>NC_088206.1:56079129-56395832 GCF_037126465.1 Ornithodoros turicata
GACTATTTTCTCTTCCCCTGGACTTGCATTTCTCCCAGTCGTTGGCTTTGTCATTTTTTTCATAATTTTAAATTTTCTCTTGGTAACTCTTGAGTTTCGTAATCCCTACACTGTGCTTTTAACCTTTTTTGATAAGCTCATTCCACATACCGTGCACAGACTATTTTGTGCTGACGTGCAGCAATTGTTCCGTACGTCTAATGTTACATGCCATTCATTGTTGGGTCTGGGGTACTGGAAGCGTGAGCAGATAGGCAGACTGCCTATTTACTGCATAACATCGTTTTCTTTGAGACACCACCACTTGTGCAGGCAGACCGCCTCTTGCTGTATGCTTTTTTCTTTCTTTTGAGACACCGTTGACGTGCTAGTGGTTACGCAGGCAGGCTGCATATTACTGTATACCATTTCCCCCCCATGCAGCAATTTTACCGTACGTCTAATATTAATGCTACAAGCCGTTCATTTCTTTCTGGGCCACTACCGAAGTGCAAGTGGTTAGGCAGACTGCCTACTACTGTATACCTTTTTTGTTTCCTTTCAGAGACACCTCTTACTGGGTACGTTTCCCCCCCCCCCCTTTTGAGACACCATTGAAGGGCCAGTGGTTACGCAGGCAGGCTGGATATTACGGTAGACCATTTCCACCCTTTTCTTTTCAGGCTACATTGCCAATGACAGTAGTTATGCGGACAGGCTGCATATGTCTGTATACCCTCTTTTTTTGTTTTTCATTTCAGACACATTGGCATACATTGGGTGATGCAGGCAGACTGCTTAGTGTGCACCACTCGTCGTTTAGTATATTGAGGTGCTACAAGTGTTGTGTCAGTCTATTTCCTCTCCGAAAATAAAATGTTGGGCTCTACACACCCACTGTTTACACTCGAAATTATTGTAATTATTAAAAATAAGCATATTAATGCTAAAATATGCATGGGGGAGCCCCCTGGCCAGCATTATCGGGGATCCGTCGGGGACTGCTGGGACCGAATACTTGCTGCCGATGTCGGTCCTTTATCATCCCGGTGTTGCAAACTGGAGGAAGGACCGGTATCGGCTGTTGGCATGCCCCCGACTTTGTAGGATTCTTTCCCGATGCTGGACCGGCTTCGCCCCGGTCCTTTGTGCTGCTTGGGAAGAACCCTACCTACCAAAAAATATGGCAAGCATCGGCAGGGGGACTCATATTTCAGCTTGCGCAAAATAAAACCGCATACACCCACATTCTGTTTTCCCTTTCCCCTTTTTTTTCTCTCTCTGTCTATTTAACTTGGGAATGTTTTGTGTGCCTACGTGTCCATCACGCAGACCCCTTCTACTGACCACCACAGCTTCACGAGAATAACAAAAAAAAATTAATAGATAAATAAAGAGAGAGAGAGAGAGGGAGAGAGAGAGAAAAAAAAACGAAGAGACAAGCTTTCGTAACCCTAACTCGTCAAAACGACTCCCTCCTATAGCGTTCCCAAAAAGCATGCATAAAAAAAGAAAGCGAGACGGAGAGGAGAACCGAACTGCGGACAGAATCACAGATGCATAAATAAGTAATCGGCCATCTTGACCGGAAGTGGAGGCCAGGGTGGCCAACAATTATCCTGACACCCCGTTCCGTTCTGCCCTCTTGGATGGTACTTTTTTCCTCTCTCTCTCCCTTTTTGTCCTCTCTTTTCTTATCTGCTTCATACCACTTTGGGAACACTCAAACCAGGGGTCTGTCGGGGTGGAGGACAGAAGCAAAAGACTAGAGGTGCGAAATAGAAACGATAGAAGCGTGAGAGTAAGAAGAGAAAAAAAATGGTAAGATTAAAAAAAAAAGGCAGTCGGAATGTATTGATGCGCGGTTACTGGTGCGGGGAAAATGGGAGAGAAACTGCGGAACAACGCACGAATAAATAGTGGGGGGAAATAACGCCTACGAGTGTATTTGTGTTGTCGTCTCGGGTATTCCTGTTTCCATTGTGTTGTACGCGATTCTTTTTTTTTCCTCTTTTTTTTTTTTTTTTTTTTTTGTACGCGAGCATATACTACACGTGCCGAAACGTCGCAGTGTCGATCGGTTAGAGTGACACCTGAAAATGTCACAGCGCCGGTGTATAGAATACTTACTTGACGACGTGGCGAGCCGGAGGCAATCAGGAAGTATTTTCACGTGACAAAATTGCTTGGTCCGCGGTCAAACACAGCTCACCAACGTTATGCCCTAAAAAACACTGGTCACCTTCTGGACACCCTAAGACATCGGTGCTCACTGTGAAACTGATCATTGCTCATCAATCACCAAAGTATAGAGAGCTATAGAGTATCGCCTGTGGCGACGAAACGCCGCAATGATTATCGTCAAAATAAAGTTGCTGTAACTTGCTTTCATGGTGCAACGGTACACGGAGCCCGAGTATATATATGATTGGTGTACGTAGTGCTTGTGCATTTGGCATCACTCTAATTATGTCACGTCGAGGACTGGGAGGTACCCGGATTCGAATCCCAGTGAATTTTGTACATTTACATTTGAACAGAATTTTGAAATTTGAATTTGAAAAGTAATTTTGAACAGTACATTTTTGAATTTTGTCGCCTAGAAATTTTGGGCAATTTTTCCGAAGACGAGGAAAAAACCCGAAAAGAACAGGTTTTTTCCCCAAAATTTCCGTTTTTTTTTTCGGGGCTTCGCATCTCTAGGCCCAGTGAGAGAGCTCTATATAAAGACCTGCACGGTTCTTGTGTGTCTATGTGAATTTAGCAGCAGAAGTCAGGTGTAACTATTGATTTAGCCTCCTGTCGTGGAGATATTTTTTTTTTAATAAAAGATCGCTGTTTGCATTGATGAGAACCGATACCATTCCAATTTTACAACCCAACGAAGGAAGCAACATAGAGTCGAGAAATAATTTTACGCTCTCCCTCTTCCCTTGTGTTGTTCCGCCACGTTTTTGGAATGTCCTTGTGGAACATACTCTTCAAGTAAATGTATCGCATTGCAAACAAACGGTGTGACATGCGGTTATGTTAACGTACTCACTACTGTGGTGATGTTTGTTTGTACACATGTGATCACAAAAAGAAAAAGAGAAAGGAGAAAAGTTACCTCAATGTCAAGCAGCAGATCCAATTGGTGAGTTTCAGAAGCAGAGTCGTTTGTTGATCCAACAGGCACAAGACCAGTGAAGTAAAGCTGGCTTCTCTGCATCGCATCTTCTGTACGTTACCTTTATTTTGTCCTTCCCTGCTACCATGGGAGACGCGGAATATTCCGCCGCCAATGTACTTACACATACAGTAAACATATTGTACCAAGCTACACAAACTACTAGGTCACTGAGCAGTTTCTGTAGGCCTGGCAATAGACCTCTCCCTGTTTGTAAACAAATGACGTCATAGTGTTCGACAGCGCCACCAATTTGGCAGAGGTGAACTACGCTCGAAGCGGGCGAACAAGGTCGCACACGAAAGCCACGGTCTTGAGGGGATTACGATGGTCCCTGAAAGGAACGCGACTTCGGTCCTACTTTTCTTTCAATAGGAGGCAGCGAACAATTGCCCATTTCGTGGCACCCAGCCTCTCCTTCCGATTTCTTTCGGTTTCAGTCTGTCTTACTAACGTCATGATGACGTTTCTCGGGTAGAGGTCTATTTGTAATCTCATGGCAGGACATGAAAGTTCATATTCTGCCATATCATTAGCGAGTTTTTGGTCACGCAACAAAGACGACACGATAAAAAAGCTGTCAGATGCGAGCTCAGCAATTCAATTCAATTGAATTTTATTTGAGAATGCAATTATCCGTATATACATCAAACGATTAGCACGATTGCCCCATCGCGTTTCGCCATCGTTCTAAAGTCTTCCGATCTACTGAAAGTCGCTGTTGTCTTCTTTCTTATTGCTTACGAATTCACGAAAATGTATAGAACCCGATAGGTCTCCTATGGGGTCATTCCTCCCACACACGTGAGCCAAGGATACCTCCTCGGGTGACCGTTATCCAGAGGTTTAACATGGTCCATAAACTCGAGGACACTCCTGCAGCAGTACTCAAAAATTATATCGAGCGGTACTTGAAGATATATTATCCTTATTATAGGTGCGGGGAAGATATAAAGTGCTATGAAGACATCTCCTGCGTCTAATGTCCGTAGCCAATCGCCCTCCAGCTGCGACAACGGTCACTCCTCCCAACGTGACGTAACCGGCGTGACCAATCGCCTGCCCCGGCGCTATCGAGCAGAAGACCATTTATTGTACTCGTCCGCTGAGGACGTCGAGTATTTCACTAGTGGCATACGTACTAATAGGGTAATAATTAAGCACAACGAAATGTTCGCCGCGAACGCGTTTATAAGTCGGGTTGCGGTTTACTGTATAAATGATTGTCTGATTTTCGTCTCGATGACGTCTGTAGCCTGACTCGTTCTATTAAAAGCGTTTATTGTTGGCTTTCAGTATGTCCTGTCACTTTCGGCCGTTCTCTGTCTTCCTCTGTTTCCTTGAATTGAAAGAATGTTGCCTTTGTTACGTTTTGACCAGCTACCTTGCGTCCTCCTAAACTCTTAAAAAATAGTAATTTGAGTCCCTTTTTGGGGTCAGTTACGTTTGAAAACAACTTTGAACCAACTTTTGGAAACGTTGGAAGTATACAAAGTTTTGGGATCATTCGCGGCGCTGGGATGTACATTTCATGGTCAGGGGAATAAAATGGAAAATAATTACAGTCCTAGGGGACTCGGAGGTGTAATTGCTCCCTTATCTACTCCTTTTTTTCTCCAGCGTTTCCCCAGAGTCGTCCCAAGGCCAACTTCCGCTTGGGGCAAGACAAATGTGAAAGCGACGGTTCAAACCACGCCGCTGTCTGGCTTTTCGACGACTGCCATATTTCAAATGTGAAAGCGCCACTCCTTTTCCCTTTCCAGAAACACCGCCTATAAAGAAGTGTCCTATATGTGTCCCGCCGCCTAGGATTTTCATCACATTGTAAATGTGTCTTGTCCAGTTGGGCAGAGTTGTCTGAGATGATAACGTTGATGAAATAAGGGAGAGCAGGCAAGCGAGACTCGTCCTGTCGATCCTTTGTGCGTCCTCTCGTTCCCTCAAGCTCAAGGTATGCTACCGTCGATGATACGTATCGGTACCATATAGATACCCCCTGGCAGAGTGGCGGGACGTGATACTTCGAGTCCCGAAGCTGTATACGTTCTGTGGTGGAAGTAGTCATCATGATGATGGCGATGACGACGATGGGTGTGATGATGATGATGATGTTGATGGAGAAGAGATAATCGTCGTCCTTCCAATGTATCCATAGAGTCTTCCCCTCCTCTAATTCAATCTCGTTTAATTCGTGCGAGAGTCCCAGCTTAGAGTCAGTGAACATCCTCTCCGTAATTGTGAGGCACATGTTTTCTTTTTGATTTTGTGTTAGCGCCGCGGAAGCACCTGTGGCCATGATCAATTTACAGACGTGGACAGACGGATATAAAGCAGCAGAGACGAGAGAGAGTGTGTGTGTGGTGTTAGTATGCGCTCTGGATTAACTTTTCGTTGGGAATTGTGCCAACACGCCTCTGCAAAACATTGCATAAATACAATGCCTCTCACGTACATGACATGTACCTACTACAACGAAAACAGTCTGTCTGTTTTGTATACCAGAGTTTGCGTTATCTGGAAGGCTGGAGGCGTTACGGCGTGAGACTACACTCAAACACGCGTATTCCTGGATACGAAGGGGAAAAAAAAAAACCATCTACAGCAAGCTGACACCGGTCGTGTTTTGTCATAAAGGTGTGTAAGCCTTGCCTGCCTGCGGGGGTCGTGGTCCATTGGCAGGCATCTGTGCGTCCATCTGCGGTTCCCGAAAAAGAAACACGCGACCAACACGCGGGTGGAGGAGGGAAAAGCAGAGGGACGACAGCTGAGGAGAGGACCGAGGTATGCATGGTGAGTATATGACTGGTGTGCTATACGGAAAATGATCGCAGGTCTCCTACAGGCATGTGTTACCTTCACTTGCTCCCGTCCTCAAAACTGTGTGAGTAAAATAACGCCATATCTTAGAAAACGGGTCGTTTCACGCGGGTCCAATTTCACACGGTCTGGTAGTAACCTGATTCCCCAACAGCCACCGAGCCGTCGGTCTCACGATACAGTAAATTGCTTACATATTTCAGCGTGCAAAAGGTGTGTTTTTGTAAATACACACCCGTTTTTATTCCGAATGCACAACTAAAAGGTGTCATATAGCGGTGTTGGAAAAAGTGTTTGCGAAACACCCATCCGAAACAGCGCTTGAAATGATATACATTCCCCTTGAAATCCCATCGTCAAGCATCCTTTACTTTTCTGCCTCGGTTTCCCCGCATCGTATGTAAAATAAAGCCTTGAAAGTGTGAGGATGATTATGATTGTTTTCTGCAGATTACACCCATGCAGCAGCGTGTTTTAGAAAGCACCCTGCTGGATGGTGTAAAACTAACAACAGGAAATTGCGTGGAATAAGACAAAATATTTACACCTAAAAAGCTGTAAAAAATTACTGTATAGTAGGCGGTAAGTTGGCAGGTACATCCTTGGTCAATTTTATTGGAAACTCCGCAGACATTCTAGTTGCACGCGACCTGTTCGCACGTAATATTCTGTTGTCGTCACAGAACTCTCGTCTGCTACAAATGAAATGTGAACAAGGTAGCGGACATGCATGTCTGTTACAAAAGCGTACAAAAAATAATAGGGACACAGGACGCGAGGTAGACGAACGGAAACCCGTCTGGGCGAAACCTCTCTGCAGACGGTCGACGCTGCCGACAGCTGTTACCCCACTTTCATCGGTCAACCCTGTGCTCCTTTTTTTAGATTTTCGAAAGGGAAAAGGTTGCGCCCAGCGAAAGGGGAAGAAAAAAAAGGGGAAAGCGTATTATTATACGTTAGGCCCGCTTTCATAGGTCTGTAGGTCAGTAAAATTTGGTCGGGGACGCATCCATTCATTTCGCACAGAGTGACCACAGCCGGAACTTGATGGAAGTGGACAATCCATTGTCGTCTGCTTTTTCAGTTGCGGTGTACGTTTCAAGCTGACGGATCACGGGGAAGAAAAGCGAAAGAAAGAAACTGTCGTAGGTCTCTCTGTAAAGCGTCTCCGCTGCCCCGCGAGAGTCCAGTCTCGTTGTAAACAACAATAGCGACGACGGCGCGAGAAGAAAGCGAAAGTTTTTCGCAGGAAAATAGCGTAAAAAGTGCCATATAAGAAAAGAAATGGAAAGTGTTCCGAGTGTGGACGAGTTGAATGACTTCACGGTAGAAAAGATGTTTAGGGAGTTGAGTCCGGTGTTCTGGCGTGAGAACGGGTTCCTCGGGACTGTGTACTTCCACCCCCTTCCTGCATGTTTTTAAAGAAAGAAAAGAGGGGGTGGGGGTGGAAGCGGTTTGTCCGATACGATTGCATCATTCTTTTGAAGGTAGAAGAATGTTTTTTACCGGATGGGCTTGGCTCGTAAAAGTTACGGCGTGAACGTGCAACAATAAAAATAATAAAAAGCACGTTCTTTTGTACGCCATGTCCTTTTCTTCTCCGTTGCAGCTGGGCATTGTTGACATTGTGCAACTCCACAGCACTGGGTGCCCAGAAACTATTTCCGCAGCAGTGGACCAACATGGATAGCGGCGGATATGTCCACCCACTGGTCCCAAACTACGTATATAGTTAGAGGGCGCGAGCGAGTTAGTGGAATGGTTCAAGTCGAAGTCCCCTTTCGGCGATGGACATTAAACAATATGTGCTGAGATTGCCATGAGAGGTAGGCAAAACTAAAGTGTCAGAACAATAGAAAGGACTGCCAGGTACACAAAACACAACAGTAAAAAACCGGGACTAGTGTACCCAAAAGGGGGAAAATTGGGATGACGATACTTAGGATGCTTGACGTTTCGAGCGGACGCTCTTCATCAGAAAAAGGGGAAACAGAAAGCTAGTGTCGGAGGATGTTCAACATACTGCAAAACTAAAGGGCATGTAGGGCAGGCAGGATAAGCAAAACCGCAAATACCGGCTGTTGTTGTCTGAGGACGTGAAAGCAGCAAAGAGACAAGGACAGAAAGAAACATTTAAGTATGACTTACCAACTACCCCGTTTCTCTACCTTAGTCATCGGACTCTATCATTCAGTGTTCCCTTTCGATGCAAAGGAAGCGAGGAGGCTTTGCTTTGAGAAAAGACCAACTAGTTAGGCTTAGAGGCTTAGCTGCACTTTAAAAAAAGAGAGTAATTTTACTCCCTTTGGGGACAGGATGCATTGCCGTAACCATTTGTCCCGTTCGCACTCGCGCTTTGTTATTACAGTCCTATGCACATACTTTGACTTGGAATTAAACTGATATGTAGTAAATAGAACGCGGATTTTCATGCAAATGCAAGTCTTTTTCTCGATGTGCTTTCGCACCTGGACGATGAAAAAACCGCTTTTGGTCTTGGTGTAGGACCGATCAGGAGGGTTCTATGGAACATATAAATGCATGTTTTGCACGTTGTGGCATATTTCGCATGAAGTGTGCATATATTGCAATATTTTCAGGCGTTAACTAATCACTACTCTAATCATCATCATCGCCATCATCATCCTCTTCATTGGCATCATCATTCCAGGAGTTTTCCACCAAAGTAACTGGTGCAAGTGATGTGGAGTTGTGGGCCTCACACTGGTGAAGCCAAAATCTCCATAACGAAATCCGAGACTAGGGGAAGAGAGAGAGAGAGAAATACATGATGACGATGATATGGGGATGACTTCCGCTCATTGAGCAGAAAAAATAAATAAGACGCACATAAACACATGTCTCATTTTATTTATGTCCTTTTCCCCTGTCATGTCCTTTTTATTTATTTTTTCCCCTAGTTTCGGGTTTCGTTCAGGATACCTGCCACCAGCTTGCGTACTTTCTATCTTTTCTTATCAAAATCTCCATTTTATTTTTTCTTAAAATCAAATCAAATCAAATCAAAATCAGGCGCGAGAGCTCACTTCTTTTCTTCATGGATGGTTTTGCTGGTTTCGGGACGGCGTTGGATCGCTCCCATCACTCTCCCTATGTGTCCCTGGCCTCAAGGTTCCAAAGCATCAAGTGCCACCTTTAGTTCTTCAACAGTTGGCAGCAGACATCATGAACAGTAAATATCCTATCCACACTGCCGTCTTCACTGATGGATCTACCACACGGGAGTGTTCGTCGTGCGCTTTTGTCGTCCCATCTGATGCAGTCTCACGTGGATATAGCCTCTCACATCGTACGTCATCAACATCGGCGGAGCTGTATGCCATTCTACTCTTTCTGCAGCAGATATCCCAAGTTCCTCCGCGTGTCTGGGTGGTCTACACCGATTCACGGGCTGCTCTGCAATGTGTGGCAACCATGCGGCTTCGTGGGTCGCCAGCCTCCATCGTAGTAGACATTATCCACCAAGTTCAGCGTCTACATGATGAAGGTCATCATCTATCCCTGTAGTGGATTCCTGGTCACTGCAATGAGGAGGTTGACACAGTAGCAATGGCTGCCCATGTATCCCCGACAGCCGTGCCCATTGTGCTGTCGAGAGGTGACAGACGGACCCTATACTAAATGCGTGGTTTCAATCCTTGGCTCTGCAGCATGGCGCCGGGACATCACGGCTCAATCTCTCATGTATTCGGTGGACACAAATTTGTCGTTTTCTTTCCCTGCCCGTTTATTACGCCATGTTACCTCCCTCCTGCGTAGACTCCGCCTCAATGTGGCTTTCATCCCACAATTCAAGTGCATGATCAGATGCTGTGACACAAGCCTCTGTTCCACCTGCGGTGTCGTGGCGAACACCCAGCACATTAAATCTTATGGAATGTGCACTCTACTGTCCGCAAAGGCGGATATACTGTGTGATATGAGCTTGCCCGTATCACAGGCCGCTCAATTTAGCTGCACTCATTGGTCCCTATGAAGATCCTGTGCTCCATCGTCGGCTTCTTTACCTGTTCATGAACTCGTCCATTGGATTGCTCAAGACGCTCTAGTTCTTTCTCGTGTTTTCATCCTTCCTTCATCATCTTCATATAATGTTCCACATGCAATGTGGTAGGATACCGCACCACCGCGGTGAACCACCCCATCTCATCGTCATCAATTATTGTTGTTGTTTGGCGAAAATTCTGGTCGGAATGGAATATTTTCCATGTTTCGGTGGGGTGAGGTGTGGTGTTCAGCCCGTACCCTGGCTGCTCCATCCTCCACTGCGTGCATGGCCGGTGGGCCGTACTTCACCTTCGCCACATTGCCGTTACGAAGACGGGCGTTTTCATTTTAATTGGCATGGTGCAGTGCCGAACGCAAAGTCATGACGAAACAACACGAACATACGTGTATATGTTCGCGTTTTTCATGTTGCCCACGCTCAGGCTTGTTTCGCCATAGGTTTGGTCCACCAGCTAGCCTGCGTTCACGCTATTTTATCAATCACGAACGCAAAGCCTTCAGCTCCATGAATACTGAGTTTTAATACATAGTACGCTATCCCGTTGGTGCTTCTGCGCACATGCAATACATAAAGAGATTTCCGCATTGCGCAGAACCACCACGCTATCCCTCACGTACGCAAAGGCGACAGCGTACGATATAGTAAAACTCACTATTTATATTTGTGGCGCAAGTATTCTTTGTTGTGTGCTGCAGAATGAAGGCGCGGCTTTATTTCACCGTGTTATCCCGAACAAAATACTCACTTAAAAAAAACAGGTATTTGGTGCATTGCTTTCGTACCAAGAACAATGAAAAACATTGCACATATTGGGAATTTTTACTGCGCATTTCGAAGATTTTCAGTGCATAGTTGCATGCATATTTCGGGAGTTTTTAGTGCATGCATATTTGTTCGCGCTCTAGTCATAAACATAGGTTTGTCAAGTTCTAAAACTTTGTTACACACACACAGGGCACAATTTGTCAATGACGAACCGCTAAGTATTTCTGACTCTATAGGCAGAAAAGTGTTAAATTATATCGCATCGTTCCATCAGATTTCCCACAGAGCACATATTTACGTAGGGTGGCACATTCAGGGAGCCGTTCGCGAAGTTTAGAGACTGTATTTGCAGTGCTGGGAGGGGGGGGGGGGTGATAAAATTCTGTGTTAGGGACTAGAATGGGGAGTAATTGCAATCTAGGGAACTGGAAAGCTGTAATTACCCCCTAATTTATTTCCTTTTCTCTATTTCCTTTCTCTTTGAGAGCGAAAAATGTTTGAGACCTACCCGTTAGGTACCCAATTTATATGTCTAGCGTGCAGCTAAAAGTGGTACGATCATTCAGGAATAGGATCGCAGGCTACAACAGACCGTGCATAACATTATGGCGACGTCCATGTCACAGGGGAGCTGTTAACTATTCTGAGATTACGGTTGTAATTCGAATGTATGTTATGTGTGCATGTGAAATGTAAATTTTCATCCAGTACAACGTCGTAATTTTGGGGAGAAACAAACAAACAAACAAAAACGGAACGTTCGCATATCCAGTTTCGGTTTCACGGTGATGTAGACTCTAAGAAAAAAAGGGTGTGAAAAGGTGGTAACTTCTATAGTTATCACCTAAGTCAACATACCATCTGATAAATGGTGTAAAAGGGTGGTAACCTTGCATGTTACCGCCTCTTTGCACGTGCAGTACAAAAAGGTAGTCGGGCACCCAATCTTTTGAAAAATGTCGAAAAAAAATCGAAAGTTGATTGACTTCGAAACCGAAACTAGGACGTCTAGGGCAGCGTTTCCCAAACTTTTGGCGGTGACGGACCCCCGGAAGCGATGAGAACCAATTCACGGACCCCCCCCCCCCCCCCCCAACACACACACACACAACACAAAAAAAAAAAAATACCGGGATACGCGCTGTGTACACTGCATTGCAGACCGCGTTTAATATGCGCGACAGGGTATAACAAGGAAGGAAATTACATTTGTGCAAGCATAAACATGGTCAAGTGACTGTCTAGACAGAAGCGAAGTTGACTTCCAACGCCGCGTTCAGTACGACGTATTATCTGTAGTGCCACCATCGCTGCAAGAGGTCCGCAGGCTGCCAAATATAAAATGCGCTAAACACAGGAACACTCTCAGTCAGTTCGAACTCGAAGCAAAACGATATGACGCGCTGTATTTCCCATGCTAGCCAGTGCATAACCAGCAAGCTCGTCAGCTGCTGCGTGCTTTCGATACAGCTTCAGAAACGATTCCGGACTGGTTTCTTCTTCTTGTTTGTATGTGTATGACGCGGACAAACGTGCATTGCAAGACTTTTCTATCAGAAATTAGAAGCTAGCCGTTGAAGCATGCTTGTAGCAATTTTGGAAGTTCTGGGTGTTTGGAAATCGGGCAGCATGTACGAGCGCGTGTTTGTGGGGACGAAAATCCTCACTGAAATGTCAGAGACGGTCGCGGACCCCCACGGACACTCTCGCGGACCCCCAGGGGTCCGCGGACCACACTTTGGGAAACACTGGTCTAGGGCACATTTTCGCGCAAAAAGTTTTTGATTGCGCCATATAGAACGGGAGATCTGAGCAATTTCCTAGAATTGGTCAAACCCCTCGTGAACCGAAAGTGTGACCGAAAGCAGGCATTTAAATTATTAAAAATGCAACGAAAAATTCTAAGTGATATCTCACACGTTTGGCTACACACTGGGCATCGTCTGGCAAGCATTCTGTGATGCTGGGAAATTTCTACGTTGTTCTGTTCGCGCTTCGAAGAAATCGTTCTACAGTTCTCCTTTTCGTTATTCGTTTCGTTTTCAGTGTTTAGATAGTATATTTTTGACTGTGCCTGTGTGAAACTGACGTGCAATGGGCAAGGGTCGCGCGGTGAGAACGAAGAAGCGAAAATTCACTGGCAATCGTTACGCGACAGGGTGCACAAGCTACAGCATGATGACAACACAGCCCCTTGTGATACCACAGCGATCTCGTCAAAACTTCGAGGGATACCAGGTCCAGGCAATGTTCCATCAGGCTCAGCACTCTCCGGTTTCCGCTTGCTTGATGTCACGCTTTTGCCGAACGTATTTCAAGCCTTGGCATGTTTCAACTGTGGTGGAATTGGCCTTGAACTTAGTGAAACCACTGTCGAATGACTGTCCTCAAAAATGTGCCTCACCTGTACGCAGATGCCTGTTTAGCAAATGCTATAGTACAGTTCAACGATGGTTTCAGAGGCCTACTACGTGTGTTTGAACTGCTCGGAATAAGTGCAGGATATTATAGGAGCACTGGGTATATGAAGCAAGATGAGGAAAGGATTTCCAAGAGCTTGCGCTGCACGACAACCTCTTAGAAACAAGGCAGGAAGGTGCTTCGGGCAAGACGGAAGAAGAAAATTCACAAGGACGAGGTGAATGAAGGCCTGACGTACAAGCCTGGGGAGTTTTAGGAGCCTACGGACATCTTCTTATGAGATACTTGTAAATATGTCAGAAAAATCCAATTTTCTCAAATACGCATTTTTTGCTTATTTTCGAGACGGAAAACAGGATATATCTCAAAAAGTATCCGCCACACATGCATGATTTTTTGCACACACACTGCCAGGCTACTTGGCTCTCTACTGAACTAGAATGGTGTCATTCTATCGGTAATCTTCTGTTTGGGACCTTCTTACGTAAGACAACCCCCATTTTTTTTCACCAAACAATTTCAAAAAATCACCAAAAATTAGTTCCTTCAGAGAAGTAAGTGATTCTAGGTCATTTCACTTGACAGGCTTCAATAAAGCAGCATGCCAAATGTCAGCAGCATTGAGGTACTGGTTGTCGTGTTATCACGTACGGGGAAAATGGCATTTTTTCAACTTTTTTGCAGATGTAACAAAAATCAAGTGCAAAAAATTCACAATTTTATGCCTGTAGCTGTGTCAACCCATCAGCAATCAGTCCACGAACTCCAAATATGTTATTACTCTGGGAGGAACAAAAAAAAAATTTGGGTGCCCGACTACCTGCTGTTATTACAGCCACGGAAGCAATGCACTCTCAGGAAATGTTGCTTTCCCAGCATTGACGGTGCAATGGACATTGAACACATAGTGTACAACGAAGATAACTGCAACTAAAATTTGTTTTGGGATTTGCGCTAATCTGTTGTGCCGACTGCAACCATGTAGCAGGTAGAACTTTGCAACCTTTACGGCACAACTTATGCGACAACTATTCCCTCCTAACAGATGTAACTGCTCCACTTTTTTTTCTTCTTCTTCTTCTAAGAGCGTAAGCATGAGCGCCATAGCTAACGTGACTCCACTGATCTCGATTGTAAAAGGCTGGATCGCGGATAGGGAGCGCGAGCGTGAAGAAACCGGCCGCCATCTTACTGTACCCACAACAGTCGCCGCAGCGATCATGGCAACTTCTTGCAATTACGGTCGTACCAACCGTACTGGCAAGGTTACAGGTCCTAAATTTATACAGGTGAGTCACTCTTTATCGAGGAATAAATACGCGTCCATTCTGTATATTTAGTTGACCATTATGAAGTGTTTTTTTGCCCAAAACGAGCACTGGATGCAGGCTGCTTGATCGCTCTTCCGACGTTCAATCGAGCACACTTGCATTTTACCCGGCAGCAAATACAGTTTGAGTGCATAATATGCTTGAAAGAACACGTTACACTACACAGGTAGTGTTGTCATCAATATATGTGCGGGCACTCGAGCGCTTTTTTGCATGCACTGCTAGCATGGTACACGGTGTTCTCCGCGAAAGCAAGTGCCACATTCATTTCTTTGAATTACCTTCTTGCACAAGTTCAGTATTACGTCATAATGAGACCACGATTGTCACCTTTTTTCATGTATTGGTATTATTTTGTGCCTTGGTTTGATTTGTGACAAAGAATCCTACGTAACGGTAGTGTGGCGCGACTTGAATAACGTCTTTGTGTCTGAGCTGTATCGTCAGCTTGTTACGATAGTAATAATTTGTAGCGTGTCGCGCTATTTGTAGCAGTTTTTAAGGCAAAAGTGGTCTCTCAATACAGGTTTCGTCATGAGGGCTACCCAGTGAATAATCTGTGCAGTGTGATACGGCTGGGTGTACAGGTAAGTATCACGTTCCTCATCCACTGGTTTCTACTTTACAGGAAGGAACAACCTCAGTGCACGCACTGTGGTTAGCCTCTCTCAGTTTTGCATATTTTCTGACATGTTCACATCAGAAACACACCTTACACTTTAGGCTCCTTCACCCAGCAATATAATAATTAGAGATTATAATTCTTTTTAGAAGAGTTCCCCATATTCTTTTTAATCTTTTTAATTTTTAGAAGATACAGGGATTGTAAACCATGTTTTAAACTGATGTTTTAACATTTGTCCAATGCATTTATTAAACAACATATTCATTTTTAACTGGTTGCACCCAGACCAATGTTCTGATGTATTATTTCCTTTGTTGTTGATGCACCATAAAGATCGGAATAATCGTCATCAATGCAGGTTACTTCATGGCTGCCTCGACATACACAAGAAATGGGTGCAGAACCTGCGTAATGCCCACAAACTTTGACTACCACAGCACCTCCAGAAAGTAAAGGCATATGTGTCACATGGAATTTTTAAAGGCATTCACAGTACAGGGTGTATGCTATAAAAGGTCAGTCACATTTTCGTGCAAGAAGTGATACCTCCTTCATGCTATACCTCTATCACGAAAAGACTTCCTCTGCCTCAAAGTGAATAATTTATGCTAGAGGAACCTACGAAACGATTGTGGTTACCTAGCACTGTCTAACAAAATAAATATGACCATGCAAACTTTCACCTCCATCCATCTGTATTGCGCACAGGAAACACATGAAGACGAAAGTTTCCGTGGCAGTATTTATTTTATTACGCAGTGAATGGTAACCACAATTTTTTCGTAGGTTTCTCTGGCATAAGTGATTCACTGTATGGCAGCACAAGTCCGTCTCTCAAATAGATATAGTGTCACGCGCGAAAATGTCACTGACCTTTTATAGCATACACCCTGTATATAATACCTTGTATGAACTGTTGTAGATCTAAGCAGCCTCTACAGTACACTCTCAGAAATTAAAACTTGTCAGGGAACTGTGATAATTGTTTCAGTTAATAGGCATGCACATATATGCTATAAGAAGAAAATTATTTATTGAGAATGCACTTCTCTGGCTACTCATGTTGTTTACATCTACTGTTGATCACATTCATTTATCACATATTATATTCTTATATATTATTATTTTATTATCACATTCGATCACATTAAGTTTAAAATTTAGCATATATGAGAAAATATCAGGAGGGAAGTTGCTATTCATTGCTCATTCCAACCTAAAATTGAGTGCTACAAATTTCGAGAGCGTACCTGACCATTATCATTCCTAAAAAATATATTGCCATTGTAGCAAGGTCACAAAACAATAAATGTAGTATTTTGCGACCTCCCTGCACGTTCATTTTTTTTTTTCTGAAACGCATAAGTGCAAGAAATAAATCTTGAACTTGAATAAACTTGATGTTGCATAAACTTGACATAAAATGTTGAATAATATGATGAATGATATAAAATATTGAATAAACTTGAACTCGTATATTCTCTTTACTCATCATCAGTGATCTTGATTACAAAAGCATATCGTGCTAGACTTTTTTGTTTGCGTTTCACAGACTGGGTACACGAGGGCCAAAATGACAAAATCACAACTGTTTCAAGCTCCAAATAGTCCTGTTGCAATTTGAAGGCCATACGTGGAGCTGCATTTTTTGGAACATGCTCCACATAACAAGCATGACAAAGTCAGCACTGGATAGCAGGACCCCCATCCCCAAGAAGCTTTTCTCACGCTGCAGTTGTATTCAACAAAAGCATGTGAGTGCTGGAGAAGGACATTCAGTTTGGCACAACCGCGCCTGCAAATAATCAGAACAAATAAAGGAAGAAGCAAACAAACATAGAAGGGCTGTACTTCAAAAAGAGATAAGTCCTGTGTCTCAAGGAGGCGTTACCACTTAAGTAACTTAATTGATTAACCTACCTGATTAACTGTCCTAACGAGTGTGATCTAATTGCGTGAAGTAATTATTTGCGCTGCTTCGGTGTGTCCATATTTGCGAGGCGAAGCACCGCTGCCGTTTACTAAAAGACTCTTTCTAAGGCGATGCTTGATATAAATCATACTAAACGCATACACGGCTAAAACAACGGCTGTGATTCTACAGAACGATCTCTTTCTGCCATGCGAGTATATCTTTTCCCGGACCGTTCTTTATGGAACAATTTTTGTTCAGAACGCAGTACGGGATATTATATACATGGTTGTTGTTAACCTCAAGTCGTTTCTTATTGAAATACTGGCTGGGAAACGTGCTGTAGTACAATCCCCAGCGCTGCACTGCAGTGACGGTCTAGTTTCGGAATGCAAAACATAACGTAATTAAGAATCGAACGGCAGGACACCTGTGAAACACTGTTAGGATACATCAGTATACTGGCACCTTACAAAATTGTGTGATGACAAACAACGATCAATGCTAGCAGCGCAATAAATACTCACAATCTCTGTTGCCTCCCATTGTTTTCTATGGGCACACACAGCACTTTAGGGCCCACCAACATGGCGGCCCGAAGGCACGGCTCTCCCCCACGAGCCCCTCTCCCATGCGCGATCCAGCCTTTATACATAGAGATCAGTGCGTGACTCCTTCACATACGCGTCGTATCCTAGCAGCGCGTCAACACAAATCCACGTGGGTAGCACAAAACCGTTCCGGAGTGGGACCGACTAGCTGGCGCCGTTCGTGTGATCTCCCCACTGGTCCCCGCTTCTGTCGTCCCCAACTGCGCCATCTAGGGAAGACGGAGATAACCCTCCCCGGCGCCTCAAGGTCATGCGCGCAGGCCGTTGTAAAAAAGGTCCATTCCTTCTCCTCTAAGCGCGCGGGACATCCGGAATAAAAGGGGTGTCCCGCAAACCAACAAAGAAAACTTTATTTGGTCTACATCACCTATACCGTTATTTCATTCTCTCTCTTTGAATTTTATATATTATCTATAGGCAAAATTTACGCGGCGCGTAAACGTTCCCTACAGTACGTGTATTCTCCTTCGTGTGCAGATATGAAGAGTGTAACTTGCTTGCACAGCTGGTGTAACTTAATTGCTTAGTGTTAACTGCAAGCGCCAATCCCTAGAAATAGACACACTGGTCCTGCTTACTATTTAAATAACGAGCCACTCGAAATAGTATCATCTCAAAGTACCATGAAAGTTCTCATTACATCCGACTTATCGTGGCGAACCCTTATTGAGCATATATATTGTTGATAATGCAACTCGACCATTACGCTATATAAAACGTAGCTTCTCCTTTGCTCCGGTCAATCTGAAACTAACACTATGTATATAAAACACTTGTTAGACCGAAATTCGAATATGCCCCAGCAGTCTGGGCATACACAGAATAGGGCTGTACGTTTCGCGTCGCATGAGGTCTAATCTTCGCATATCACCACTCCGTCACAAAATAAATTGTCCTCAGCTCTTTTCAGAAATCCTGCACTAAATTCCTATCTCCTCTTTCCTCCTAGGTACATTTCTCTTCCGATAGACCATCACCAGAAAGTATAGGCATTCAATGTAACTCAGACGTTCTCCGAGCCATTTTGCCACATAAACACTGGTCACCTGAGTGGAATCGTATTACCGACTCATCTACATCACCTACTAACATTACACTGTTTAAAAATTCAGCACATGCACACTTCAATACCGAGACGCTGAGTACATATTAGAGTTATAGAAGGAACTGTAAAAAAAAAATATTTTGAAAACGTATTTGAATTAGAATGACAACTTCACGCCTCACTGTGGCGATGCCTGCTCTCATCTCTCGCTGAAATCATTCGTACGAAGCAATTTTGCAGAAACTCGAACTCGTAATCGCTCTTTAAACACCATAATGACTTAGGGACTCCTGTAAAAATGTAATGTCGAAGGTATCATTACTTGATGGAAACAGCGCCATTAGTAATGCATTACTAAGCATGAGAGGGCGATGTAATGCATTAGAAAGCAAAATTAATTTCCCCAGCTATGTACCTGTGGTGGTGTTTGACATGTGGTTGCCCAGCGCCTAATTCGTTAGGTGGCAAATAAGCTGCGTTCGTGCGGGCAGACATCGCACGGAGACGTGCAGGCGGTACCGATAGTTCGAAACGCTATCCGGAACTCAGCCTTTCACTTGGGCAAGCCCCGTTTCGGATCCTTTTCTCTTCGTATACACGTGTAAAATTACCGGTAACTGGTCAGTCGGGTGAAGACGCAGATATTTTTTGCTGAATTTGCGTCGAGAAGGGTACCTAACTGATCAAGGGCTGCTCAAGGAGGAGGGGGAAGTCATGCATGGGACTGAACATGATTAAGAACGCGGAGGGACAAGGACGACACACACAGAGGCGTTCAACTAGCAACTCATTTTATTTGGACACACAACACTAGTCAGGAAAGCCCCGGGCAACAAAGGCAACATCTATAGCGGCGACAGGTTGACTTCCCAGGACTCGGTTGACTGCCCGGGACCTCCCTGACTAGTGTTGTGTGTCCAAATAAAATCAGTTACGAGTTGAACGTCTCCGTGTGTGGGTGTCGTACTTGTCCCTCCGCGTTCTTAATCATGTTCAGCCCCAACCAACACGCTCTACACATTCTCTCACTTCATGCATGGCACACGGTCGCCTTTCTGAAGAGTCATGGACGTGGAGAATCGAAGGGGTATGCCTGAGGTTCCTGTATACGAGAGGCGAAGCCCTATGTTGGGGAGCTTGTTGCCATCCGATCTGCATCCGAGCGCTCAAAAATCCGCACCGGGAGTGCTGGCTCACTTCCGTATCTGATCCGCAAACTGGAACGCTTCATTCGTATACGATACGTATTGTCCCTGAAAGCACACGACAGAATGCACGGGTGACCGAGTTAGGATGCAACTTCGTGCATTGTAGAGACACTAACTTATTTCACATTGTACTGCTATATACAAGGTGTTTCACCTAAAGTGACAAAAAACTCTAGCTGGCGACATACTCGCCGGATGTGATGTGATGTGATAAAGAAAAAAAAAGGGGGATGTAAGTTTTGGCGAAGTCGAACTGGCTACCTCAGTACACTTAAACACAGACACTTACACTTACTCACCATGACACTTACCCAGTACACTTACTTGCCGGAGGATTGTGGGACTTTCGGCAATTGCCTTCTGGGAACTTTTGCCGCCATTTAGGAAGGCTTTCGACAATTTTTGATTGAAGGAATTTTATTTTTTCAATTGAACTTTGAAAATTGCCAAGAGAAACTCACCTTTTTTTTTTACAGAAGTATGAAATCCTCCACGGATAACCACAGACCCAACAAAAACTCTGCGCAGTATCGCAACAGAAATAGACTGACTAAAAATAGTAAACATGCCGCTTTAGCCCCGCCTGCTTGATTGTCGCAAAGAATAGCGCACGGAAGGTGCGGGGAGAGGAGGAAGTGTTCTAATTTCGGAGGCAAACACCAGGGGATATGAAAAAAAAAAAGGACAAAGTTTATGCGGAGATATTGGTCACAACATACGGAACCTTCCACTCTGCATTCATGGGTTGTTATCTGTAACTAGAACAAGCGAAACGATTAGAGACGAAAGGCCAGTCCCGTGCCCGTGAGGAGATGTCCAAGAGCTTCGATGGCTTCTATGTTACACCGCCAAATTTTACACTATTGTCAGTATTGTGTTCGCGGATAACAAACAGGTCGGGGTAAGCGTTCTGTAAGCTGTAGAGTGCAGGCCGACATTCTGCATTTCTACACACATGTTATTTACTTGATGGCAATACACACATATGTTCAACAAAGGAAGCTTGTAATGCATTGCTGGCCACGCCAGGTGCTATTATAGACAGATAACACACGGGAGACAACAAGTCTTACAGTTATGTAAAGCTGAAAGAGCTGCCCCCCTTCTGTCGCAGTAGAATTACGAGTTCAACAACATACACCCTTCCCACAGGCGTATAGTATATACACAACCCGCATACGCTTTTCATCACGTACATCACGGCAAAGACCATATCTGCTAATGACGTCATAGCTTGCATAACGTACCCTAACCATACTCTGCTCTTGCTTATTGTTACACATTCATCTCCAAAATGAGGATAGACAACCCGCTACACAGAGTCCTGCCAAATGTGCACACGGCCCGTCAACTTTCCTATTAATAACGGCAACGTTAGTACCGCTCCAATAGCGGCGACCGTGGTCAAGCAGACGACAATCTCCACATCGTACTGTCGTCTGTTAAAGAAGACAGCTTCCACCAATAAGAAGTGAGCGGTCACTCCTGACACGGTGGCCAGACTGATTAAATGCAAATGCGCCACACCTTGCGAAAACCACCGTCCCATAGGCCCACAGACTGTGATGCATGACAAAAGAGAGACATTTTGGGTGACGAAAGAGTTTCTGCTTTCTTATTGCTGCCCCTCCGTACAAGTGACGCGGGGGACAAGAGAAAGTGTTATCTGCACTCGAAAAGTTCGCGAGGAACTTTCATAATATGAGATGGAATGTTTGTTCGGAATCTGGGCAGACCCTTGGGGCATCGGCATAACGATTTCTGCTGTCGCCAGAAGTGAATGCGGACTCTTTGTAGACCTTGTTCTTGTAGGGGGAGCTGGCGCTGTTTTCGACGGGCATACATACGGGGTAAAAATATTATTCGGGAGCCGAGCTCATTTTGATCCAGGCTTATCTGAATGGAGCAGAAGGAATGACGTCTGGGTGCAGGTTGACAGCGGATGAGGGGACACAAAGGCGGCTGACGACAATGATAGTCATTGTGCCCTGGCTAGAACTATCTCTGGCCGCTTAAGTTTTGTTTATTACGAATCTCGGGGAGGGTTCAAGAGAAACAAATCATAAGAAATGCGTCCCGTTACGTAGTTGTCGATGTTGTGCACGTACCTGCGAAAACGGATATTTGTGAAATATATATGACCGGGCATGCAAGAGAGAGAGGGAGACAGACGAATCAAGTAAGTGACAACTGGTACATATCTTGATATGGGCAACAATATGGGCAATGGTTGATATGGGCAACAATAAATAAATCAGGTTGTTCCTATATACCTGGTGGACATTTCTTTGTATTTCTGCTAGTTCCTTCTTCTTTTTTTTTTTTTTTCGCTACAATGTGATTGCCTACCTAAATCATCTGACAATGTGTTCGGTCATTTAATCACTTTCAGCGATTCAGATGAGTACTTCGCGAATTTCTCTAGGAGGACATGTAAAGACACCTGAGTAAATCAGACAGCAGAAATGCTTTTATTCTATTAAAAGTTGTTAACGTTTGATGATGGTGATGGTGATGAATAGAAGAGAAAAATTGGGAATGTTTGATGAGATTTGCCTCTTCAGGACACTTGATAAGAACCGCCATTTGTAATGTATACATACTGGGTCTACGTCACAGGATTTAGGGTGCCAATAAACAGATCTTTCTCTCTCTCTCTCTGCCGAAGAAATCGCGATAGAGCTTCCATACTATACGTTATTATCATATCAGTAAGGATATCAATCTCCCAAAATCAACAATAACAACAACAAAGAAAATTTCACACTCCAAAGCGACAGCTGCTCCGTCTTTGCCAGTGGAGGTAACAGGGTTCAAGTTCCCCACTACGTGAGCGGCCACAGTTGACCAATAACTGCAGAGCCACGGAAAGTCCATTTCACATCCTATCAACAGCGACATCCCATCCCACGAACTACAAGAGAACACGAGTTTGAATATGCTCGACTTTTGCAGCAAGAAAGGAACGGAAGAAGCCTTTCAATGTCAAGTACAGTATAAGCGCACAATATTACCGCTGGTTCCTTATTTCTAACTTTCCATATCATGAAACAACCGTCATTTGCCAAACATGACAACGCGTGACAGCGTTAAAGCCCGAGGATATATTTTTTTTTCTTCAGGAAGTAAGGAAGATTGGATTGGCTCCGAAATGGGAGAGGATGATCAGTGACGAAACCAAAATAAAAAGAAAATGAGCACGCTGTTCCAGCCCGCCTTCGGTCGCGCGTCCGCGCTTATCATAGTCTACTAATCTATCGCGGAATGATAGAGCAAAGTCCTCTCCTCGTCTGGATAGACAAAAATGTGGAAGCGACGTGCTCGAACGACTGAAAGCATTTCAATTCAGGAAAGGTCCTTTTCCAGCCATGTGTCCACTGCCAGGTGCCTCCTATTATTATTTTGAATTATTGTCGTACTGGTACTGGCGGAGAATGGAACATGCTCGAAACATAAAATGAATGAGAAAGAGCCACACTGGATGTCACACTTGAGCAAGAAAAGGGTGACGGTAGGGTGACCCCTGAGCTCATTTAAAATGTGTCCTCAAGCATTACTTGTGATGGCTAAAATGAGGTTCCTGGCTAAACTCAATAGCCTAAGTTATCATGAATTTTTACCTCGGAATGACTGTTTCGCACCATAAAGTGTGAGATGTCCGGGACAGCAAGCATGAGACACAAGCAGCACGGGAAGACGCCGAATTAAACCATGTAAAAAAAACACGTTCAAAAATAAATCTTTTAAAGACCAAACTTGCAAAATAAACACTTCAATATAAATCATGACAAAATCCACGCTGTCGAAATAAACTCCGAAAAATAACATTTGAAGAATAAACGCTTCGAAATAAATCTTTTAAAATCCACCGTCCCTGATTGGTGGACAGCCGTCAGCTCTACGTCAGCCAGGGCTAGAACTGTGAACGAGGATTTCGCAACACCAGCCAGAAGTAGGTTGTCTGTCTGTGACGGCCAGTGTTGCCCACTTAGTAGGGGAGGATGTTTTCTGATTTGGTGGCTGGCGACTTTTCTTTTTTTTTGTTTTTTTGTTTTTTTTTTGTCGTGTTCATACGGATCATTAATGTTCCGTTAATATGGAACATGACCGAGCCAGGAGCAATGCTTTTTCAGAACCCCGAACAGCCGAGTAGCAGACGACAGCTGAGTAGCAGACAACATTTCTCTGGACCAACCAGCGAGCGTGATCATTGAAGTGTCAGCGCGAGGTTCCAGGCAGATCACAGGCTGGTATACTGCTCTCCACCGCCGTTGCGCACGGTCGCTTTTTGCGGCGTACTTTAAATTCAATTTCTGCGATAATTATGACTCTGTGGTGTGGACTACTTCGCATGGTGCATCTTACTGGCCTACTTAACAGTTTTATAGGAAGAAAACAGGGTGTTAAAAATGACTTCTGTGCTACTTTAAGGGTGAACGCGCGGAGCCATGTTTATGTGCGTTTTTTTCTGGGAAACAAATTGCACAAATCAAAACCTTTCGCGCTACTCGGTAAAATGACACACACACTTTCATCAGACGTCTTAATCTGAATTTTTTAAATTTTTTTAGTGCCCTCTGTACTCCTTTAAGCGAAAATGAATTTTGAAGGGTGGAATTTTAAGCGTGGATTTTTGAATGTTTTATTTTAGAAGATTTATTTCGGCGTAGAGCCAGCAGCACGAGTAAAATATGTGCAACGCTGAGAAGAAGGCTTAGGAGGGAATGCGCCCCCTTGTCATAGTCCCGGGCACTTCCCTTCCTGGGTTCCTCAGCTTCCCCTGTCGACCCGTGCGCTTGGTGTCCCGTGTTGGAAAATATACACCGTCACTTATTTCTACACTCCAGCTCAGCTTCAAGCTTCCCAGGAACAACAAACACTTATTCATTTCACGTGCGCGAACCTCTAACGATACTTCGAACGATAAACACAATAACAATGCGACAACATTGAATGTTCATCTGTGGATAGTAATACCCAACCAAAAACGCTGAGGTATATCTGTTAGGAATCAGTCATTTCTGCGCCTTTTTCACTTTGGTGCCGAACGTATAGGTGAGAATCCGGTCTCAGTTTGCCTTAGGGGGATACCTAAAAGAACAAAAAGAAAAGGAGAGAGAGAGAGAGACGTAGGCCGCACTATTGCGCCCCGTCACACTCCACGACACTTGAGTTGGTCACCACTTTCGAATGCCGCTGCAGAGCAACTTCTTGTGTGTCTCACGACGTACGCACACCCCGCTTTATTATCATTACCTATCTGGCGTATATTGGGTACATAAGGTATCTTCGATTTAATCTGCACCTCCGGCACTAGTTCAGGGGAGTGCCGATGTGGTGCAAGCGCATGCGCCGCCGTGCAAGTGTAGGTTCAGCACTAGCGCTTCCAGAACGAACAAGCGAGTGCAGGTGCAGGCTAGTGATCTGCCGCCAGCACCGCGGCCACTGTCATGTTCTTTGCGCTTGTCTTTCCTTTCATGTATACTGTTTGTGTGAGTTGTGTTTCATTCGCTTTACTAGTCATTGGTATAAGTGTTTGTGGCTCTGTACCTGCAAGCAGAATTGGATTCCGACAGTAACTACGACTTGACGGCGTATATGCGTTCTATTTCCTTGCGTGGAAGGGAAGGAAGATCGCAGATCTAAATACGCGTCGCGGCCATCACGGGAACATTGTGGGAAGGTACCACGAATAGGTGCCTTGTTTTTCCTACTCGGTCCTTCATCTCTGTATATGAAAATGGTATTCATGGGGGAAAAAAAGAAAACGATTCTCGGCAGCTTCAAAGCTTGCGCCTTTTTCCAACACAGCAAAGCCAGGCGTAATATGCTTCCCGTGCAGGCAAAAATTCGAATCATCCGTTCGGTAGGTCTCAGATATGACTGCATTATCGCTACTCACGTGTTTATCGCGACAATGCAACTGGTATTACGTCGCACACATATCAAGGAACCGTCAGCGTTACAGACGTGTCGTCTGCTCCGCGTGTACTCGTACTGCACTTTCTATCCAGCAAGTGCAGCCCGCCCGTGAACTCGTGAAGAACTAGTACTGCACCGTTACAAAACGAATGTGCAAACGAACGAGAGTGCAGAGGGCACGAGCGGCACTGACAAAACGGATACAGAAGTGCTGCACCGCATGAACTAGTTCATACCTATAGTGTTACCTATAGTGTTAGTGTGATACCTATAGTATTCTCTGAGCGCCTACGTTGTGCGTCACTGCTCATTGAGGACCATTACTCTGTTCGAAACTGATCTATGCTCCCGTGGATGCAGAATGAACTTCCTACATGTGCGGAGTAGAGTATCGTCCCTGGCGAAGAAATTCCCCAATCAACATCGCAAAATAAAGTTGTTTCTCTACAATGTGTGTCACCAGCTCCCGTGGCATAGTGGTTAGGATGATCGCTTTCCACGAAGAGATTGTGAGGTGACACGGGCTCGAATCCTGTCACCGGCTGTGCCGTCTGAGGTTTTCCCTGGGTTTTCCGAGGGCTTTCCAGACGAATGTCGGCACAGTTCCCCCTGTTCCCCCTGAAGTCGACCCAGGACGCATACTAACCCCCCTATCCCCCAACCCCTTCCTGCTGTCCTCTCTCCATCTATCCACGTGTGTACGCTGCTCATAGCCACCGTTGCTACGCGGTGCTAACACGGAATTTTAAAGGGACTATGAAATTTCCCGAACCCCCATACTTTTTTTCGATGGAAACTGTTCTTCCCGCAGAGAAACTAATATGCCACAAATTTTTCCGGACGAAATCGCTCAACTCTGCGAGGAGCGCGCGCTGGAAATGTCTCTTCCGCGTTCCTCCTCTCCCGCGCATATTCTCCTGCCGATGGTGTAACTGTACGGACCGCTCTTCGGTTCCCCGTTACGTCACCGGTGTTGCACAATGGCAAGTAATGCCGCGAGCTCGCGCTGTGGCTGCCGCCACTGCCGAAATCTGCCGATCGCGCGAAAGCTGCTGTCATGGAGATTTCCACTCCCGATGAACGCATACGCGGGATCCTACGGCGCATGCTCCTGGCGGGATTCCTCGGCTCGGCAACACGTCACGATGACGTGTTGCTGAGCCGGCCGTGGTCGCGTCAAGTTACCCGTTGTGTCTCCGCTAGAGGTGTGCGCCGCCGCGCCGAAGCGCCGCCGCCGGAGGTCGGGCCCTCGCCGTCGCCGCCGTACAAAAACTGTCGGCGCGCCGCCGCCGCCGCCGATGTTGTAAAATCGGCGCGGCTGTGTAATGTGCCCATTTTGATCCACTTTCTATAAACGAATATCTCACATACCTAATATTTTGTTTGTTTTTCTTTCATCTTAGGTTCCAGGCTTCATTTGTGGTGTTTTTAGCAGTAACAATGTCACCTCCTGATATGCTATTTATGCTTTAGAGTTTCGTTTCATAGTCGGCCCTGGAGGCACAACTCCAGGAAAACTTGACATTCAATTCTTGCAGGTTGTTTGCCGGTCATCCACCAACACCATAGCACTGGTCATTATCCATATACAAGGTGTTTTGTTTTTTTGTTCATCACAGAATTTTTGTTTAAAAAATAGCGGAACGAAATACATGCCGCTTTTGAGTTGGTCAGGCGAATATTATCTCGAAGAAAGTATGTAATTATAAGATCATTAATTACCTCAAATTCATTAATTCTTTAATTAAGGGATTTCGCGTATAAACGGAATAGCAGAACGGAAGATATTCATCGTTGAAAGCCATTCCCTGTTTAAGAAACTCTTAAACACGCACGTGTGTTGAAATATCCGACGCTCAATGTGGCTATGCAAATGAGCCGAAACAAGAAGTACGCAATTTCCGAGCGCAGAAATGACGCGACCTTCGCCTTATCTGGCCAACAGATTAGCGCCTACACCAATCAGCTCGATCGCTCCAAAGCACTTGGTCCTCTCACGTGGATTGCAGGTCGCTCTTTCTGCGCTCGAAAAGTGCGTAGCAAATAGCGCGTTTTGTGTGTGCCGGCGAAAAGCACACAGTCAGAGAGGGTGTTTTCAATCGCGGAATTGCGGGGCTTATAATGCGCGCGAAGCACGGCAGACTCAACCCACTCGTTCTGGACAAGTTTGTACTGTAAAACCCCTTAATTTCGCGAGACCTTAATTTTCGCGAATTTTGCGAATCGAGAAAATTCGAGGAACTCGAGGAGCGCGCGAAATTTAGTTGTTGCGAATATATCCCTACTCGATTCGCGAAAATTTAGGGCTGCCAAATTAAATGATTTTACAGTGTTTATTCATGATAACTACAGCCTCTGCAAAAATACTGTTCAATGACGTGGTGAGTGCGCCTTATGTCATATCGTTTGCTAACGTTCGCATATTTATATGGTTTCCCAAAAAGAGCCACTGGATCAGTGGACAGAGCTTTCACGCGTCGCCGTCCTGTGAACGTTCAGCACTCGCTGTTACTTGTAGTTACAACTGTTACGTGTAGTTGCCATTAAAGGGATGGCTCGTCGTTCTGATTATCTAGCTATGTTCTTTTCTCCAGCGCTTAACGCGCACTTAACGCGCCCAGTCGCAGTTCTTGGGCGACGACCTTCTTGAAGTGCTTTACTTCTCCTAATGTTCCTTTGTGTGTTCGGTTTTCTTTCATAATACTATCCAGTGCTTACGCACTTGTTTGGTGCAAGGTACAGTAAATACTGCCACCGTCGCGGTGTCTATGATGGAGAAAATACCCCCGCTCTGAGGTGTTCGTGCGTCCCCGTTGGAGAAGAGAACATATTGACAGCCCACGGGGCGCACGCCGATATGACAGCATCGGCGTGACGCCGCTGACGCCGCCGCCGCCGGGCCTTCAACGTGCTCTACGCCGCCGCCGAAAAAAATGCCCACGGCGCACACCTCTAGTCTCCGCTCGGCAGCTCGTCACGGCGCGGCGCCAGCTGTCCTCCCTTCGCCGCTCCGTTTAAAGGTACTGTAAAGCAGTAGGCAAGCATGATATGCCGGTGATGTGACTAGAGACTTTGTTGCTTCTAAATACCATATGCGGAACCATACGACCGACAACGCGCTATAAATATTTTTAATTTGCCATGAAAGATGCGGCGTAGTGGAGCGGTGCGACGCCTGGTGTCAAACAACCCCCTGTACAGCGGGCAACACTGAAAATTGGTATTACACACTATTACATCGGAACTTCGTTATTTTAGTAACCATATTATTAGTTTTCCTGTTTACTGATGCATTCGGAAACCCCTGTTAACAGTTTAACCTGTTAACCCCTGTTTTTGCGAAGTAACCCAGCGCTGGCCGCTGTTCGATGGAGGCTCTCTCTACCTCCCTACTTCTCTGCTGCGCCTGCGCGCTCCTTCTGTTCGCGCCCTCTTTCGAACGAACAAACTCTCTCTGTGAACCTCTGTGAACAAACAAGTCCCGACGCTGTCTGGCTTCTTGAACGTCTGACATTTTTTTTTTTTTTCAACTGCTCAGCATTTTATTTCAGTTCGCTTATCTGTTCATCCTCAGATGTGGATCGTTGTGTCGATTGCAGGGGCGGATTTTATGGTGGATTGTTATGTCGGTCCCAGTGTTATACGCATGCAATGTGGTTGCCGCCGTATGTGTCAGGAGTACGGATTCATTTCGAATACCTAGTGCAGTGTTGCCCGTAATCTTTAATTGTAATTTTCTAATTAATTACACCGTCGATTGGAATGAAACTTGCGCAGTTTTTGGCCCTGGTGGCTTGGACTATCGAATAGCCACACTAAATGATATTTGATCGGTGTTGCTTTACAGTACCTTTAAATTCGCTCCCGAGAAATCCGCTCGGGCGACGAAAGTAAAATTTCGGTTCTAGACTCAGAAAAATGTCTTCTTTCGAACGAAACCAAGAAAAAAATCGTTTCATAGTCCCTTTAAAAACATTAAAAAACAACGCGTGTCTCTGTATATGTGTACACATCAGGTGTAAACATCAGGTTGAATCTGATTTCACACAGGTTGTACACGTACGACCCAAGCCACGCTTACACGAACCCGACAGAAACGGGTCGAGTTGACTTATCGTACCTCGTCACATCAATCCTCCATAGACGATTGGTTGACATGACCTGATGGGAGTGGATTTGCTCCGATAAACCAACTAACTCGATCCCCTTCATGTAAAAGCGGCTCCACGTGTACAACCTGTGTCAAAGCTGATTCAACCTGATTCCATATATAAAGCACACGTGTGCGGTCCTACTTCCTGTTATGATTCGAAGCAAGCACATGTGAAATGAATACGTTTTTGTTGTTCCCGATGAAGGTTGAAGCTGATGTGGAGTGTAGAAATAAGTGGATGTGTCTATTTTCCAACAAGGGACACGATCTGCACATGGCGACAAGGAAGATGAGGAACTTATAGGAAAGGAATTGGCGGGGACTAAGACAAGGGGACGCATCCCTTCATCTCTCCGTAGCACATATTTTAGTCTCTGTTATTCTGTGATATTGACTGTCAAGAGCAGCCATTGTTATACTGTGATATGTACCTAAATCTGAGTATCTGTCATCACTGACTTTTTGCTACTTATATGCACTTGCCTTTCCATATTCGCTGTGCTGCATATCCTTGTCTGCCTCTACATGTATTGTTACTACTTTACATGAATTGTTAAGGGTATGCTGCTTATACTCATTAAATAATCAATATATAAAGCTAATGCGTGCCGTACTGTCATTATTGGGGTTGCAATACCGGTACGTAAAATCTCCCATAAAGGTCCCAAAACACATCCACCTGGATGTCCTATTGATGGGAAATGGACGCTGGTTTTAACATCCGCAGGCTGTCCATCTTTACGTCCACCTGGATCATAATTGCCGTCTACAGGACGTCCTGAACGTCCCTGGAGTGTTGATTCAAAGGCATCCTGTGGATGTTTATGGTTTGCTGAGGTGCTGCTTATGTCGCGTGCTTACTGTCCCTGACAGTGATATATGGAGCATGTGGAGGTGTTGCAAAAAATTGGGGGTAGCAGGGTCCCCACTTTGTAGGGAGTGCACAGGTAAAAAGCTAGGGGCGTGGTGCCAAACATTTGGGGGTGTTGAGGGTGCAGGGGGTTCTGGATAAATCACTGGTCCTCGACCTCTCATACTTTATGGTCCAAAACAGTCATTATGAGGTAACAGAATTCTTGAGAAATAGCATACATGTTGGGATTAGCGTCATCAGGAGCTTCATTATTATAGCCATCATAGGGAATGCTCAAGGGCACACTGTAAATGAACCCAGAGGTCCCCTTACAATACATATTTTCTTGCTCAACTGTCTCAACTTCAAGTTCTAGCAATCCTTGATCTCGGTTCAATGTTAACCAGCGCTGGCGAAACCGGGCCTTAATGTCCAAAGGCCAGTAGGTTGGGCCGTATTCTTAAACGATCCTCGACTCGACCCTCGACTCGAGCTCCTCCTCGGGACCGGTTTTGTGCTTCAAAAATTGACCCTGATTCGAAGCGTCACCCGAACGCAGGAAATCCATCGCACGTTCCTCCAGTACTACAAGGTATAGTGCCGGTGTTTCCTCGAAGTCCAGTGACTTCTCAAGTTGAGGAGGGCTTCTTTCTTCCCCTCCTGGAGTTGAGGCGGGGTGTCGAGACTGCTTTACGTCGTGAGAAAACTATGATCTATGGATCCGTGAATTAATTATGTCACCGGAGTGTTCTCTAACGTGTGCAGAAATCTCAGCATACAGGTAAAGCAGTATAGACCTCTCCCTGTTTGTAAACAAATGACGTCATAGTGTTCGACAGCGCCACCAATTTGGTAGAGTTGAACTACGCTCGAAGCTAGGGGCGAACAAGGTCGCGCCCGGAATCCACGGTCTTGAGGGGATTACGATGGTCCCTGAAAGGGACGCGACCTTCGGTCCTCCTTTTCTTTCAATAGGACTTAGGAGGCAGCGAACAAGTGCCCATTCGTGGAACCCTGCCCTCCCATTCAGATTTGTTTCGGTTTCAGTCTGCCTACCAACGTCATGATGACGTTTCTCGGGTAGATTCGGATGATTTCATGGGCCTTGTCAGCCAACAACAACAACAATAACTGATGACGATGAGAGCCAAATAGCTGGGTACCCCGGCAGTGTTCGGAGCACAACGTGGTCAGTAAGCAGACACTTTACCAACTAATCAGCCGGGGCCGGCCAGCACAAGCGCATACAGATCACCAGATGGTTGACACAAATGCATTGGTGATCTTGTTCCTTCGGAAGCCTCTGTTCGATCGGACTTGCAAGAGTTTCTTCGCGACCGGTACCTAGCCTTATGTCCGCATTGCCCTGTCTAACTTGAGGTTAAGCCTGCTTGGACGAGTACTGAGAACATTTCTCATTATAAATTTTAACAAGATGGTCTCCTGGCTTATTGGTGACACCATAGTTGCAGATATATTCTGTGTAAAATTCGTGACTCATACTGAATTTACAGCAACTTTGAGAACGGTGTACAGCACTAGTGCAGTGGTATCCTCAGTAGCCTCTGTGTGCTTCGGACACACGCTACTGTCCTCAACGCTGCTCGTTCGTGCTGCTCACTTGCTGAGCTACCGTGAGGACGGCACTGAAGAATTGCCTCAACGTTCGCGCAAGTGGGTCCTGCTCCTTGGCTTCGTCCATGGTTACGACATAAGCAACATAACTCTTGGCTTGTGTCTTTCGCATGAACAATTAGCGTGCACATGAAGTCTTGTCCGAAGCATCCGCCACTTGTTCCGTCAAACGTTACGGCTCTTCAAAGTGAAACTTGCGTCACATAACTTCTCGTCATGTCTTTTGTACCGTCGTGTCTTGGCGCCGTGTCTACTGCTGTTGCCAAGTGCCCTCCCTCATATTGTGAAATACCTTCATCTTGCTGTTGTCTCGAATATTTACTAGGGAGGTCACTGCCCAGGTAATGATGCCTTAGAATTCGTATGAGTACAAAGAGGATCGGCAGGGCTCAATCCAACGTTAGCTATGTCTATGTCCTGCTTCTGTTTGGAGGCAAGTAGGACATGTCAGGGAGATGGTATGGATCCTTCGGACTTTTGCATTTGTCACCACTGCCCGGTGTCTCCATATTCGCCTTACAAGGTCCATCGCGTGCCTCAAACAGTTGCGGCGACACAACGAGCTGTCTGTTCTTATTCAGTATTGTACTTATTTTGAATCTCCCTTACCCTTTGGATTTCTGGAACTCCCCCCCCCCCCCCCCTGGGTCGTCTGCGGTTTCACTTCTTCAACTGTGGTCGCACACTGGGAAGGTAAAGGTTAGCTGAGTATAGGGCTAGATTTCCGCAAATCTGCCTTTGTGAAGGCTGGTCGGAGCTTCCGTACGTGTTTGTCCTTTTAGATGAGCAGGCGTTCCTTGTCTACTGCGTCTGAAGACTAACTTTACAGACGGTTCCAGAGCAAAAAAGCTTGTCTCACTCCAGATGGTCTTTAGCCGAACTGATCAGAAATTGCACCGGAACGTAGCCGACTCTGGCCACCAACGTATGTACAAAGTGTTTATTTTTAGCCTTTACGGAATTTTTATTTAAAAAAAGTATGAGAGCAGCATAGATGTCGTTTTTTTCAGTTGAGTTCTGCGGCCATGCAGGCGTACATCCTCTCAAAGAAAGTGTGCAGCCACAAGATGACTAATTACCTAAAGTTCATTAATTAACTTTTTAATTAGGGGATTTCGGGCAAAAGTGAGATGGCAGATTGAGAGACTATCCTAGTTGCAAGCCATTTCACGTTTAATCACAGTTGTTCGAGTTCGTCACTGATGTCTTTGAATGTATGAATAACGGGAAACAAGTTGACGCAGTTTTTATCGATTTTAAAAAAGCGTTTGACAGAGTCCCGCATAAACGACTTTTAAGTAAGATAAGACATCAGGGCATCGACAAAAATATCACAGAGTGGTTTTCATGTTTTCTAACTGATAGAACACAATGTGTTAAATGGAATGGCACACTATCCCCCGTCTCGAAGGTTTTGTCAGGTGTCCCACAGGGATCTGTCGTGGGCCCTCTTTTGTTTCTCATTTATGTCAATGACATTCATTTAAACATTCATAGTACTGTGCGGCTTTATGCTGACGACATGGTATTGTATCGGCAAATCACTTGTTTAGAAGATTCTGTTATTCTTCAAAATGACTTGCTTTCTTTGTGCGATTGGTGCAACAGATGGCAAATGGAGATAAATGTATCTAAAACTAAATGTATGAGCCTTACAAGGTCGAAAAGAATCATAGCAAGTGATTATACCGTTGACGGTATACAGCTAGATCGGGTTACTGTGTATAAATACTTAGGTGTGCATATATGTAATGATCTTTCTTGGAAATATCATATTGAACAGACTTGTTGTGCCGCCTTGAGGACGCTTGGTTTTTTGCGTTCCACACTATATCTTGCATCTTCCGAAGTCAAATTTTTGGCATATACCTCATTTGTACGATCAAAATTAGAGTATGCCTCGTCGATTTGGAGCCCATGGCAAAATTATCTTGTTCAAAAGTTGGAATCTGTGCAATCGAAGGCGGTCCGCTTTATATTTAATAAATACGATCGCGAATCCAGTATAACAGAGTTTAAACGACAAAAAGAAATTCCCTTGCTAGCAAATAGGAGAAAGATTCATCGTCTACAAATAATTTACAATCTTTACGATACAAATTCTGATTATCTTTCTGCGGCACCGCCCTATTCTGAACGTACACGCCATCCCCATACATTGTTTGTTCCCCTATCATGGACGGAGTATCATAAAAACTCGCCCCTGTTGTCAGGTGTACGGGATTGGAACATGCTTCCGTCAGACGTTTTCCAAGGCGGCGGACAAGCACGATTTGTTAACATGTGCGAGGAGCTGTATCTCTTCTAATGTATTTACGCATGGGCGTACAAAAATTAAGTATGCTGTGTTGTTTCTCGAAATAGGTTGCAAGTATGAAAGGATGTTCGTTTTTTGTTCTCTTAGTGACCTTTGTTACTGTGCAATTGCCCTCTTTTGGTGTAACCCTCCCCCCTTATTTAATGCCTTACGGCCCTTAAGGTAATAAAACAAAACGAAACGAAACAAATCCTGAAACACGCACGTGCGTTAAAATATACACCCCCGAATTTTGATATGCAGATGAGCCGAAACCGAAACTGCGGCGACCGGGAACGCGGAGTACAGCGCTCGTTTAACGTCAGAGGGCCACGTGCTTTGGAGCAATGGAGATGATTAGAGTATAGGCGCCGCTCAGCTGGCCAGATAAACCGCTTTCCGGCCCAGATAAGCCTCCGTCGGCGAGGGTGATGTGCTTCCCAGCCGCGCTTATTTGGTTTCGGCTCATTTGCCTATCGAAATTCGGGGATTGATATTTTGAAGCACGAGCGGTGTTTCAGGAATTATAAAACGTGGAATGGCGTTCAACGAGGATAGTCTCTCAATCTGCTATCTCGCTTTTTCCCGAAATTCCATACTTTTTAATTAACGAATTTCAGGTAATTAGTCATCTGGTAGTTACATACTCTCTTCCAGAGGATGTCCGAGTGGCCGTAGAACTCAACTGCAAAAACAACGGCTATGCTGCTCTCACAGCATTTTTATAAAAATTCTGTAAAGGCTAAAAATAAACCCCCTGTATGTGTATATGTACACATAGTCTTAAATGGAAAAGTTATGGCCACAACTGGACCTGTTGGTCATTAGATAGTATGACACTTCTGTATGTGGTTGAGTTGAGCTTGAATGTAACACAAAAAAAGAAAAAGGGAGAAATTGAATTCTTCACCCGAAGAATTTTGCTACTCCCATAATGAACCTCATGAACGAACCCCACGAAAAGGAAAAGAAAAAGGTAAAAAAAGAAAAACGTCACCCCTCCCTCTCACCGAACTGCATATGCACTGCATATCTGCATCTCCCAGAAGTGAACCACAAACTGAAACCGGAACAAGGAACTCGACTCGACTCTGTATCTGGTGGCGTACGACTACTGATAGGGAACTAGCGAAATCGTACCCGCAGATGGACCGCATTTGTAGTTGATCACAAAGTGGGGGGGGGGGGGGGGGGGTCGAGGTAGCTTGCCGTTGTTGGCCGCACTCAAGTGGGCATCGTCACGACTATAGCCAAAAAAAAGGAAAAGAAGGTGGGAGAAAGGGGAGTTGAGGACTTCAAAGTGATGTAGAAGCAGGATGACCGGTGCTGATGGGACGGAAGCACACTGTAGGTGAGAGGTGCACTAGAGTGGTCTCTCCGCTAGGCCCGTTGCTTGGAGAAAGCGCACGAGGCCGCGAGTTTTTGAAAGTCACAAAGTGATTCAACCCCGGGCCTGAAATGAGCCTATAGGTGTGGCTGGTTGCAAATTTGGAGAAAACTGTAAATATATTCTAGAAAAAAGAGGGATAAAGCTTATGTAAATTTTCAGCCACTGCAGACCTAGCAAATCGTAAGAATTCCAAATGGACCATGGTCACAAATGCACCGGGGGTGCTGAACGTGACCATGATACAGACGTGAAGACTATCTGCGGTATGCTGCGCATATGCGTGAGTCTAAGGTATTCCCTCTGGAGCCATAGTTACCCTATTATTTTACACGTGGTCGCAACAATGGCATAGTCCTTGATCACTTCGTATCTGTGAACCGTACCGTATCGTACTCTCCGGATCCCTTAACGAGCTGGATTCTTGCCCCATCTCTCTTACAAAATTGCTTGGTCCCTGGCCACATCCAGCCCAGCCCACGCTCTGCCCTCAAAGCTCTCTTCACCTTCCTGGATACCATAGGACGTCGATCCTTATTGTAAAGAGGCTCTTCATTCCTCGCATCACCACCAGCAATGGGTTAGAGTATCGCCCCTGGCGATGAAACTCCCCATTCAACATCTCACAATAAAGTTGTTGTTGTTGTTGTCGTATCTCCGATACACGCAAGATTACCGAGTACACGCAAAGATGGCGTGATCTGACCTTTGTGGCTGTAGAGCCGAAGCAGAAGAAAACACGCGGATTGAAGGACCATACCGGGTGTTTCAGTTAAATCCCCGGGCTAAATAATTCGCGAACGGGTGCACCAATCCACGAGCTTTCTTTTTTACAAGTATCTGTCCGATACCACCTACAAGCTGCACACCGTGTGGATTAGTGGGAGGCGCTCATCATATCGGTTTACGTATTTTTGTCGCGGCTTGTCGCTGCGAAGCGCAAAAGGACGCTCTTTCACTCCCTTATCCATCAATGAATTACGTCCTTATACACCAATGAATTACACCAATGAAATACGCCCTTTTGCGCTTCGCCGCGACCAGCCGCAAAAAAAATACGTGAACCGAGACCAATTAATTACTGCAACAAATGACCCGCTTCGGTGGCAGATTTTTCTCTAAAAGGTGTCCACTGAAGGTCCCAAAAGGGGTAGTACCCATTTTAATGCCGACAGCGCCCTGCTTTAGAAGTTACGCTTTTTTACGAAACTCATTTGCATTTTTATTTTAATAATGAGCGCCTCCCACTCATTCACACGGTATGCAGCTTGTACGTGGTATCGGACAGATACTTGTAAAAAAGAAAGCTCGTGGATTGGTGCACCCGTTCGCGAATTATTTAGCCCGGGGATTTAACTGAAACACCCTGTATAGTATAGCGAGCTGATAGCTGCAGCGGCAGCAGCCCTCGATGGCTCAGTCGGTAGCGTGTCCGCCTGCTGAACCCAAGATCGCGTGTTCAAACCCGGCCGAGGACGGTGGCAACGTGGTGGAAGGGTACAAGTTCCTCAGACACGCCGTCTTTCACGAGGGACGTTAAATGTGGTGTGCCGTGTGTCGAGATTTCGGCGCACGTTAAAGTAGCACAGAAGTCATTTTTAACACCCAGTTTTCTTCCTATAAAACTGTTAAGTAGGCCAGTAAGATGCACCATGTGAAGTAATTTACACCACGGAGTCATAATTATCGCAGAAATTGAATTTAAAATACGCCGCAAAAAGCGACCGTGCGCAACGGTGGTGAAGAGCAGTACCAGCCTGTGATCTGCCTGGAACCTCGCGCTTACGCTATAAGGAGAACGCTCGCTGATTGGCCTAGAGAAATGTTGTCTGCTACTCCGCTGTCGTCTGCTACTCGGCTGTTCGGGGTTCTGATAAAGCCTTTCTCCTTGCTCGGTAATGCTTCGGCCGCTCCTTCTATCCCCAGTTCTCCGGGAAAACTGGCAAAACAGGTTTACGGCGGCAAAGGGACAAGGCGCTGACCCCCACTGACCGGCAAACCAGAACGAGTCTCCTTATGCCGTCATCGGTGACGTGGCATCATACCTCCTCATCCTCGTTATAGCTGGAGTGGCGAGTAAGGGTGAAGGTGCGGAGCTATGTTTATGTGAGTTTTTTTTTCTGGGAAACAAACTGCACCCATCAAATCCTTTCGCGCTATTCGGTATAATGACACACACACTTTCATCAGATGTCTTAATCTTAATTTTTTTTTGATGGCCCTCTGTACTCCTTTAAAGAACCCTCAGGTGTGCAAAATGAATCCACAGACCCGACCACTGTGACGTCGCTCATGATCGCAGTTGTCTCGCGACGTAAAACACCGAATTATTATTATTATTATTATTATTATTATTATTATTATTATTATTATTATTATTATTATTATTATTATTATTATTATTATTATTATTATTATTATTTTTTTTTTTTTGGCTCTCGAATGATATCTTATCGCAAATTACAGAAAAGAATATGCTTTGGAAAAGGGTCCGGAAGAAACCTAATGACAAAGAATTAATGAAGCAATACAGGGCTCAGAGAAGTAAAGTAACTGCTAGTTTAAAACTTGCAAAAAAACGTTTTTACTTTGAAAAATTTTCCAAATATTGCAATAACCCAAAGCAAACTTGGAAAACGGTAAATGAATTACGTGGTAACTGTCCTGGCACAAACACTGAGGCATTTCTTAGTAAACATTTCAACTGCTCGCATCAGGAATTGGCTGACGATTTTAACCATCACTTCAGCTCTGCTGCTCAGGAGGTTCGACCATGTTTAAGCACAAATATATCGTGTACCTCAATGACATCTGCCTTTCTACCTGCCTGGATGAGACAGACCTATGGACCTACATTGGCAGTTTCAATCAGTGTAAATCACCTGGTATTGATGGCATTCGGATAAGTGATCTAAAACGTAACTACAATTATTTGAAAGACGTTGTTTTGTTTATATTAAATGGCTCGTTGACTACAGGCATTGTTCCAACTACACTCAAGAGAGCGATTGTCCGACCACTTTTTAAAGGCGGTAGGGCTGACGTGATACAAAATTATCGACCAATTTCAGTGCTTCCGACTTTAATGCAAATATTGGAGAAGCATGTTGTTAAGATAATGACTTCTTTTTTAGAGGGTCATCAGTTGCTCTCTCATGCTCAATATGGGTTTGTTCGGGGCAGGGGTACAATCAGCCTGCTTGAAGACTTGTTGGATCTCTTATATGCTGCTCTTGACAAAAATCTCATTGCAACTGCACTCTCCGTGGACCTTTCGAAAGCCTTTGATACTATTAATCACTCTCGTCTTTTGGAAAGGCTTTATTATCTGGGGTTCAGAGGACCTTTTCTTAAATGGTTTCAGTCTTATCTGGAAAATAGGTCCCAACTAGTCATAGTGGGGAATAAGTGCAGCGGTATTGCCAAAATAAATTCTGGTGTGCCTCAAGGATCATGCCTAGCTCCACTTCTTTTTAATATTTATGTGAGTGAGCTGGGTACCATTCCTCAGACCTCTTATATTTTTCAGTATGCCGATGATACGCTTTTGCTCTCTATCCATTCGTCTTATAGTGAGGCGTTACGGTTACTGCAGGACGATGCCTTACGTGTTATGGATTGGTTTATTGATAATGCAATAAGGGTTAACCCAGTAAAATCAAGACTTATTTGTTTTCGTAGTCCCCTAAACCGTACTGTATGCAATTTGCCATTCTACTTGCATGGTACCAAGTGCTGTAATTGCGACTGTGAGCCATTAGTCTGTGTGTCGTCCATAAAATATCTGGGTATACATTTGGACTCAGATTTAAAGTGGAACACACATTTGACGTGGGTGTTGAAAAAAATTCGCGTTATTGCCTGTTTGTTGTATAACGTGAAAAGCTATACACCTTATGTCATTCGGAGGATGATATTACAGTCTCTTGGTTATTCTGTGTTAAGATATGGCATAACATTGTTCTTTAACTGTTCAGCTACTTGGAGGGAACGAATTAATAACTCTCTGCTCAGTTCTTTAAAAAATTTGATGTATGGTTTAGGCTCGGGCAATTATGATTTATTCCGAACAAATAATCTTCCAGATTTTATGGATTTGTTTGTCAGTACCGTTGTACGTAAACATTATTGGTCTCAAGAGTATAAAGTCATGAAGCGCTACACGCGGGAATTGAGAAGTTCAGAAGTATATTCAGTGCCCCGTGTTTTCACGAATTATGGTAAGGGTCAGCGGCATTACTATATTCCGGTCATATTTAATGGCTTGCCGCATGATTCCCTTGATTTAGATTCAATTAAAGCTTTAAAGGCTTTGCTGCGCTCTGTAGCAGGTACTATAAAGACGATTTGAGATATCCCTTTGCTATGTGTTTTTGAGGTTTTCCAGGGTTTGTTGGATTTTTGTGAATATCAATGGTGGTTCAATATCTGTATTTTATTGCTTGCGTTTTACTTTACTGTTATCAATATTTTAACTTTAAGTATTGAGTGTGCCATTGACTGTTACCTGCCCACAAGCCCCAAGGCTTAGGCGGGTACTGTTGTAATCATGATACTCTTAGACTAATAAAAATTGAATTGAATTGAATTGAATTGAATTGAATTGAATTGAATTGAATTGAATTGAATTGAATTGAATTATTATTATTATTATTATTATTATTATTATTATTATTATTGATAGCTGCAGGCCGAAAGTCATTCCCGTGGATCATCAAGCTCCTGGCGTAGCTCCCCTAGCGTACCAGAAGTTCCAACAGAAGTCGATACATACGCAGCTTTACATCACCGAGCTTGAAACTGATATGACGACAGGACCAGGACGTGTGAGGTGAGCGCTGTGGAGCGTTCGCTGCCTCATTTTCTCGTGTGTCCGCAGTGGGCAGTCAGCGGCAGTCGTTGGACACGTTCCTAATCAACTGTCTACCTTTCCACAGACCGGTACCCTGACTATCTGTTTGCTGCCTACAAGATATTTCTGTCAAGCATCCCCCTGATGTAGGAACCGCTCAGCACGTGCCCGTCAGTCATCCACAGGTCGCAGCGGCAGCACGGTCGCACCTACTAAAGCGTCGGCACACCGGCCTACCTTCGCAGTCAGCGGCAGTCGTTGGACACGTTCCTAATCAACTGTCTACCTTTCCACAGGTAGTATACTTGTATATGATCTACTTTTGAGTAGAATTTTATGTTTGTCTGCTGCTGACTGCACAAGTATGGATTGTGTATTGTGTTTGAAAGAACTTCCCTCTAATGGGCAGTATGCAAAATGTTCCACTTGTCTATCTTGTTATCATCTGGGACAATGCTCCGGCATAGCGGAGAAAACATACCGGTCAATGAGTAGCGCCAAAAAATCTGATTGGTGTTGTCGTGCCTGTCGTGCAGGAGAATCTGGCGCAAGCAGCAACCGTACGCCTGACGTCAGTGATACAGAGAGTGTTATGTTATCAAAGATGATGACAGAGTTGAGCAATATGAAAGACAGCATTAATTCCCTGCTTGTTCTACCAGCTAAAGTGGATGAGCTAATGACCTTAAAGAATGTGGTTGAATCACTGCAACCTGTGAAGGATGCCCTTGAAGAGATTAAGACCGCTGTTTCTTTTCTATCTGATAAATATGACACGTTGTTAGCGGACACATCTACAAATAGAGCATCTGTAATAAAGTTAGAGGATAGACTGTCGGAACTCGAGACTGCTTTTGCAGCACAGACAAAGGAATTGATGGGGTTGCAGTCGGTAGTGAACGACAGTGAACAATACAGCAGACGCCTAAATCTTGAAGTTCAGGGTATTCCTTTGGAAACTGATGAGGATCTGGTTAAGGTTTTGTCGGATCTGGCCTCTAAACTGGGCATTGAATTTGCCTTAACTGATGTGCAAGCGGTGCATCGCCTACCTAGCAAGCCCGACAAAACTCCTCCAGTTATTGTACGTTTCACATCATTCGCTACGAAAGACAAGTGGACAAAGGCTAGAAGCACCTTGCGTAGGATGAGTGGTCAGGGAAATGTACCGGCTGGTATCTTTTTTAATGATAATCTTACGAGGTCTAACAAAGAGCTATTGTGGAAAACAAAGATGCGTGCTAAAGAGCGGGGCTTTCGTTTCGTCTGGGTAAAAAATGGCAGAATTTTTCTCCGAAAGTCTGAGGGTACTCCTGCTATGCGTATCACCAATGTCGTTGAGCTTGATAAGATTACGTAGACATCATGCCAACAGGAACTTATCCAGATCTTGCATCTTTTCTGATTGAATTAAAGTCGCAACCAGACAGGTTTCCTGTACTAGGTGTCTATCATGTCAACATTCGCAGTTTGCGTAAACACTGGGATGAGTTTAGATGCTGTTTAGGGGAAGCTATGTATAGGTTCGATATCTTTGTATTAACAGAAATAAATATATCGCAAGAGGAAACTGGTTTATATAACCTTGACGGCTACCACGGCTATTTCTTTACGCGACCATACCACAGAGGCGGCGGAATTGCTGTATTTGTAGATAACAAGTGGCAGGTACAATCTCAGACTTTATCGGTAACAGCAACGGAGGGACTCTTACTTAATGTTTTTAACGCGGATTATGTACTCTCATTGCTTGCAGTGTATAGGCCTCCTAGTAATAGTGTTCCCCAGTTTGTCTCAGATGTAAAAGCTGTATGTCGTACTATTGCTGCGAATGACTTGTACATTGTGGGGGATGTGAATATTGATATTTTAAAGGTAGAATGCCATGTAGTTTGTGACTACTTAAATGCACTCGCTGACTTTGGTTTGGAACCCCTTATTGCTACCCCAACTCGGGAAGAGATTGTTGGCGGCAGATTTGTTTCCTCTTGCATTGACCACATGAATGTCAGAGCTCGGGACCTGGAACCTCTCCCAGGAGTTATATTGCACAAGCTGGCTGATCATTATATTACAGCACTTGTGATGTTTAAGACTTGCACTGTAACCCTTCCCTCCCCCACGCCTTACATTGAGCTAATAGATGCGGCTATTTTGGATCGTTATTTGAACCAATGTGACTGGTACAAGGTCACGGATTGTGATGACCATATTCAGGCATACAACATCTTTGCTGAATATTTCAACTCTGGTTATAAGTTAGCATGCAAGAAGATAAAGATGAAAAAGCGAAAGAATGAGGAATGGCTGAATAATGAAATCTTAAGTTTGATCAAGCAAAAGGAGATACTGTGGAGACGCTGCCGTCGTTACCCTTCTGATCCAGTTATAAGGGCGGAATTTAGGTCGTCTCGTAACAGGTTAACGGCGGCTATTCGCATTGCTAAAAGGTCGTATTATACTTGCAAGTTTCAAGAAAACAAGAATAAAATGAAAACGACTTGGAATTTAATTAATGAACTGAGAGGACAATCTACAACTGGTCGGTTAGATGACACCATTCACAGTAATTTTGGGAAGCGACCTAACCTGGCTTCTGCCTTTTCGGACCATTTTTCATCTCTCTCGAGTCCTCGCCTTGGTGCTGTTAATTACAAGATGCCCTACTCAGTGAAGAACTCTTGTGCATTACCTGAGATGCTCGAGGAGGACTTGTGCTTCACGATTAGGAGGATGCGTAATACTGCTGCGGGCTTAGACAACATACGCATATGTGATATTAAGCGTAACTATAATCTTGTGTGTGAAGCCGTTCTGCATATTCTAAACTGTACTTTTGTAACTGGTATCATTCCCGTACCCTTAAAAAGGGCGATTATTCGGCCAGTTCACAAAGGGGGTAGAAAGGATGCCGTTGAAAGCTATAGGCCCATCTCGATTTTGCCTGCACTGGCGGTCATCATGGAAAAATACATTTACTCCGTAATGGTAAACTTCGTTGAAAAGAACAAAATTATTAATGAGTCCCAGTTTGGTTTCGTTGCCGGAAAGGGCACTCAGTGCCTTCTCGAGGACTTTACCGATGATATCTACCAAGCTTTTGACAAAAACTGTGTGGTGACTTGTTTGCTCTTAGACTTGTCCAGTGCTTTTAACACCGTATTCCATGAGATACTGCTGTATAAGTTATACTCTTATGGGTTTCGTGGTCCAGTGTATTCTTGGTTATATAATTTCTTAACTGAGCGATCGCAAGTGGTTAAGGTATGTGGACAGTTTAGTGATGTTGTCGGTCTCAAGATGGGTGTTCCCCAGGGCTCTGTATTGGGACCCTTACTGTTTAATCTTTACGTAAACGACCTTTCTAATGTGATTCGTTTTTGTCGGTTGTATCAATATGCAGATGACACTTTATTAGCATCTGCACATGTCAATCATTTGGAATCTGTAGCCTCGATTCAACAGGACGCATGTGCCGTTTATGATTGGTTCACTAATAATCGAATACGCCTTAATGCATCAAAAACTCAACTGATTATATTTCACAACCCGTTGCGGAGACTATTATCTTTCCCTGATGTTTACCTTCATGCTTCCTCTTGTTTACGCTGTAAGTGTTCACCCTTATCCTATGCAGAAAATGTTAAGTACTTAGGAATTCATTTCAGTAGTGACATGACATGGAAAATGCAGATATCATCCCTATGTACTAGGTTAAGGAAGGTGTCTTGCTCTCTCTATCGCATCCGTGCTGTCACACCTCCATGTATAAGATTGATGATTATGCAAAGCCTAGGCTACGGTGTTTTGCGTTACGGAATAACTATATTTGCCCATTGTAGCGAAACGTGGAAGGACAAGATTAATAGGATTCTAAAAAGCTGTCTCCGAAGTGTTGTATATAGAAACCCGACATTTACTACTGAAAGCGATATGTTTTCCTTTCTGGGGCTACCGAATGTTCAAAATCTGTTTAGGTACTCTGTTGTTTTAAAGCATTTTTGGTGTGACCGGTTTAAAACCCAATTAGTCCGAAGCAGAGTTCTTAGGCAAAATTCCCACTTTTCTTTGCCACACACCTTCACGAGGTATGGTACCTACTGTCGTGCCTATTATGTGCCGAACCTATTTAATGCAATTTCGTTTGACTACACTGAGGTCGAGTCTGTACGTGAATTAAAGTGTCTGTTGAAATTTCATTTCTTTAGGTAACAAAAGTTAATTAGCATGATTCTCTAGGCTCATTCCTAATATCCTGCATTGAACTGGTGTATCTTTGAGTTGTTCTCTATATGAGAGTTAAGCAGCCATTACATTAATGGTACTCTCCAGCGATTTGTCGTTGACGCCGGGTCCAGTGCAACAAGCCATGTGGCTTAGGCGGACCCGCCTAAAGATTGTTACTTGATGAAATAATAATAATAATAATAATAATAATAATAATAATAATAATAATAATAATAATAATAATAATAATAATAATAATAATAATAATAATAATAATAATAATAATAATAATAATAATAATTATTAATAATAATTAATTATTATTATTATTATTATTATTATTATTATTATTATTATTATTATTATTATTATTATTAATAATAATAATAATAATAATAATAATAATAATAATTGATAGCTGCAGGCCGAAAGTCATTCCCGTGGATCATCAAGCTCCTGGCGTAGCTCCCCTAGCGTACCAGAAGTTCCAACAGAAGTCGATACATACGCAGCTTTACATCACCGAGCTTGAAACTGATATGACGACAGGACCAGGACGTGTGAGGAGAGCGCTGTGGAGCGTTCGCTGCCTCATTTTCTCGTGTGTCCGCGCGCGTTACGCTGATATTGCATATTATTACAAGAATATAGCGTAATACCTGTAGCGACCGCGTCTTTCCTGGCTTGTTCCTCAGGGGTATACAGGTGGTCGTTTTCGGTGTAATCTGCCGGTGTGGGTTCAACAAAGAAATGAACGAATATCGGACGGAGGGACCAACGAAACACGACGCACGTTGAACTGAAGCGGTCGTGTGACACGCACGCTCGAGCCTGTGTAACTTTTTCTGCACTACAATGTCCAGCGGAATTCGCCGTAGCTCACCATCGACAAACTCTGCCGCGTCCTACCCTACGCCACGTGCAACATGTCGCCACACTAGGCACACAAACATTACGTGCAACGTTACGGCACCATTATTATTATTCTGCCGACCATGTAAGATCATGTCGCAACACTGCAGCGCTCAGACAGAACGAAGGGGATTAAATAAAAAAATAGAAAAATAATTTAATAAAAATAAATTAAAAATTAAATTGAAATACCCACTATTATTCCTCATCTATATGTTAACGACCTGCCAGGTAGACTCGCATCCTGTGTCAGGCTTTTTGCCGACGACTGTGTTGTCTATCGTTTCGTAACATCCTCTTCTGATCAATCATGCCTTCAGCAAGACCTAAACTCAACTTTCTCATGGTGCTCCACATGGCTTCTTTTTTCTCAATTCTTCTAAATGTTCCTACGTTCAGTTTTCTCGCTCCAGGTCACCGCTCCCTTACCAGTACCACGTTGGCCATTCTCCTATACCTCAGTCGTCTTCGTATAAATACTTAGGAGTCCATCTCTCCTCAAATCTCTCCTGGTCGGATCACATCCGTAGTGTTGTGCGTGATGCCAATCAGAAATTCGGCTACATATCTACACATTTAGTGGGGAAGCGTTATCTCATGTCTTGTATGTGTGTGAATTTTGTTATTACCTTAACTATTTTGTGCAGTGTTTGTGCTGTTTCATGTCATCCTCTCATATGAACCTCTTTGGAATGGGGTAGGGTCCTGCACCCAACGCAGGGAAACATCCCACATCATCATCATCCATTCATCTATGTTGTTGTTGTTGTCATGTACTAATGTTGCATATATTGTACGTATCCCCCTCTTGTATCGCCCTAAGGGCTCTTTGAGGTATTTACATAAATAAATAAATAAATAAAAAACGACGAAACAAACGTTTGTCTCGTCGTTTTAATCACCCTTCGTCCTGTCTGAGTGCTGCAGTGCTGCGACATGATCCATCACCAACTCCCCTCTTCCTCCCGTTGAGCGACCATGTAAGACTCTGTGACGTCCTCTAATTAAATAATTAAGCTGCAGAATCATCGTAATTAGTTGGGTCCACGGAGCAGTAGTTTTCGAAAAACAATATTCCAAGCTTCACCCAGCCGCGAGAGACCAACCACGTGATCTCTTCATCGCCGAGCATACATACCACCAATAGAACTGTCATCAATAGCCAGATGGATTGAGAGCATCTGTCGCGGGCGACTTCAACCCTTTCGCTATGCGTCATCAAAGAGTTACGACGGCGGAAAGCGGAGGAAAATGTAACGGGACTAAACTGAATTGCAGGGGAGGTGGTCCCCCAGTGCCCTCATTGTGTCCAGCAAAAGGGGGTCTTCAAAAGCGACCCCTTGACTCACACGCGGACACTGAACCGGACATTGCAGAAGAAACAACAACCAAAATGGCCGGTCTCGAACGCAAATTGAGTTTTCGACGGTCTCGGCGGGATGCAGCTGTAACTTTTCAAAACAGGGGAGTTTTAGATTGTGGAAAAGGGGATTGATAGCGCGTGTGTACTAAATCCGGGGTGACCGGCGTCACGGGGGCCAAAAGCATGGGAGCCATATATACCCAAGATTGGAAATTTAACAATTTGACATCTGTAAGGGTGAAACAGTCTGCGACCGTGTAACCGTTTTCGTAGATCAGTAAGACGTTGGTATGGTTGGTACTTTTCTTTCCTTTTGTTCTTTTTTTAAGGTCACAAGGATTCAAACAGACCGTGACCGTGTGATATTCAAACTTAGGATGCCTGTTGATGCCTGTCAATTGTAAGCACCATCTGCCGCATAAATAGCACTACAGGACGTTTCCTTGGTTTCTTACTTTTTTTTTATTTGCAATTCTTTTTTTAATGATCTCTCCTGCAATTTTGCTCCTTACACAACTATATAAGCCTAATGTGGCTTCCGAAATCAATGAATACTGATAATGGAGCAAAGTCGTGTTTGGTTGTCTGGTTTCGTCCTTGTCGTGTTCCACGTTGCTGGTATGACCAGCACAGTAACTACTCAATACGTGTGGAACATTTGTTCTACAGCCGCTGCTTTTTCTGTCAGCAAAAAGGTGCAACGGCCTCAGCGCACCAAAAGGAACAGACGCTTCTATTTTCCGTATTTTTAAAAAGTTCATTAGTCAAAATTAATTAGGACAGCGACCCAGTAGGATACCAGCACAGCCATAAGGTAGCCCACTTGGCCTAGAATATATTTCCATTTGATCGTCATTAAAAATAAAAATAAAAACATTTCCCGGGTCTACAAAATATTGTCCACAGTTAGCGCGGACACCCTCTATATCAAGGTGTCACAACCGCGCAACAGCACGCGCTCGCGAGAATAGAGAGAGTGTACCGTACGCTATCCCCTTTGCGTACGTAAGGGATAGCGTTGGTGGTGCTGCGCACGCACAATCCATAAAGAGAGCGTTGTGCAGTGCGCCACCACGCTATCCCTTACGTACGCAAAGGCGACAGCGTACGATGGCCTAAACGCATGGAGCGTTTTTTCCGACATTTTCAGGACGCGCGCGCGCTCGGCGTGCGTGTATCCTGTTTTTCAACGCGTGCGGAGGGCGTACGCCGGAATTTGTCGATACAGATGAACCATGGCCGTCCTGCGGCAAACAAGGTTACGTATGAGCAGCTCGGATAAATTTTTTGGGCATTATCCATCACACTAAATTTACGTGAACATTTTAATGGTATCTGGAATAAAGGAACGCAGAAACCACAGGAAAGAAGAGCGTCGGCACGTTCTAACAGATATTTGTGGTCGACGAATATAGCAACAGTGGCGCGCGCCACTCGCTCCGTACGCGTCCATTGCGTTTCGAGTGGTCGCCTCGCTGGCGTTTCTTCGCCGCGTGTGCAAGGCCATAACGTGCGCGCGACGTTCTGACGCTGATAAAACGTCCAATGCGTTTCGCCCTTAAAACTCCCTATTGCTTTTCGCTCCCGTCAACGTAACTCCATCCAGCAGCACGCGAGCTGCTTATCTGATTATCTCAGCATATCACTATAAGATATTGCACTAATATTTGAAATATGGCAGCCCTGGAAAAACGCAGGCAGTGGCGGGATTTGAACCACGCTTCTCTCGATTACCGGTCAAGCACATTGACCAATTCGACCACGCTGGCATCCACTTTCCGACGACAAGCCTGGGAGCCTCATTTGACTGACGGGACACGCATTCACTCTCACTTTCTCTCCTACAGTTCCCCTCCTTACACACACACACACATATATACCTACAACGACTAGTGTTGCCAACTCTAGGGAAATTTCCCTAGATCTAGGGGATTTGAAGCTTGCCTGGGGAAAAAAGAATCCCTTCGAAATTTAGGGAATTTTACTGCCGTGACACTTGTACCGAAAACTTCATGATATACAATTTTGCCTGGCTCAATGGAAGGAAAAACGCAACCACAGAAGGACTGAGGCTGATCGCTGATCTCACTCCATACCGAAATTTTCCCAAGCACCGACGGCAGGTACTTCAACATCGGCGCGCCCATGTACTCCGCACATCCACTCTGACAGAGAACCAAGGTTTTGTTTTCCTTTCCGCTTGCCGCCCCTCACCAAGTCGCCCTTGGCATCTCATGTTTTTCTTTTGTTTTTGTTTTCGTGTTAGCGCCGCGAAACAACTGTGGCTATGAGCGGCGTACAGATGTGGACAGATGGAGAGAGGGCAGCAGGAAGAAGTGGGGGACAGGGGGTTGGTATGCGTCCTGGGCCGACTTCAGGGGGAACTGTGCCGACATTCGTCTGGAAAGTCTTTCGCACCCGGGTTTGCCGCAACTGCAACGTCCACACAATACAGGTGGAACTTATGCCAACACAAGCCCGAGCACGAAATCGACCTGGCCCTAAGGAAAGGCTGCGAGCAATGCCCGCACACGTCTTCCTCCAGTGGCGCCATCTTGAAAACTTTTGAAGTTACGGTAACGTAAAACCACGGTCCACGGTAAAACCACGGTCAAGGGACCGTGGTAAAACGTACCGTAACTTAAAAGTTACGGTAACACAGCACGGGAACACGGCAATGGTTTAAAAAATGAAAGAAAGAGTGACAGTGATCGGACCTGTGAAAAATTAGAACCCGAGAAAGGGATAGAGGAGGGACGACACGACACGTTCTCGTGACTGTGACTTCCATAATCGATATTGTGGATTGGGCCGGATTCGGCGACAGCCTTTCCACGTGTGAAGACCTGGCGCCAGGGTGTCGAACCGAAACGTTTTTCGTTCCGGTTTTCGTTCCGGTTACATCATAAACGATCCGGTACGGGTTCTGCTCCGGACCAAAAAAATAACGGTTCATTCCGGTTTTTAACCGGTTCCGCTTCTGCTGGGAATATTCATCCCCACAAAAAAAATCAATGTTACATGTTAAAAATACAATGTTACAAATGTAAACCCGTTTATTCCGCATACATGGTATTTAATATTAATAGGCAGCTGCGAAATTGGTAGCTCCTGGTTCCTGTAGGTTAGTGTCTGTTCAAATGGGCTTTCTCCTTTCTTGAAGCGCATGCTACAAACGGACTCGTTTGTCGTGATGTCATACGTAAAGTACTTTCTTGCTGGGTTGCAGCGATCGCGTCCCATCCGAACGTCTGTTGCTACTGTCTAGCCAGCACGCACCACCGCACGAGTACGACGCAAATCAAGGAACACCCTCTCTCACAAGCGCGCTCGACGGCTCCGTTTTATTTTCTTCGTGTCCTGTCCACAGAAGAGTTGCCACTTCGCACGGGGTTGCCCTCGCGTATACGTAAATGTGTTCAACTTAGCTGCTCTCAAACAAGAGACGCGTTGCGCGACATTACCGATAAAGAAGCCGTTATGCAGCCCCCTTGGGTCGCTGTTTAGTTGAGGAGAGTTTGGGATCAAATTAAAACGAACACTACGGCACATTGCTAGAGAGTCACATGTACCTCGTCTGTGTACGTGCGCGAACGATAAACCATTACAAAGGGAGCCTAAGGGTCATAGTGTACCGACATACATTCCACCGTAACCGTAACTCTCGTATAGTATCCACGACATGACTTCAGAGCACACGACGTCTGTTTCATTCGCCTATCCGTAGTCCAAACCGACGAAGTTTTTTCTTGGACCGAAAACCGTTAAGTATATTTTTCGGTTTCCCTCCTGAGCGAAGAAAACGTATACGGTTTCGATTCCGTTCCGGTTCGCACCAAAATGGCGGTTTTTTTTCGGTTTTCGGTTCCGGTTTTGGGTTCGCTCCGACACCCTGCCTGGCGCGTTCGGCGCAATAGTATCCAATCCAATGCAAGTCGCTTCCGCGCTGCTCCGCGTGCCATGCCATGTGCGAAGTGTGTTTGTTTTGTCTGCCATCACCTGTGAGCTTGGATTCCCTAGGGAACGAGTATAGAACGAGTATCGTACGGTTTAAACCTTGTGCTGCAACATGAAAAAACAGCGCACGGAACTCGTAGGAGCCACCGTTCGTAACACGCTAGGCATACCTAGAGTCACTAAATAAGCTACGCTTCAGAGTATCGACACTGAGCCGCCATGTTGTTTCGGATGACCTCCAGCCCCACCTCTATTTTGGCAGTAGAAATAGAAGAAGGTGAAGTTCAGCAGTGGAAGAAGACAACACTTCGAAGAGCGCTAAATGGATGGCGCTGGAGGTCATCCGAAACAACATGGCGGCTCAGTGTCGATACTCTGAAGTGTAGCTTATTTAGTGACTCTAGGCATACCGTATCGATCATGGCGGCTCACATGTTGAGATCACGACCTACTAGATTATAACGATCATGTCATAATCAGCAACCCCTATGAGGAGCCCGTCCGCACGATCCGCTAGGGGCGCTACTCATCGGCACGCGAGATCTGCACCACGATTGGACGATGGAAATTTGAATTCTGAACGCGCAGAAGCGTACGTACGACTGCCGTAGCAGACGACAGCAATAGCTACTATGAAAACGCGTAGAATGATGATAATCAACCTCAGAATGAAACATCTGTGGAATATCCACCACTTGTACAGAAATACAGTACTAAGTTAAGCTGAAGTACAAAGCATTGTCGCAGTTGAGGAATTAATAACTGGGACGATGAGTAGCGCCACCGCTACCTTCCGAAAATGCGGCGCTGGGAAGGGGTGCCTACGACATGGTCGTTATAATCTAGTAGGTCGTGGTTGAGATGTTCCTATTCGCTGGCTTGGTTTCTAGTTATTATGAGAGTTCTATGGTCTGTGGTTTGCTGTCTTCCATACCGTAACATTCCTAATTCTTCCGGTGGGGGAGATGTTATGTCTATCACTTTACTATAGATGACCCTCTGTTTACAAACATGTGACGTCATGAGAACACCGGTTCGAGGTTATATTTCGCTGTGATGGGCAAGAAGCGGGAAGAACGCGTCGGCTGAGAGGTCGAAAAGGCTGATAGGTGCCCACCAGCATGCTTTGCAAACACCGCCAAGACAGAGAAAGCCTGCGCGCTCGTCGACGTGACGTAACAATTAAGAGTCAGCCGACCAGGATCGTGTTTTCAACGGCCGTAGCCAATCACGAACGTGCTTTTAGCGGTCGTGGCCATGGAGAAGAACCATCGTCGTCTGCGAGCAGTGACTGAACGTCCCCGTGTAACTAAATGGGAAAACTTGGAGAATGCGCAAAACGGTCTCAATCTTTCTCAAAACTGATTTTCTGGAAAGCGTCTTGCACTTTTTGTATAAATATTTAGGTCTGCAGGTTCCAGGTGAGCTGCAATCATTTGCGGGTTCTTGAATTCGCAGAACGGTGAATCGGAGTAGCAGACGCATTCTGACTCTTAATTGAAAGAGGGAGAGGAGGCAATGCGCAGGCTTTCGCTATCTAGGTGGTCTTTGCGCGGTGGCGAAACGTAATCGATGACGTAGGGGCTCAGGTCGTCTATAGCCTGGCCGAAACAGGCAGGTTACAAACTCAAAGTAGTTTCACCCTTCAAACAGCGCATGTCAGGAAAGGGTTTCCTAACAGCAGGATACCGGCTTAGCCCACGCAAAACAGAAGCGAAACTGTACGAATAGGAGACGCGGCTACTGTACCGCGATTACTTGTACTGCCCGCTGACAAGACACGCGCTAAGCGACCAGGGGGACTTAGCTGGAGGCATCCCTTCGATTTTAAAGGCGCAAGCGGATGTTCGGCGCAGATTCCTGATATTTTGCGAAAACGTAGCAGAATGTAGCAGGGTTGGCACCTTGGCGCAGTTTGGCGCAAGTGGCGCAGCAATCACATCGCTGCATGTGTAAAAAAAATATTTCTCGGGATATCAAAGAAAAGCGAAGAAAAAAATCGTGAATTATGCAGAATTTGATAAATTAGCTGTATCGCTAGCTGAAAAAAATATTTGTGGCCAACGCGATACGGGCATTCTGTCAACGCTAAATGATGGCGAAAGTGTCCACTTGAACATATAAAAAAATCGGGACGGTACTTTTTCTTGTTTTTTAATGACTTTTTGAAAGTTACACAGTTGCTACAGAAGAGGACCTTGCTGCTGTATGATGTCGCCCCACTAAAACGAATAAATATACAGCGGCACCCGATTAAAAATACGCTTTATTTGAGTCGAGTCATTAGACGGACGACGAGGAGTGACAACATGCTATCACCAGTTCGGAAGAAGAAAAAGTAAACGCGATTACATTACAATTGCAAAATCATCGCATTTGAAGCCATTTCAGTGACTAGAGCGCCTAACGTTTCGTCGCCCTGAGGCTGTCACCTTGGCTGGAGTAGACAGTGACGTCACACGGACCTCCACATTTCTCGTGGAAAGGTGCTCGAAGTAATGAAAATCACGTGTGCATGGAATAGCTTTGGCCATTTCGTATCGTACTTTCAACGCAACCTGTGACGGGGTGGAGGTACGGTGAAGCGACTTGCGGCAAAGGCTATCCTTCAGAGACCAGAGGAACAGCTAGAGAGCAGTAAATTTTAACGCATCGGGACCTTTTCCTGTGCGGGCTGAAGAATACCTACAAAATATATTAGAGCTGCGCGGATATTCGAAATTTCGAATATGAAACGGATATCTGATACTATTCCAATGCTATTCGCAACCTATTTCCAGTATTCGAAATTTTCGAATATTTTTCGAATAGTACTGAAGCGAAGTATCGCTATCGCAATTCTGCAAGTCGGCTTCGCTTCATTACATCAAAGAGTTAGGTGAAGCCCACTTCACGTTACCGCCATTATCCTTATGATGTGCGGCTCCATTCTGCAAGTCTGTTTGACCTAATTACACTCAAGCGTTAGGTGAACCCCGCTTTACAGTGTTTACAATTTTCTGTCACCTTCTCTACAAATTTTCTGAGCTCATGGTCAACACTGTACTCTGGACATAGCACGTTCCAGTAAATGTACTCCGAACTTCCAGAGTTATGTTCAGTAACGAATGGAAATATGTGCAGTTTGTAAAATAAAGTACAAGAAATTCACAATGTAAACATAGAAATGAGGAGGTGCTATTGTAACTCCGCCGTTTGGGTAGCGTGAAGACGGACTCCAACAAACTATGCAGGGAAATGGAGACAGACGCCGGTAGGCAGAATACGGGGGAAGCCGACACAGTATATATTTACATCATTTGTACAGACTGGTGACAGACATACGTCCAAAGTACAGAAAGGCGATGAGCACCCGATGTCGGATGCTTTTAAAACCAACGAAGGCGAGAGTGTCCCGCTTTCTCTATTCCAGGAATACGGTTAGGCCTCATATCCTCCAAATGCCCATTTCCACCGACGTCCCAAATCAACCAAAAGCTCATTTCATCCGAAAAAATGTTCGGAGGTTCTGGGCTTTCGGTTGACCTGGGCACGCGGGTGGCAGTGACCCATATCCCCCAAAAGCTCTTTTCATCCGAGCGCCCAGAACCACCGAAAGCGGGATACTTGAAAGGACACGATTCCTCTGTTTGTCAGGGAGAGGAGGAAGGCTGAGCGGTTTTTGGGTGTGCGGGAATCCAATCCTGCAACTGAGTCAGAAGTGAAGTTTGCAAAGGAAAGGTATTATTGATGTCGATCGCGTACAAGAAATGATCCGATCCGAACAGAGAGATATTTTCCATGTGAGTGACAGAGCTCCAAACACTGTGTAGGTCATCAGAGTGGAAAGCAAATATAGTAACAAAGCGCCCACTTCACAGGTCTCGAAGAAGGTTACAAAAAGGACATCCTCCTTTACTTTTCTTTTACGCGTTCTTTTAATACAGTTCAGACGTTCAGAAAACACGCTATTAACCGGCTGAAACAACCCCTAGAAAAAGCTTGCAAACAGTATGAATGCATGAAACCAACATATCGTCTGAACTGTCGATCTCCTCTGAAGGCGCTTGAGGTTTGTTTGTTTTCCGCCGTCCCGCTAAATGTTCCAGCCACAGAACATACCACTCCCACCATGCTCTTTTTCCGTGAATCATGACGCGAACTTCCATGACCTTCCGAAGATAGTGCTTCTCCCGTCAGCAACGTGCATACCAATAAAATTCATTTTCGGGATTCTCTCCGTTCAGATCACTTCTTGAACGCGATCTCATTTGCACACACCGAGCGTCGTGTCATTTCTATCCAACTACGATCAAGCTTCTTTAATATAGATCTCGTGTATCAGCTCTCATATTTATATTAGTCATATATGTTACATCTCTAAGGAGAATTATTAGTAAGCAGGGGAACAAAGGAAGCTGTGCAAATCAACGGACCGCATACCTCATGCTATAGAACATTTCGAGCACCGGATGAGCAGCAGTCAGGAACCCACGTGACCCTCTCTGGCGAGTTGAAGGAAGTACAGCTCGAAGCAGAGTTACCTGGAACGCCACTTCGACCGCTGAATCGGGAAGAGAATCACCCTAGCGGCGCTTAGGAGAAATAAAGGGAAATAATGTTTCCACTGTCCTACTTATGGGGAATTGTGGTGGTCATTTAATTACAACACTGCCTGGCGCTCGGAAATTGCTAGGTCGGCTCCGGAGCTGGATCATTTGACAGTTGCCACCCGAACATGAGTGCCAGGGATCTGGCGGTTTTAGGATCAGGATCAGGCTCGTCTCATCCCTTTTGAATCAGGGCAGAGTTCGTACACTTGGATCACGCTAGGGCCATCGCGGTCGCCTGTCTTCGGGTTCCGTCGTCTGCTAAATCACGTGAACTTCGCCGTGCGGTCCAATGAGAGCACTCGCCACCGCTGCAGTGCGGATTTGACGACACCGGATATAGTTGGGCAACCCGCTGCTCGATCGTTTTGAGACCGGACGAAAAAAGTAATAGCTGGGAAATTCCGGGCGCACGGAAAGTGCCACGCGAACATGCAAGATTGCTTGACTGCTTGGGATCTGGCAAAAAAAAAAGAAAAAAAAAGAAGAAAAGTTGCCACCAAGTGATCACCACTCGCCATGATGCTGCGAGGGTGTCCGCCTTGGCATGAGTTGTTGACTCGGCATTACTCTCACCGGTGGTTATCATCGCGATGTTTGTTTGGGTTTGAGACGATTATGTAAAGGTGTATGCTGGCCGATATCACGCGGATACGATGCTGTTATCTCATTGATACGCGCAAAGGTGGACTGCAACTCCAAAAAAGTTTCCACTAGACCCCGTGCATCCTCGTTTGTTTTATCACAAATCTGAAAATGCCCCACTGAGCGAACGCGACCACTTTCGCGTGCCGAGTCAATAGCTCATGGCAAGGCTTACACCTCCACAGCAACACAACCATAGTGGGACAGTCGAACACTATTTGCCTTTATTTCTCGTAAGAGCCGCTAGGGTTGCTCTCTCCCCGAGTTTAGCTCCGCCAGTCGAAGTGGCGTTCCAGTTAACTCTGCCTCGAGATGTACATCGGATTCCCGCATACTTGGGAACCGCTCACCCTTCCTCCTCTCCCTGTTAAACGGTGGGCGCGTGTCCTTTGAAGTGTCCCGCTTTCGGTGGTTCTGGGCGCTTGGATGAAAAGATCACTTGGGGGGATATGGGTCACTGCCACCCGCATGCCCAGATCAACCGAAAGCCCAGAACCTCCGAATATTTTTTTGGAGGAAATGAGCTTTTGGTTGAATTGGGACGTCGGTGGAAATGGGCGTTTGGAGGATATGATCTGCTACCGCTCCCAAGACTTCTCAACTAGGTCGTCCCACGATGCCAGTTCTCGGAACTTGACCTTGAGTCATAACAGTGCACACAAAGCAGGTTGCATGGAACATGTTGACTAACTTTCAATGCAGTTCATCCCACTAATGCTCTATTTCGCAGCCCATTTAACAAAATGTGCAGTCATGTCGTTCACAAACAGCAAAAGTCGCCGTCTATTCCCTTGCAGTGTTGGCAACAGTGTAATTAATAGAGTTGATGGGCGCATGTATTTGGGTGCCCGCTTCTCCCCTGACCTCAAGTGGAAGGCGCACATCAATGCCATATCTTCTAGAGCTCCTAAAAAACTTGGTTTCCAGAAGCGCACCCTCAAACTGGCGTCCGCAGACACCAAGCTCTTGGCCTACAAAACTCTCGTGCTTCCAATTCGGGATTACGCCTCAGTTGTTTGGGACCCTCACACCGACAGGGATGCTAAAACACTAGAAACCGTTCGGTAAAGGGCGGTTAGATTCATCATGAAACGCTCTGCTAGACATTTCTCTCCGTCATCTGCTTGTGACTCCCTAAATCTAGCTCCCCTTAGCAACAGGCGAACTTTGGAAATACTCAGGTATCTGTACCTAATAGTTCATGATCAGATCAACATTCCACATTCTTCCTGTTTTAGTATTGCACAGCCCTCCTCACTACATAGTGCGCATCCCTTGAACATTGTATCTTCACGCATTGATGTGCTCAAGTACAGTTTCTTTCCTCGCTCGTTTGTTCAATGGAACTCTTTTCCTGGTACGATTAGGGAACTATCTCTTAGTGATTTCACCAGCATTGTGCGCCTACTCCTGCTATATTCTTTTTAAGACTGCAGTATGTATAAATAATGCAGTCTACCATACACTAGAGTCACTAAATAGGGAACAGAGTAGCGACACTGAGCCACGCCAGCGAGCACGACCGCCATCTTGTGACCGGCGAGGCTGCGTCGCCTAGCAATAGGACGCCAATCTTCCTCTTCTCCGCTGGAGAACGGCGCGCAGTAGAGCCAGTTCGCAACCCAGGAAACCGGTTTTGGATGCAGGGGACTCAACACGGACGGCGCACTCCGAGAGTTCTCCATGCCGAGAGTTCTTCAAATGAGAAACCACGTGACACGATCGGCCCAATCGTGGACACTGAACGGCGGCTCCGGCGCGGGAAAGGAATGCGACACTCTGTACCCCTATTTAGTGACTCCACCATACATAACACAGAGGGACCCTTCTCTCACGATATGTTATGCTGGGTGAAAAGGCTCACATATTTGGAGCAGAACATCATTTACGCGTTCGCATTTTACAACACATGCGTTCGCATTTTAATCGGCGTGATGCAGTGCCGAATGCAAAGCCATGACGAAACCTGAGCATGGGCAACATGAAAAACACGAATATACATTGAGCAAACCGTTTGAGGAGACAGATGACGTTATTCGTCTCCTCTAACGATTTGCACTGTGTATGTTCATGTTTTTCATGTTGCTCATGCTCATGGGTTTCGTCCACCAGCTAGCCTGCATTTACGCTATTTTATCAACCACGAACGCAAAGCCTTCAGCTCCATGATTTCTATATATGGCGCAAGTATTCTTTGTTGTGTGCTGCAGAACGAAGGCGGCTTTATTTTACCGTGTTATCCCTAATACAATACTCACTTTTTTTAAATAGACATTTGGTGCATTGGTTTCGTACCAAAAACAATGAAAAACATTGCATATATTCAGGATTTTTACTGCATATTTCGAAGATTTTCAGTGCACAGTTGCATGTATATTTCGGGAGTTTATAGTGCGCTCTACGACAGAAGCACAAAAATTAGCCAAAACGAAGGTTATTTAACAAATCCTATGGGAGCCGACCGGCTATTACTAGTCAACTATAGGATTGGGGAGATGGGTGGCACTGTTCGCTTTAGTGTTTATTTCTTTATCTAGTCATTCTTTTGTCGAAAATATTGTCATCACCCTGCAAAAATAACAGTGTCGTTACTGTAACTGAGCCACTTTTTTCGGTAACTTTTAACTAGGGATGGGCCAACGGCATCCGCGAATCCTAGGCAGGGATTCGGGAATCCGAATCCCAGTGCCCAAAACGGCGAATCGAATCTTTCGAATCTACCATCCACGTTTGTTTGTTTCTTTTTAAAATTGGCGCCTCCGGAGTCCGCCGAAAGCCTGATTGGCCGGCGCGCCAAAATCACAGCATAAAGCTCCGACATGACAAGTTTAAGTAGCATAGTTTTGGCCTTTATTGTTTCTTGGTTTTATTATGAAAAGAATTCAGACTCGAGGGTTTATGTATTTCTTGTAGTCGATGAACAACACGTTAAATAAATTACATTTGAGAAGAAGTATATGGGTATGTCTTCTCCTGAAAGTGAACCATTATCTAACTTGTTTTTCATTAAACAAAGATTTTAAATTCTATTTCAAACCACTTTTCAGTAGAAGAACTATTTTTTAAGAAATGAGTCGTAAGATTCGTGGTTTCGCAGAACCTTCCCTGGATTCGGATTCGGAAAATTCTGAATTCGTCCCATCTCTACTTTTTTCTTAACTCGTTGCTTTTGAGCGCCAGTAACTTCTTGAGGAGCTCGTTCTTTTTTTAGGTAACCTTGTCAACGTAACTTGGGGAAGTTCCAAGTCCCTTTTGTTCGATTCTCGTCTACGAACATCGCGAGATGAGTCCTCCCAAGCAACAAACAAAGGCTGGGCCAAGCTTGGCAATAGTTAGGCTGGCCTACCTGTCCTTGGTTGGTACACCATCGGCCAACAAGCTCGTTTCTTGATACGGATCTGCACCCTTGCCAATGACTTGCCAAGCACTGGCCAGCCTACATTGTACCAAGCTTGTGCAAAGATACAGAACAAAGCATTACTGCGGCGTCGCTCATATTCATACTCAAATGTCTCGCGGCGTAAGGTTACGATTTATCATTATTTGTTTGTTGCTCGTATTTCCCACAACGGACAGTGAGCACTCCGTTTAAAGCACAAAAATTTCCCACAATGGACAATGTGCACGGCGTTTCAAAGTGCAAAAAAAAAAAAAAAAACAGAGAGAGAGATTCATAAAAGCTCGCAAGATGCCCAAGACCACTAGGACTAAACAGCCCACAAAGAAAAGCAATTGCATTTCTTTCCTGAGGAAGAACAGATATACATGTGTTGTCTCGCTAGCTTCCACAAATTCGAGAGTCCTGTTTGGCTGTTAGTCAAAATGAAGGGTGAGGTGTCTAAGTTTAATTCGATGCGTGCACAAACAACACTGAAATGATGACTTGCTTGTCGTATTAACTCAGCATGAAGATAACGTCTCTCATTCTTACTGCTTTTGGTTTGAGACATTCACTTGGTCCACCTAAAGTCGAACTTCTGCACTGCTACAACATTCCGCGTTACCCCCTCCCCAAGGCGACATACCGAGATTGGACCAAGCTTGGCAAGAGCTTGGCCTGCCAACCTAGCCGTGCTTGGCCAACGATCTCGTTTCTTGGTACGGATCTGTCCCCTGGCCGACGGCTTGCCAAACCTCGCTTTGCCTATCACTATGCAACATTGCGCCAACGTTGGCTGGCCGAAGGAGTCGTTGGCCAGCTGTCATCCGACTTTTTGCCAACCGTTGGCCACCGGCCATTGCTTGTTTAGGCTCCCTCAAGGCTCATTCACACATGCGTTTCAAAAAGCGGCGCCGCCTCAGCGTTCGCGGCGCCGCCGAGAGGGGCCTGTCACACATAGCCGAGTCGCTATCCTGAAAACGCGCTTCGTTGTTGTTTCTATGTCAAGATCGTACCGACACTTCCAGCTCTCTTCCTCAAATTTTACATTGTGAAGCATGTTATCCATTTTATAATTATCGTGAAGCATTTTTGCTGGAATCATCAATCGTTGGAACGGCAGACGTGACACAATAGCAGAGAAAGAACGGCAAATGAAGCGAGACACATGTTTACCTACCGACGACCAACACACGGTCACACACAAGTCGTATTTATTTTCGTCGATTTCGTGGTTTGCGCAAATTCCCAGCTCATCTTTGATACCTCAGACACCAAACAACTATTGGTGACAAGGAATTTACTCATGCGGTAGCACCAAACACACACACACACGCACAAATGACAAAAGATCCCAGCGCGGTATCGGGGGCCCGCCGTTGCCCGCCGGCGCCAAAAGGAAGCCACCTCCACCCCTCCGAGCGCTCCGATTGGCTGCATGAAAAGCGTTCGCGTTTCTGCCCTCCGAAGCTGCAGCACGGAGCGGTTCTCGAAAAGCGACTGGAAACGCTCCGCGGCTCGCGTTTCGCGGCCCGCGAACGCGAAACGCGTTCAAAAAACGCATGTGTGAATCCGTGAGATGGCGGCCACGAGCACGGCGCGTCTGACTCCCCTGTCGTTATGCGGTGAACGTTACAAATTCTGTTTTGGCCGCACACTAGGAGGCTCAGGTGACGCTCATCACAGCGACGAGCAGTGCATTTATTATGACAGAGGGCGCTATATAACAAGATCAATTCTTGACGTTTTTCTGCTACATGTGCGTAGAGGACAGCTCATTGAACCTAAACTTTCAATGACTGCTTTGTGGAGAGTTCAAGAACCTTATTACGAGACCAAAATCATCAAATCCCTCCAGGGACTATCGCATCCGGAAAGGTGCCCAGGCAAAAATCTGGACTGGTTCCAGAATGGTTCCATTTGAATCTGGACTGGTTCCATTCGAATGTGGATGGTCCCGGAATGGTTCCAGTTGAATCTTGATGGTCCCAGCTGGACTCGCAAGTGGGGTGGCTGGTTCCACATTGGTGAAATCAGTGGTACCACTCTAGCCTCAAATGGTTCCAGAACTTACAGTGGGAGCCTCACAGGTACCATTTTGTTCCCACACTGGTCAATTGAACCACTTGAGATTCCAAGCTGGGCAGCTTCCCCCTTTGAGATCCGTTAGGGGAAGAAGAGTCCACTCTTGCCATATACCCTTCTGTTTTTTGTGTGCTTTTTTTAGTCATTATTTTGATGTATTTTAGCATACGTATGATCTATATTTCTTGTTTTTTATCCGTTTACGTCTTCGATAAAATATATGCTGTAACTTCAATTCGTGCTCATATTCTCATCTAAAGGCAAATGTCATAAAATGTACCAGCAAAATGCCAAAAGGCACAATCAAAAGATGACACACTCCGCCAAATAATTAGAAGAACTAAAAACAAAGACGTAATTGCACGGGCTGACCCAAAGCAGATGCAATAATTATATGAGGGCGCTCCGGTGCGGCGGGAGGAAGAGCGGGAGGCTTTCAATTCAAATTCTAACGGCGGGCCTCGAGAGGCGAGAGTGGCGAGAGGGAGCAGAGAGGGCGCAGACGCCAGTTTGAACTTTGACGCGTCGTTGCGAGGTCGTTTTTTCTCTTCGGTTGCCGTGGCAGAGATCGGGCATCTCCTGTGCACTATTTACGTGGTTTTAGTCCGTTTTCTAAGACATCGTGATGACAATGAGTCATGTGAAACATTGGCGATATCTCGGAGAAGTTTCGACGCCAGGAAGACACGGCGTCCGCAGAAGAACCGGACGATGAAACGCCAAACGGACTGCACAAAATGCTTCTTCCGATGTTAAGAGGTATAAGTGCTTAAGGTGGTGCTTAGATTACTACTGATTATATGTTTTATTTCAGGAGCTAGAGGAACCTGAGAGACATGGTTAAGACGAGTATAGAGATTAGGATCGTTTGGTGAAGAGGAAAATGGTACATGCCGCGACCTACATGGACGGAGCTGTCATCTTCTCTCAGAAAATACAGGTGTGAGGTGGTCAACAAAACGCCGTGTTCCCTGTTGTTCATGTTGTCCGTGAGTGCACCGCAAATTCAACACAAGCACATGCCTCGTCTGAACGCAGTGAGTGATTACCCGTGTGCGACTAAGCACGTGAGAGATGTATCGATTATTTCTTTATCCTTAGTGTATGCTCATAGCAGAATAAACAATAGTTACTTGAACTGTATGTGCTTTTCTACGCATTACTTTCGGTCATGCATTCAGTGGTCCCATCAGCCAAGTGGTCGGATCCGAGACCACTTAGCAGAGGGGACCACTGGATAAATTCCATTGGTTCCACTTCAAGTGGCACCACCGTGAAACTGGTTCCACTTTTAACTGGTCCCAGCCAGTGAATGGTTCCACATTCCAAGTGGTTCCTGTCCGATAATCCACTTCGAAGTGGTCCCACTCCAGATTTTTGCCTGGGTGTGTATGAGACCGATACGGCAATGTTCAGCATGGTACACAATCAAGGTCAATTAAACACTATGTGAGGACAGAAATTGATGAGGGGGTCAGGACATCCTGACCCCCTTCTAGATCCGCCCCTGTTCACAGTCTACTTGGCCAAGTTTCTCTTCCGAAAACATCTTACGTGTTACATAAACGAGTTTTAAAGATCCGCACTCCCTCTGCAGCTAAGCCAGAATGACGTAAGCCGGGCACACGAATGCGACCGCAGCGCAGGCGATTGTCTCCGAGTTCGTCTGCTTCCGAGTTCACACCGCAACATACTAAGGTGAAAAGACCTCGGTAAATACGCCGACTTTCGCTTACCAGTGTGAGTGCTGACATGACCATGTTTCGTGGAACACGACGGTGCTACGCTCCTGGCTGTACAAACACGTACGACGCTAACCACAAACAGCAATCTACGAGCCGATCTCAGACCTCTCCGTGGCCTGCAGACGCCATCACTCCCGCCCGGCGCTGGGACGCCGACGCCTCTCTGTCGCTCCCTGATTGGCCTTGTCCGCGCCAAAGGGCGCTCACTGATTGGCCTTGTCCAAGTGACGTTCTCTCCAATTCCAGAGAGGGAATTCCGGAATGCTCTCAACATCCGTCGTCTGCTGTTGTCATGCATTACATCAAATTGCACGGAAACTCCACTAATTCGTGTCGGATTTGCGGCATCATTATCGGTGATGACTGAGGAGCAAAATGGCACTGTAGTTTCGGAATCGAACCCAACAGATAAGATAGTCACTTTAAAGAAGAGGTTTCTTTCGTTATATACGATAATGGTATAGCTTTCGTATATCAAAGCTATCATAAAACATATTGCACCGCCCATTGTGAAATCTGAATTACAGAAAAGTCAGGAACTAAAACGTGTATATTAGGTAGCAAGTAACTTGAAAGGAACTCGTTACTTTTCCAGAGTAGCTTAGTAAATCAAGTTCGTTTGCATTACAATGAAAAATACTGAGCAATTTTTTTTGTGTATTTTCTTAAAGGAGCATATGTTATTGCGACAAGCAGTAGCGTAGCCAGAAAAATATTTTGAGATGGGTTCGATGGGAACTAATACACAGGGAGGAGGATTTCACCCCATTTTCCCTCCCCCAAATGCACTACCAAAGGTACAGTTTCGGGAGGGGTTTCAACCCCAACCTCCCCTCTGGCTACGCCACTGGTGACAAGGATGGTACTTTTGAACCCATCTATGGATGAACCCTGCATGGATGATGCTAAAGTGAATGTCACACACACAGAACTAGCATTTGCTCTTTTGACTCTTTTTAATAAGTTCATTCTGTGAACACTATTCTGCTATGTACAATAAATACTAAAAAAAGTTCCTAGGACGACAAAAAGAACTCCTGAACCAAGAGCTCCATCGTGACAGTTTGTCAAACCTAATATCAATCGGCAGAAACAAAGGATGAAGAATTACTCACTTTGAGTCTACAGAGGCACGTTAATACGCTTGTACTTCAGTGAAGTGACGCGAGTACCAGCCATGCACACTTCGTTATGTTTCCCACATTGTGAGCAGCAGGGTGCCTACATGCATATTTGAACTTTCTGAAGTGCTGGATGTGTGACAGAATGAATAAACTTTAAAAGTAGGCTGTAGAATAGAACCCCTTTAGCACATGTACACTGCGGACAGTATTTTATCTTAGCGGGCAGCAGGGCTAGTGCCAGAGGGGGGGCAAGGAAGCAAGGAGGCTCTGCTTGAGGGCCCAGGCTTACAACGGACTTGTTGTACGACAGCCATCTAGCATCCCGAGGTCTATCCATACATTAAATAAAGCCACATTTCTGGTCGAAGTGAACTACAGTTTGTTTTTGAAGCAGGACGGAGAGCCCACTGCAAAAATTTAGAAAAATCATAATGCATTTTAAATGGAGCCAGAGGTTTAAAAAATTGAGTTTTGAAGTTCTGGAAACCAGAATTTAAGGCACAAACAGGCAGACAGACCCTGAATAATTTTTTTAAAGAACTAGTCTACTGGCAAAAACCATAGCACTCACAAATCTTGCTGGAAAGTGGGCAGGCTCCAGAGTCAGCAGTTTTCCTTGCCGCCCCCCTGGAGGACACATTCATCTTTCCCGTAACATTAGTGCGTAAAAATTGCCGGAGCTAGTAAAACAAAGCACTTAAAATAAACAGCACTGCCCTGCTCGCCACTGCCACATTTAAAATACAACGAATCAATGCCGGCACAATCCATCCTGTGGATTGCATTGCTTGAAAAGCAGCCAGCATCATGGAAAGCAGGATAAATGTACATAATAGATGGAAACTGACAATCCTCTAATGCAATCTCTGCAGCTAACTTAATCGAAAGAGGTAAAATTTTATCGTACTGACTCATATTACATATTCTTTAACCAGTTTGTTGTTAGCATTTGCAGCAAAAATGAAAAAGGAATGCTATAGGGGTTCCAGGGTACAACATACAAATTTAACTTGTCCAAGAGGCTTGTGTTGGACCTTGAAGCTATTCAAGTGCTGTTACCACAGCAACACATAAGATACTGACAGTAAAAATTGTAAAACATTATTGCTCAGGTGCTCGCTGCAGTCACCCCATACGATTTGAAACAACCAGTTCAACCCTGCTGATTACCATCTATGATCTGGACCACCTGTAACTTACGCTTATATTATTATCTAGTGTGCTCCAACATGACAGAAGGAATCTAAATAATATGTTCAATATGTGTGCTGTGCAGGTTTTGAACTGTACAAGAGGTTGAATACTTGAAATGGCTGGAGCCAACTTGCTGTTCTTGGATCCTGACAATGCTTCCAGCTTGTCACATTAAAAAGGATCCACTTTGAGTTGAGGAAATATCTGTCGGCACAGAGTTTTCGCCGAAACAGGTAAACAGTGATGTAAAATGGTCTCAGTCTGTCACGGCAAACACAGTTCCACACACGGAGTCAGTCAGTTGTTGAAAGGCACCCCCGAGGTCATTCTTGAGATGAACAGGCAAACATAGCACATGGCATCACATACACACACACACACACACACAAGGGACTCAAGTGTCCGCCAAACTGACCCTGAGGATCAGCCACACCACAGCAGATGTCCACAAGGTTTGAAGTGAGCATCTGAACAGTTTCTTGCCCTCGTGACTAGTTGCACTTGATGTGCATGTCTACAGGGTTCAAAGGGGAGGTAAGGAAAGGAGGGGGAAGGCCGAGAGGAACATAGGACTTACATAGGATTTAGAAGGGATAGTACATACACACTGCTGTAAAACACTATGGCACTGTTTCTCCCTACATCAAATTTTCATTGCGTAGGATATCCTTCCTCCTGGCAGTACAAACTGTTGAACTGCCACTCGTGCATGGATGATGCTATAGTGAGAGCTACGCGGTCGGTTTGGGCCATGCGGTCCACGGGAGAATGATATAAAGGGTGTTGATTCTTATTCAATACAGCTTTCTTTATAAAAAAGCTACGAAAACAAAGTAGTCACCGTTTCTGCAGGTGGGTGTACGGCCAGGCAGACATTTCTGTCGAAGAGAGTGTGCAACTGCTAGATCAGTGATTACCAAAAATTCATTAATCCACTTTTTAATTAGAGGTTTTGAGGGGATATGTGAGATGTCAGAATTGAAGCCAGTTGTAGTCTGAAGCCACCTTATTTTTTTTTAGAAATCCTACAATGAGCAGGTACGTCGCGGTATCTATCGCCAAATTTTGCTGTGCAAGTGAGCCGAGACAGGAACAATTGTGTGTTGAGTGTGCGATAGCGCCCATTCCACAGCACAGGGCCACATACTTTGGAGCCACGGAGCTGATTGGAGTAGAAGCCGATATGCTGGCTAGATAAACCATTTTGCGACCTAGATAAGCTGCCGGAGGTGAAGGTAATCTCTTTTCCTGTGCTCCTGACCAACACCACCTAGATAGAGAAAGCCTGCTTACTCGTCGCCGTGACGTAACAATTAAGAGTCAGCCAATGAGGATTGTGTTTTGAACGGCCGTAGCCAATCGCGAATGTGCTTTCGGCGGTCGTAGCCATGGAGACGAGCCACAGTCAGCCGCATGGGCAGCCACTGTCGTCTGCGAGTAATGAACATCCCCGCGTACTAAATGGGAAAACAAAATAAAGCGCAAACCGGTCCTATATTTTTCTCAATAGTACTTATTTTCTGGAAAGCGGGTTTCATTTTAGTCGATAGGTTTAAATTTGCGAATTTGGCTGCAATCACTTGAGAGTTCTTGAATTTGCAGAACAGCGAATCGCTGTAGCAGACGAATTCTGACTATGTAGTATATGTGTCCACGTAGCGAAGGAGGGAGAGGAGGCATTAAGCAGGCCTTCTGTATCTAGGTGGCATTGTCCTGACACGCGTGGTTTTGTCACATTTGCATGGCACAATTTGGCAATGAATACATAAAAGTATGTGCCATTTTTGGCCCCACAGAATGCCTCAGAAGAACAGTCTCTGTTCAAAATATCAGAAGGTCTCGTCTTGAAGCGCTGCCCTTAACATGCCCATTTTGCAATTAAAAAAGAGAAGGGCGGCTTTAAACAATGACTGGCTCCAGTTTTTTTTCTTCTCCCATTTCCCCTCTAATTCAAAACCCTCTACTTCCAAATATATTTAATGAATTTTAGTCAATTGGTCATCTAGTAGCTACACACCCCTCCACAGACTGTCCGCCTTGCCATAGAACCTCCCTGTGGAAACGGCATCTGTGCTGCTCTGGTAACTTCTTCATTAAAAGTTTGTATCAACTAAAAACGATCTGTATGTGCTGCAATGCCCTTTTCCAACACAAGCCATGCTATCACTAGCCCGGGACAAAGCGGCTACATCCCCCTGAGTAAAGCCTTTTACATAAACAGAGGCCACCGTGCCAAACGAGAACAAGTCATCTACTTCCAATTATCGTGTCAGCCACATTGTCCACATTCAAATGAATTTAAAACAAAACAAAAAAATACAATAAGGATAAAAAATTTGCCATGCACGTGGCTTTGCTGTCCCATCTGCCTGCAGACACAAAATCCCTTGGGGTTGTAGTGCCTTCCTCAACACTGCATTCTTTTGAAGGAATATGTTGCTATAATGCCATTACCTCCCCACCCATAACTTTTCAACCAGGTATTTGCCCACAAAGGTGTGTCTCTCTTGTCTGCTGGCCTTTTTTTTTTTTTATTGCCTTTTTGGTAGGTACTTTGGAGAGGGGCACTGTAAGATCTTTGGGAGAGTGTTATGGGTGGGGGAGGAGGGGGTGCAGGGTTTCCTGCTTCAAATAGCGTTGGGTACATTCTACTGTTTTTGCACTAGCATCTACTTCATCGTAATTCCTTTCTCTTTTAAAAATTTCAAGTGTTTTCTAATGCCCGGCATGAAGGCTTCCTGCATCACTGGAAGCAGTGTGTCACGATGTCTCACTTTCCAGACATTGCGCTCCCCTACAAGAGAGCTGGAGTGCTGCGTGGCGACAGAACGGTCTCACACCTTCCAGTAGTGAACTACGGGGAACAGGAAGCACCCCACAGGGTCTCACAGTTTCATCAGAAGTTCTGTTGACGCTTCTTTTTGGTGTCCATGGCGTCAAGGATGGGTTGTCTCTTTGCTTGATAGCGTCGCCTCAGCTCCTCAATCTCTCGTTCCATCTCAGAGTCAAGGTTGGACATACGCTGGCTGAGCTCTTCGTAGCTGAGATATTTCAACTGCGGAAAAAAAAATGAGAGTGTGAGTTGTAAGAATGTTAGGTCAGTGTAGCCATTGAACCTTTGTGCAAAGCAACACAGTCAAGCCGGCATTTTCCTTACTGCAGTATCTTCGTTTCCGTTTCTGATACCAGCTATTCATTTTCGTTTCCGTTACATTGCCGTTTTCGGTAATGGAACAGCTGTTACACAGCTAGGGAAGGGCACCACTTTCAGCTCTGTCAGCACCCCCTTTTTGCGCAAGTGCTGTTTCGGTGTCATGTGTACACACTACAGATGTAAATTCAAAACAGTGGGATGCGGACATATTGCAGGATTGAAAAAAAGAAGAAAAAACCTTCCTCGTGCAGTCATGCTCTGTCATGGAGTCTGTTGTGTAGGTCGCATGTGTTGGCGTCATGACTCATACGGATAGGGATGAGTAAGCGACGGATGCACACTCAAGATCCAATATTGCGCTTTCCATGCTCTCATGTCGTATTCAGGGCATATATTACAGGGAATGAAGTAGGAATAGCGATTACCCGAATTTAATACCAGACGATCATTCTTGTTCATGTTTCTGTTTTCCAGTAAGGGAAGATCGTGGCGTGCATTTGCATTATCGTCACCATCTCCAATTGCAGTAATACAGTAAAAGCTCATTAAGTCAAACGCCAGTTAAGAACAAAATTAGGCTTAAGTCGAACGCCCACGATGTCCCGTGCACAGCCTGTATTCCCGTAATGTAAATAATACCTGCTTTAGTCGAAATCGTTTAAGTTGGAATCACGGCTAAGCCAAACAAATGTTTCGTCCCAGGTGACATTTTTCATCTGTTTAAGTCCAATTTCACTTCAGATCGGTAAACACCACCTTTCTCGACTACGGATCGCCACGATCGGCCAAGTTCTTCAAGCCAGCCAACACAATCCAATCCAAGTCCGCCTGATTGAGAGTTGACGGGATCAAGGCTTGCGTGATTCCAAAACTAGCGCGAGACGCTGCGCGCGGGCTAGGCTGTTCGGCGCCAAAGACGCTAGATGAGGACGCGGTGAAGTGAAAGTCAACAACTGTGTGTACTGTGCGCGTGCTGTTAAGTTTTGTGCGACACGTCATTGTCGACGCTCAGGCAACGCAGGTTGAAGACTCTCACACTTGCAAAAAAGCGCGAGCTGATAGCAGCGGTTGAAGCAGGCACAAAATCGAAAGGAGAGATTGCCGCGGACTTCCGGATACCAAAGAGCACGTTATCCACAATTTTGGCGAAGAAGTCGACACACAAAATGTATAGGAAGCAAGGGAAGATATCAGACTATTTCCAAAGCTGTTAGAGTGCAACCACAACCAGTGGTTTGTAGTAATTGCAGCAGTAGTGGCTATGTTTGTAATCCTTGAAGTACATCTGCACAGTATAGTGTGAGTTAAGTTATAACTACAAATAAAGGTGATATTGATCCATTTGTCGCCTATGCAACAGTTTAGGGGCCAATTTTTATCAGAATTTGGCAGCTGTTTGATAAGTCAAACTAACTGGTCTGGATGATGGGTGGTGGGTGTTTGAGTTAATGAGATTTTACTGTATACTGCTTCTGTTACTATTACCGTTCCCTGATTCTAAGTGCAGAAGAGTAGGGCAATGCTAAAAATCTTAAAATTCTATCAACCTTTCCTCCCGCACCAAAGCTCTACAGGAATTAAATATATATATATATATATATCAAACGTACAAAGTCAAAGTCACCGTCCACGAATGAACGCTGCTGCTGTAACCTTGGAGGCTGAGGTGTAGCTGTCTCCAAGGGGCTATGCTGAAGAGCTGAATTCAGTCCACTGAGCAGACCCTGTGCACCAATCTGGTTCAGCTGGCGCTGCAGCTGCTGAGCAAACTTGCGATCCTGCGAAGCTTCAGTATCTCCATCGGACATGTCAACGGGCTAAGGGGGGAACAAAGTGGAGAAAGGATATCAGTATCTACCTCAATTATGCAAATAAATGTTCCCAATTCTTTTACCTGTAGAGAAGCAATTGTCTTGCCCAGGTCCGGTGGGAAGTGGTTGGGGTGCGGGGTGCCCTCGTGGGGAGACACCCTGTTGTTACCCTGCTGCTGTTCCCGTTCTTTTTTGTCAAAGTGGTCGAGGAAATATGGACGGTAGCTCTCTTTCTTTTCCCCCGACGAAGTGTCATGCCCTTTGAAGAAAAAAGAAAACACAAAAGAAATGAACTACTGACTACAGAAAATTTATATAACAGACATTCAACGAACCCTCAGCCGCTTAAATTGAAATGTCAATTAACACAAGTGTTTAGCATGGTAGACCGACTAAGCCAGAGCATAGTTCCACATTCCAGGAGCCAATAAGCCAGCAGCTTGAAATAGCCCCATCCAATGACTGAAGCCCTGTTATGTCCGTCTGTTATGTGCGCCACAGTGTTACGTTCTCTCTTACTGCTTTCTGGCGACATCGAGTTAAACCATGGCCCTCATACCGAGGATCAAATAACCCATATCCTACAGAGCTTATCAATACTGCCCCGCATCGAAGCCGGACAGGCCAAGCTATTCAACGAAATAAAAGACATCAAGTCGAGGCTAAATGTTACAGACTCCAAGGTCAGCGATCTAGCCATAAAGGTTTCTGCAAAAGGGTCTGAGCTGTCATCGCTTCATGAAATCCGCACTAAAGTCCGAGATCTGTCTATTACGTCAGGTTCGCTTGCAACTAGTATTAATATAATGAAAGGCAAAATGGGTGACCTGGAAAATCAAATGCGTAGTAACAACCTCATGTTTCACGGTCTTCACGACAGTCCTTCTGAATCTTGGACGAATTCCAAGTCTTTGCCGCTTGACTTTTGTAAAGAGAAACTTGACATCATTGCATCCCCGCGTGACATAGAACGTGCTCATCGCGTCGGGCGTTACCGGCCAGACAAGTGCCGACCTATCATTGTCAAATTTGCTTCCTACAAAACCGAGGAAGATATGTTAAGCAACGGTCATAAGCTGAAATCTACTAGTTACTCCATCACCGGCGACTATTCCTTTGCGGTTCGGACAGCTCGAAGTCATCTTCTCGCGTTTGCCAAAGCTCAAGCTGTCCCCTTTAAGTTACGTTTTGACAAGTTGTTGGTTGGGGGGAAAGTGTACATTTTTTACCATGTATCTTCTAAAGTTGTGGAACAGGTATCATAGCATCCCAGGTGTCTTATGCCACGTGAAAACTCCTCTTCACGTCCCCTCTCTGTCTTACTTATGAACATTAGAAGTGTCATACCTAAGCGGGACGACTTGTTCAGCTTGATCGCCTCGTCTGACGCTGACATAATCGCTCTCACAGAAACATGGTTGTCTACGGATGATTCTGACACGGAAATATTGCCCCACAACAATGAATTCAAATATTTCCGCCGTGACAGAGAGGGTAGGCGAAGTGGAGGTGTTCTCGTTGCCGTCAAAACCTGTATCGCATCATCGATTATTAACACAACATCCTGCTTAGAGATACTATGGCTAAGTGTTCAGTGTGTACGCACCAGTTCTGTGTTTGGGATTTGTTATCGGTCTCCTAGTGATCGGTCTGATTTTGTTACTCACCTACGCAAAGATATATATATTTCATCTCAACCCACTTTCCTAACCACTGCATTACACTCATGGGTGATTTTAATCTACCTAGCATCACATGGTCCAATAAAGGTGCTATACCTAGTTCCGCTACCATTGACAAAGATTTCATCGATATGTGTCGTGACTTCAACCTCACCCAGGTTGTAACATTTCCTACGAAACTCACTGCTTCTACATCAAATACTCTCGACCTCGTAATATCATTTGCACCTGACACCATCGAATCTATCGCAACAGTGGGCGAGCTTAGTGACCACAAAGTCCTGCATTTCTTCTACCGCATAAACGCTCCTTGCCAGCGTATTGCAAGAAAAGTAATAAACTTGTATGATAAAGCCAATTTCGAAGCCATCAATCACGAGCTAAACAACTCAATTTCTTCTTTCATAACCAACAGCGCTCTACACTCAGTAGAAGAAAACTGGACGCTCTTTAAAACAACGCTACTTAATCTTGCCGACGCCCACATACCCAAGATATCTATTCTTTCTTGTTCCTCTGTACCATGGTTTACCCATACGTGAAAATCATTGCCCAACAAGAAGAAACGATTATTTAGACACGCTAAGCGCACAGGCACCGATAGCACCTGAAGCAGACATGGTTCGTGCTTATCACAATACAAGCGATCGCTGAGGTTAGCGAAGCACAAATACTTTCAGATTGACCTTCATTCTATCCTCCGTACTAACCCCCGCAAGTTTTGGAATATAATCAACCCGCGCTACTGTTCGGACATCCAACTTACTAACGAGAACGGCCTGGTGGTTGAACCATCTGAATGTTGCAACATTTTTACTCGTACCTTCGCCAGCGTCTTCACGGTCGAAGACCCCTTGGACTTTCCCTTACCTCCACCATCTCCATACTCTCCCATGGAACCGTTAGTCATTACGGTACCCGGTATTATCAAAATAATTGACTCTTTAAAGCTCACGTCCTCAGCAGGCTTTGACAGTATTGGTGCTAAACTTCTGAAAGGCACCAGTCATCTTTTCACAATCCGTCAGCACAGGTCAGGTACCATTAGACTGGCGATTAGATAAAGTCATCCCCGTCCACAAGAAAGGAAATAAGTGCTCCCCAGATAACTATCGACCCATTTCACTTACAAGTGTGCCATGCAAGATCTTAGAACACATAATCCACTCTCACATCATCAATCACTTAGACAGCCTAAACATAATTTATCAGCACCAACATGGTTTCCGTAAGGGCCATTCATGTGAAACACAACTTGCGCAGTTTGTACATGACCTACATGACAACCTTGACAAAGGCTATCAGACTGACGCTATCTTTTTATATTTTTCTCGCGCCTTCAACCGTGTTCCTCACAATCGGCTGCTACTAAGACTCCAATGCATGTCCACTGACCTGTCCATCCCCCTAACCTGGATCTCCAAATTTCTCACTACGCGCTCACAGTCAGTCGCAACTAATAACCACACTTCCGGATTCGTCAACGTTGCGTCAGGCATTCCGCAAGGCACTGTTCTTGGTCCCCTACTCTTTATGATCTGCATTAACGACCTCCCGTCTCACATCACTTCAAATATAAGGTTGTTTGCTGACGATTGTGTAGTTTATAGACGCATAACCACTACTAATGACCTCACTAACCTCCAACAAGATCTTTTAATAATACTACATGAGTCATGTAAGAAGTGGCTTATGCCACTAAACATAGATAAATGCTGTCACGTCCCATTTTGCAGGAACAAACCGAAATTTCCTCATACGTACCGATTCGACACTACCATTATCCCTTCTAATACATCTTACAAATACTTAGGCGTCACTTTACAATCTAATCTGTCGTGGAATCTGCATATCGCTAACATTACTGCCAAGGCTACTCGTACTTTAGGGTACCTGCGACGTAACCTCCATTTAGCTTCAGCTGACATCAAGCGCCTTTCCTATCTAACCCTTGTCCGCCCCCAGGTGGAATGTGCTTCCGCCGTTTGGGATCCTCAGGCCCTGTTTTTATCTGACGAGATTGAGAAGATTCAAAACAGGGCTGCACGATTCATTACAAATAACTATCACCGGGGCACTAGCATCTCTGGACTAAAGCAATCCCTTGACCTGCCACCACTACGTCAACGAAGGGCCATAGCCAGCCTCTGTCTTTTCCACAAGATGTTCCATTCTCCTCTCGCTGTACGACCATACATTGCCCCAGCTCATTTAATCTCTTCTCGCATTGATCATCAATACAAAGTGACACGTTTCGCCCATAAAACATCAAGGTTCACCGGCTCATTCTTCCCGCGCACCTCAGTTGTTGGAATAACCTCTCACACGACATAGTGTCCCTCGTTTCACCCACTCGCTTCCACGACGCTCTAGATCAGGCCATCTCATAATAATTCGAAACAGGGTTTTGCTCTTCCACCTTCGCGACCATCCTTGTTAATTGTTGAATTGTTAGTTAATCCACGACTACTAAAGTGATTATGCCGTATTTATGTCACCATGTATTTGTTATAACATGTATTCTTCTTTCAATGTTTTATTATCGTTGTATTGTTGCCTCACCTACTCACCCATGTAATGCCCTTTTAGGGCCTTTGGGTTAGGAATAAATCAAAATGAATGAAATGAAATGTCTGGAGACTGGTTGCCAACATATACTGTTACATCTGCAATGAAGTATGGCAGAAAGAACACAGATGGCTTCTGCAAGTACTAGGAAGTGGAATTTGAAAATTATGTAGCACATAAAGGTGGACAAACAATGTCCATTTCAATATTACATATGGTGAGTACAATCAGAGTGTCGCTTGATGATAGCTTTTGTGTAGCCCAGTCTAGCTTATCGAAAGTGAGGATGTCATTGGGTGGTCTACTTCTGCAACTAATTGCTCACATGTACTGTCAAATCATGCGTTTTAGGTGTATGTAAGATTGAGGTTTCATTGCACATGAAGTATGATACCTGCAGAGTAAAAACCAGACCAAATAAAACAATCATCAAAAAATTTTCGATTGTGCTTATTAAACCATGTTTGTAGTGCCCTTGTGAACACTAGTATTACAATGGACTGCACAAAATGACAATATTGGGACTACCCTAAAACGTCCTAACGAAGAGGCTGAACTCTTCCGCAGGATATGGCACAGAACAAGCAGGTTAGGATAGAATTCAATAGTGCCAAAACCCAATATCCCCAGTGCCTATTTCTAAAGATGGAAAACAAATGAGACATGCCAGATGATCTCACACAGCTACACACTCAAAGCAAATTAGACATACTCTTCATTGTAGAGTCATCGTCACCGTCTTCCCCATCGCTGTTGATGACTAACGTGCCCAGATTAGATTCCACATCGCTTCCTGCTGTTCCCGATTGACATTCAGGTGCACCATTGCTTCGTTCTGGAACTAGAGTCCCCTGATCGACGTCCAATTTCACCATCGTACCAGCATCCACTTCGTCGTCGTCTGGAAACTGTTAAATGAAACAGAGAGACACACTAGTACATTTGTCCTCTGCTTTTTCAGATATCCAGGAGGATGTTGGTACAAACCATTGAACAAATAACATTTTCAGCTGAAGGAAAAGTTTGGTACAGTTTAGTGCACAGTGGCCTACACTAGCTATGTACCCTAATTTTCTATGACTTACATGCACTAGACAAGGGATCACTCTGAGTTATTGTGGGTTTATAATTATCACTCATTAGTATATAATTATCACTGATCAGGTTCGGCAGCAAAAAATAGCAGACAAGGAGGGTTGACAACCGAGCCACTTTGGATGTTGTCGTGAAAAAATTAAGCAAAGTTGACCGATTTATCTGCTGTTCAATGGCGCAACAAAGTTGAACGGAAGCAAGGCAAAACCATCTGTCGTAAAGCCAAAGGCAAAAGTTGAGCAACAAACTGATGACTAACATGTCTTCTGTAATTTCTCATTAACACAAAGTTCACCTACCGATTCACCAGAACTATTCCGATTATCTTTTCGGAAGGCTTCATTTTCCTGAATGTCGCGTGCTTCAACAATCATCTGCTGCAGCATAGCCACAGGCTTGGCGTTGCTAATGAAAATGTGCTAAAAGAAGACATAACATTTGGAAACTTTAGAACCACACGTGGTGATAAACTGAGGGGCCCGTAGGCTCAGCTTAACAGCTTACTTGCAAAAGCTCCGAGGCAGTTGCCCGCTCATCAGGGTTTTTCACGAGGCAACGGGACACAAAATCTATGAACTCCGGAGACCAATGGTCTGGGTCTCTAAAGGATGGTGGTGGCTTTGTCGGAATCATGAAGATGGCCTACAAACAATGAACATGAGAACATCTGTACTGCACTGCCCAACATATGAAACATCACGCCCATTTGCAAGATAGGGTTCGGCAGAGAATAAGCATCAACTAGAGGTGCGCGATTATTCGTATTCGAAAATTTGATATTCGAAGTTTTTGAATATTCGTAAAAGTTCGAATATTCGATTTTTTTCAAATATCACACAGCTTATTACAAAGCTGCTGCGCGCTGGAATTTGTACGTTGCGGTAACAGCGATGAACATGTATAGTGGCACAGCTGCAAAGTGACGCGCAAAGCTTCCAAATCCGTACCCTCATCTGCGAATGCGCTGCTACACGTTCGGCAACCGAAACCGAAACTGAAACTAGTACACAGTTGTGTGGAGCCACCATTTATATGTGCATATAAACGTATGCCCTATGCTAAACCAATACATTAACACACATTCCGTATTACCACTTGGGGCATTTTCCTAAGGATCAGCAGAACACAGCTGTGACGATGCTTGACGATAACTCAATTAACTCTTAGAAGCCTTTATCTTAACATTAGATATTCAATATTAGATTCGATATTCGAAGGGCAATTTTGCAGACATTCGTATTCGATTTGTATTCAAAATTTTCAATATTCACCACACCTCTAGCATTAACCTATGCCTATCGTGTGCTTAAACGCTTACTTGCTTTCTCATTTTTCACTATGACCACGAACCGAATGTGAGGTATTGCTCTGTTTTGCTTACTAGAATTATTTCACTTATACCCCGAGACAACATAAGAGCTACAGTCACAGAGGTATACCTCCACCAGTGAATAATGCAGTCCGCATAGTGAGAGGGGGGCATACGAGAAGATGGCAGATGCCAGGCAGATGACGAAGCTGGTTCACATTTTATTAATGTGAATATTTTACGTGTCTGCTTTAAAAGCATGCAAATGTGCTTGAAGTGGGTCTCCTCAGATGAGTGTTTGACAATCAGTGTGCAAGCAGGTTTGGAGCATGCTGGCACACCACATTGTCACTAGGAGGCATCATGTGCCTGCGTAAGCCAATCACAGGCGCCTTTAGATTTGTGAGTGGCGTTGATCTGTAAGAGTGAACGCACCCTGAAATACAGACCATGTAGATCATGTGCCTCGTAGATGTATTACCCATTACCCAGTATTACCCACACCCATATTCCCCTTTCCCCCATATTACCCATATTCGGACCATCATTTTCAGTGTTCTCTTTGTAGTCAATGCAAAGCTCAGCCGTACTACTCACACAACGTCACCAAAATATAGGTAGTAGTCATAATTTTTAAAAAAGAACAACCTAATAACAATCGGATATTCTCACGATCAGTAATGAGTCACTTACCCTCATGGGATGAATATCTCCGTAGGGAGGTTTACCCTCTGCCATTTCCAAGGCCGTAATGCCCAGGCTCCAAATGTCTGCCACACAGTCATAGCCTATCTCTTGGATCACTTCTGGGGCCATCCAGAACGGGGTGCCAATAACTGTGTTACGTTTTGCCATTGTGTCCTGACACCCCAAATGAACAGGAATTTAGAAAGATGTCCGTAGGTGAACTGAAGAAACCAATATACCGTAAGCTGTCCAGCAACTCCAAAGTCCGCTAGTTTGGCATGCCCTTCTGTGTTCAGCAGGATGTTTCCTGCCTTAATATCCCTGTGAATCTTGCGTCGCTGGTGTAGGTACTCGAGGCCTCGTAAGGTGTCGGACAGGATTGTTGCTATCTCGTCCTCCGAGAGCTGTAGGAACGCAACAAAGTTAGAAATAAGTAACATGATTTTCTCAAGATGTAGAGAGAGAGTTCAACAGGAAATGACAAGAGCGCAAACAGTTCTGGTAATGATAAATTGTGGGGAGCGGTTACCAGGTGCCATTGGAAAGGTCATCACCTTTTCTGCACAGTGTGTGCAGAGGGCAGGAAGACATGGGAAAACCTTCAACAAAGAGGGTTAGAAAGGGGAGCACGGTCGACAGGAGGAGAGTTAGAGCCAGACGATGTCGGAGAAAGACTGAAGGAAGGCTGTGAAATGTAGCAGGGAACCAAGAGGTGAGTTGTTTGTGAACCAAGTTTGTGATCTCTGGGCTTTGGTTATGGTGACGGACAGGTCAAGCAGTGAAATTTTTATTGAACAGAAACACAGTTCTCCAGCATTCCACAGAAGCAGTATTTCTGTATATCTGGGAGGGAGACGTTGCACTACTCTTTTAACAGGGATGGTATGCCTTCTGAAATGTAACTGCTTTATGTACTGATGTGCACTTTGTCACTTTCTCACTTTCTAGTATCTTGATCATGCTAGTCATCACACACGCACACACGCACGCACGCACGCACGCACACGCACACACACACACATATATATATATATATATAAAGAAAAGAAGAGTAACAAATTTCCCTTATTAGAGAATTTCTGATCTAAAAAGGAAACAAACACAAAGCAACACTACACAGAACACCTTAGCAGAAATGCATGCACAGAGCTGTTTGTACCATATGGCATAACTGTTGCTGAAAACATCAGTTATGCAGTCAGTCAGTACCTGCCCTGTTGCACGGTCAGATTGGGCCACTCAGTCACACCAACAGCACCAATGTTGTGCAAATATTGTTCAAAACCGGGTATGGGATGAATTTCAAACTAAGCACAAAAGCAATTCAGCCTGTTTTCCCCATCATTGCATTTTCCCATTCAATTCATGAGCTACAGACAGTAGTACCACGGTCTTTCTATGCTCCTGGTCGTGCAACTCAGAGTACGCCACAACGGCGAGCCGATCCAGCCACTACCCCCCTCCCCTCCCTGTGTACATCACAATAAGCAAGCACTGAATTGATTTAAAATAAACGTGATCAGACGTGAGCGTCATACTCTGCCGGTACATTTCGCCGTGCGTTGCTTCATGAAAGCGCCCGACTTTTATTATCAGGTTTTATTAGAGCGGTTACTGTCAACATGACCGACACATGCTTCAGGTTCCGTATGGGTTGTATACTCGAAAAACTTAACGCCGGTCAGGAAACGTTGCTCAAAGAAGTAAAAGCCATCCAGAAAGATCGAAAAGAATTTCGAGCTTCTTTAACTAACCTTACTACGCGCGTTGGTAAAATAGAGTCCAATTTAGCCTCAATGCAAGGTAACTTATCGGAAGTTATCAGCACACAGGGTATGCTCTCAGCCATCCCATCGGACATGGCTTCGCTTAGATCACGCATTGATAACCTTGAGAGCAGGTCCAGAAGGGACAACCTGGTGTTCTATGGTATTGAAGATGCTAGTAATGAAACATGGACTGAATCAGAGGAAAAAATTAGAAAGCTGTGCCAAGATAGACTGGTTGTTGTGGTCTCAGCTGAGCATGTCGATAGAGCCCATCGCCTAGGACGTTTTCAAGAGGCAAGGACACGTCCAATAATCGTGAAGTTTGCGAACTTCAAGGTTAAGGATACCATTTTAAGAAACTCTTATAAGCTAAAGGACACTAGTAAAGCAGTGTCTGAGGATTTCACTCCCGCTGTTCGTACTGCCAGAAAGAACCTGATTGCCTTCGGACGCTCACAGGGCCAAACTTTTCGCCTCCGTTTCAATAAGCTGCTGGTTGGTATCAAGTGTTATATGTACGACGAGGAAACACAGCTTGTTCGAGAGGTCCCAAATATCGAACCACGGAGCTTGCTATCTCGGGAAAGAAACCCAGTTTCAGCCGCAACCACTAGCGATTAGCAATCACCGAATGTCACTAGTTCCTTGTCTCATCACTATAGTTTGTCAGTTATCTTTTCAAATATTAGAAGCATTGTACCCAAGCGTGAAGACCTGTTATCTCTTATAGGAACAACTGAAGCTGCTGTTGTTGTTCTGACCGAGACATGGTTAACACCTAACGTGCATGATGCTGAAATACTGCCGGGTTTTAGAGTATATCGTTATGACCGTGTTGAAAGGCGTGGTGGTGGTGTGTTGCTTGGCATCAAAAATGAAATACCATCTCGCCCCATTGAAGTCCCTGGGAACATTGAGATGGTATGGTCTTTACTTGGTCACTCCCACAACAAGATCCTTATTGGAGTTTGTTACCGCCCACCTGATGATGTTTGTCTTGTCGCTGAGCTTCATAAAGCCCTTGCCTTTGTGAAAAGCAGTTTTCCATCTCACAAAATAATGCTTTTCGGTGACTTCAATTTCCCCGATATTGACAGGAATGACGTCTATAAGCCAAAAGCCTCCGCGGTTTTGTCTTGCGATTTCTGTGATCTATGCGTGTTATTTGGTCTGCAACAGTTGGTCACCGCGCCTACGCGAATTTCTGGAACCTGTCAGAGCATCCTTGATTTAGTGCTTACCACATCGCCAGAGCTATTTTCTCCAGTAGTGATTTTTGATGGCCTCAGCGACCACAGATTCATACACACCTCCATAAAAGTACCCTATACTGAACGTAAGAATATTAAATTCGATATAATGGACTACAACAAAGGGAATTATGACGCCATAAACAGAGAGCTAGGTACGTTTTTCGATGAGTTTGTCTGCCTGTCTCCGATGCGATCTGTTGAGGATAATTGGTGTGCTTTCAAAGCTGCTCTTAGCAATCTAACTGAGAAGTACATACCCAAAATTACAATACGGTCATCCCAGAATGCTCCCTGGTACGACCGCTCGTTGAATCGCTTGGCCAACAAAAAGAAGCGGGCGTATCGCAAAGCGAATACCCGCAAAAGTGACTCTGCCTGGGAAACGTACAGGGTAGCCGCAAAAGAGTATACCCTTGCCGTTAAAAATGCGAAGCGCACGTTTTTCAGCGTGGCCTTACCTTCTCTCCTAAACAGTAACCCTAGAAAATTCTGGAAAATTATCAACCCAAGTACTGACTCCCATATGCAATTAAGAGGTAGCTCTGGTGACGTGCTGCCCTTAGAGCATAGTGCCGCATTATTAAACAATTATTTTTCTTCTGTGTTTGTTACTGAGAGAACTTTTAATGCCTCAGGTTTACACATGCTAGACACTGTTATCATGCCCAGTATCACCATTGACCATCTTGGTGTTGCCAAGCTTATCGACTGTACCCGTTCTTCATCATCACCCGGTTTGGACAACATTAGCCCCAAAGTACTCAAGAATACGTCACCAACATCTAGTCGGATTTTGTCTCTCATCTTCAATCAGTCCCTTCTAACCGGTCAGTTTCCGAACGATTGGCGCGTCGCCAAGGTTATCCCTATATTCAAAAGTGGTGATACCTTCACCCCCTCGAACTACAGGCCTATCTCGTTAACTAGCATTCCCTGTAAGTTGATGGAACATATCATATACTCGAACGTCGCCCGGCATCTCACTTCATTTAACTACTTCTACGAGTTCCAACATGGATTTAGGAAGGGCTACTCATGCGAGACGCAGCTAGTTGAGTTCATACATGACATCCAAAGTTGTCTCAATTCAAGGGAACGCATGGACGTCATCTTCCTTGACTTTTCAAAAGCATTCGACACTGTGCCTCATTTAAGTCTCTTGGCTAAGCTCTCAACACTAAATCTCGACCCCTTTGTTTTCTCCTGGATAAGAGCCTTCTTGACAGACCGGAAACAGGCCGTTTTCACTAACAACACTCTATCGAACTTCACTTCCGTAACATCAGGTGTACCTCAGGGATCCGTTCTTGGCCCTTTATTGTTTCTTATTTATATAAATGACTTACCCCAGTGTCTCAGTAGTACCGTTCGACTTTTTGCGGATGACTGTGTTTTATATAGGAAGGTGGCATCCAGCGCAGACCATGATCATCTTCAGGGGGATCTGCTCGCGGTGTCCCGTTGGTGTAACACTTGGTCTATGTCTCTCAACATCACTAAGTGCAAGGTCATGTCCTTCTCACGTTCCTCTTCACATGTCTCTTCATCTTATCAGCTACAAGGCTCCCAGCTGTTATGCGTTCCCACGTATAAATACCTAGGCCTTCACTTAGATTCAACAATGCGTTGGTCCCTGCATATTGATAAGATTGTGTCTGAGGCAAACAGGACCCTGGGATATCTTCGCCGCCATCTTGCACTTGCTCCGCCTCACATCAAACTCCTATCTTATCGAGCATTCGTATTACCCAAATTAGAATACGCCTCTGCTGTTTGGGATCCACACCAGGAATATTTGATACATGCCCTGGAATCAGTTCAGAACAGGGCCGCACGCTTCATCACCTCCAATTATTCATCGGATTGTAGCGTCTCGGGACTAAAAGAAGACCTTGGCATGGACCATCTCACATTCAGACGAAAGGTCTCCCGTCTGTGTCTTTTCCATAAGCTACTCTATAACAGAAACACTCGTGATCGTCTTCTCCCCCCTGCGGAATACATCTCTTCACGTCACGACCACGCTCACAAGATTAGAACCCCACAATGTCATACTAATTCTTTCATGTACTCCTTCATTCCTAAAACAATTTGGGACTGGAATCACCTGCCAGAGTCGATCGTTTTTATGCAAGACCCCGCCCACTTTAAGGCTGCCATCACCCAACACTACAAAACATAGCCTACATCTCATGATCGCTCCAGCGTCACTTTCCGCCACCTCTTTTCTTTTATTTTCTCACCTCGACCGTCTTTTCCTTTTGCATTCATCCAATGTCATTTCTAGTGAGCACTGCGAATCTATTGTTTTACATTGGTTGTACATCTGTTGCAATATTTTTGCTATTTGTCTGTTTGTTTTTGTTGTTTGTTTTTTTTACATGCTTTGTTTCATTGTCTTTTTCCTTGCCCCTCCGTTGTGTAATACCCCCTTGGGGGTCCTCAACGTATGTAAATAAATAAATAAATAAATACGTAATTTATTGTTTTGTTTCCCCAACATTCTTATCTACTACCCATATTCATAATCCGAGATGGGGGAAGTAACTCGACAAACAGAACTCGTTACCAGTTAAGTTACTGTGCAAAAAATGTAACTAAGTTGAAGTTACAGGTAAAGAAAATTAACTTAAAGGTCCTAAGGTACTTTGAGAAACAAATGAGTGACTTCCACGGTACTTTCTACCTAGCTGATATACACTTCTTAGTTCTTGAAAATTGCATAATTAATTCGTATCTCGATCTCACAATGGGCGGTGTAATACGTTTTATAATAGGTTTGATATATGAAAATCATACCAATACCTGACATGACGAAACAAGAATGTGCTTCTTTAGGGAGATATTTGATGATTTTGATTTCGTACTAAGGTTCATGAACGGAGCACACAGCAGGCATTGAAAGTTTAGGTTCCAAGAGTTGTCCTCTATGCAACGTCGTAGAATAGTGCAAAGTCTTAATTTTGCTACACAATGCCCTCCGTCATTATAAATACACTGCTCGTCACTATGATCAGCGTCATCTAAACCTACTAATGTACGGCCAAAACAGAATTTGTAGCATACACCGAATAACTGACCCGTCTAAGCAGTGTGGCTTGTGACACTGGCTCTGGGGTAATTAGCAGAAATAGTAAAATATATTACGAATACATTTTTTCTCACTGCGTTAACCCTTGCAATTTACGGCTAGTTCTGCATTGCATAAGCTCATCGCATCACATATGCCCTTTGCTACGTTGGATCGTCCTAGCTTCTATATATATATATATATATTGCCTCTGTGATTAGTCAGTGTGTCACTGAAGTCTGTGTTTCCTCTTGACCTCCAGCACAACTCGCGGGCAATGCAGTTCGGTTCCCGTCTTTGACTGTGGCTTGGAGAGATACGATGCACGTTTCCAGGCGTTTCCTCAGTGGGCAGAACAAACAGTGACACACATTCTATACAAGTCCGGTATCCTGTGTTGCAAAATGGGATGCAACAACATTTCGGCCTGACGTCTCCATCACAAGCGTACAGAAAAGACGGGCCACTACACTGCACGCATGCTCCAATCGCACGCCTGATATAGTGAGCGCCGCCCTGGTGTTCGCTTCTCTTCCTAGGAGATGCTCACCCATAGCGCTACGACGCAGTTTTATGACCGGGAGTATCAAAGGACCGTGGTAGTACTAAACCAAAGCAATTGCTTTTCTTTGGCAGGAGATATAAATTTTTACCATTGTAACCACAAAGGTTGGTCAAGTACACTATAAAAACAAGTCAAACCGCAGAATGCTAAAATGTGTGGTACCTTGACGATATGTTACATCTGCAAATTACCGCACGTACCGTTTTCTTACGTAGTCGCATAATGTCGGACACTGAGCCACCTCCACAGTACTCCATGACAATCTATGAAGAAAAGAACAGTTGATGTTTGCCAATGCACTTTTCTCTGCACACGGTAGCACTCACCCAAAGGTCAGATCCCTTGAAGTAAGAACCGTAGTACTTGACAACATATGGCGAATCACACTGTTGCATGATTGAGATTTCCTTGATGATCTCCTGGAGGTCTGTGTCAACTGGTACTTGCTTAATAGCAAGTACCTGTTATGGATAACAATGTCGCATTAACACCAGCTTCATGTGCGATGTGAAAACATCGACCAGCTTCTCTGAAAAAATGTGTGGTGCACTCACCTGGCCAGACTCCTTGTGTAGTGCTTTGTAGACACTTCCATAACTACCCTCCCCAAGCTTACAGATGATGTCGAAGACCTCTTCGGGCTGCCGAGTTAGGCTCTCTTCGCTCAACTTTTTTAGCTCACTGAGTACGAAAAGAACATCCACCATCTTAATGCAGTATATTAGGTCTGTGGCTGTAGTGACTTCCTCCGATATACATAAGCTAACAATGGTAGCATAATCAGCATAAAAACTGCTATCTGTGATTCATGCACAAAGGCCTGCCTGTATAGAGGTTTGTGCTGTTTTGTGTTGCATTAATTGTAGAGCTAGATTTGACATGTCCTTTACATGTGCTGAAATTGTCAGTTGCAACTTCAACTCTCATGACTGACATTTTCTTGCTATATTTTCCCTCATTTATTCACCCAATTGTAAAAAATAAAGTAAAAAATAATTTAGCAATGCCTGAAAAACTATTTATACTAGGAATTTTCAAACACTGCTCTGGAAGCTCTGCCTTCTGCGGACCACAACTTGTTGCTTCCGCCACGACGTCAACATCCCTCGTATAAATATTTTCTTTTGAATTATTAAACAGTTTATTCGTTTGCTGCTTTCACAACTCTTGCAGTGTGTAATCCACTTTTGTTTTGCCACATTTATATTTTAGTCGTGTTCCATTGACACAAATTAATCGCTGAACAAGTCACAAGTACTCTTTCATGGCATTCTTGTTTTTGGCACGAGGTGGCTGAAATAGAGACACATATTAACCAACCATTCTTTGGTGTGGTTCGATTTTTGTGAAGCTGTGACAGTTTTTGACATCCAGGCTTTTTCCCAGCAGAGCACAGCACTACAATGGCATACGTACTGCACAAAGAGGGAACTACTATAGCAAGAAGACAGATTTCATCTTGAGGAAGTAAGAAACATTTGACTGCTGCAGCATGAGACTGGATAATCAGTGATGAAATCAACATAGCAAGGAAACAAAGGAGCAATTAGTGACAATCAGAGATAGATCAGAACAGAAATAACTGTGGCTGTCGAAGATGGAGGGACCAAAGAGCTCGCTGTGCGCTCATTTTCTATTTTGGTGGTGTCACTCACTATCCTCTTTACTACAGCCAATCAAATATTCGTACCTACTGAAGATGAAATCTGTCCTGGTGCTTGAAGAAGCACACTAAGCCACAAAATGGTGGTTACCTTAACCAAACATAACCTACCTAATCTAAACCAAACTCTACTGTCGAAACAGGTCAATGCCTCCAACCAATAACAATGTTGTCCCACTACTGACGTTGAATAATGCCAGTTGAAGAAAAGGTACCAGCAGATTTCCTTCGACTGCCATTATTCAATTGAAGTATGCAACTGAGCGTTGTAAGGCTCGTGTTGTGTTCGTCCTGCTATATTTAATTGCCTCAATTATTACTACTACGTTCAGCTACTGACATCCAAAAGATCTTGCTCTTCTGATATTTCTGGCTTGGAACAACATTCTTCAAAATGCAAAGCAATCAAAGTACAATCAAAATGTCGTGTCTCTACCAGCCAATTGAAGCTTGCGCTGGATAATGCGGGGTAAAGTACATCGTGTTCTTTCACGGTAGGTACTTCATATGCACTAGACTTCCAGCAGCACCATGTCAAACCAACGCACTAGCTGAATTCCTTAACAAGTAGGTCAGCCACCCCTGCTAACAAAGCTTCGACAGTTTACATGGGGGACAAACTCAGAAAATGAACAAAACCGTCTACGTAGCACAGGCAGGCGATCGAGTTGCATTCACGGGGGTCTTTAACACGGACTTTCACCGGCAAGCTTGATGTTGTGAACTTGATGTAGTCTCGAGTATCATGAAAGGCAAGCGGTCGCTTGTACACAACAGAACTTATACTTCAACATCTGCCGCGCACAACTGAAATGTTAATTGGCAACACAACAAAATGACAAAGAAGTGATAGCTCGACTGCCACAAAAAGTAATGGCACACTCGTGGGAAGATGACACTGCAATCGTAACTCTTGTCAAAGCTGCATCCAACTGCTTCCTTTCTGCTTACAGATTGCTACCCATCCTCTTGTTTCAGAAATTTCACAACGAGCCCGGTTACCGCGAAATGCAGCACGTCATATGTAGCTCTGCTTCCGTTGAAGGTTTCTTATTAGGTGACACTTAGCGGTCAGTTTTCTCCTTGAATTCGTAACTGGGCATTGCAGATAGCCTTAATAAACAACAGATGTTCTCACGCCCGATGGGCACTGAAAGTTGGAGGTGGGAGAAACAAAACCAGCCGGAACACTTTCATTTGCATGTCCACAACACGGACGATATGTAATAGTGACCTGGAGCTAGAATTCTCGCAGATGATACCATGATATAACAGGTTTCTAAGCCTAAGATGCGCAGGAAGTGTAGTTCTTAGTATGAAGCTATTTTCGGTGTATCTGCAACCCGCTCGAAAGAAAAGCACATACCTTTTAGACGACATCATGAATGTTCGGCACTGTGTCACCTCTCATGTTTAGGACATTGCATAGACTTGCACAAACAAACACGTGAAAACAGTTAACAACTAACTAATATCACCTCAACATAGTTACACGTGCGTATTCACATCGCCCCGAAACACAGAGGAGTTTTCGGAGAGCGGAAATCAACGATGTGATATCTCTGACTTGTCCTTGCGGGAAATTGTTTACATGCAGCGCGCGGCGGCGCTGTTAAACGGCCATATTCCCTGAACAATTATTATTATTATTGTTTTGTTTATTCTCTTTGCTCTACGTCAAACAATAACCATCTTCTAACGTCGATTTCGACATTGATGACAAAGTTTTATCAATCTACAAATTCCGTAAATTTTCAGTTTTGGAAGCGGCAGCTAGTACACGACAGCATGCGTTCTCGTTCTCACTCAGGTGGGACAAAGAGCATAGGTAGCAGATAGCGTGTGCGACAGATATTTGACCAGCACCGCATTATAGATGTTTAGCCTTGCCAGCCTTGCACTCATTCCAAAACCCCAACCCCAGCTGCCCAACCCCAACAACCAACCGAGTGAGTGAGGTTGACGTCACTCCGTGACGTGTTGAGCGCTGCCAATCAGGTGGTTCGTGGGGTGACGTCAAGAGCTTTGAGGCGCGCCTGGCGAGCGCCGAGGAGGAGGAGGAGGAGGAGTGTCGTTGGGAGGAACCCGAGAGGTCTGCCTGCCTGATTAGGCGGCATGTTTCTCGGGAAGGGAAAGGTGGTGGAGAGGAGGAGAGGAAAGGGTGAAGTGGAAGACCGAGCGGAATCCGCTCGGGGGGAGGATAGCTGCGTCCATGGGCCGACTTCAGGGGAACTGTGCCGGCATACGCCTATTACACATCTGAGGGAAACCCAGGAAAAACCCCAGACGGCACAGCCGGCCCGCGGATTCGAACCGCGGACCTCCCAGTCTCCAAGCGCACGCGTTACCGCTGCGCCACCGAGCGCCGCGCTGTAGCGGACGAGTTTTTGGTTTCATAACCGACATGGACAAATCTGTCTGATATGCCTATGGAATTTAAAAAAAAAAAAAAAAAATCTACGCCACCAGCTCACTTGCCCTCTAACCATTATTTCAGAATTTTTAGTGTCTCATGAGAACTCATCTTCCCTCAACGTCAGCATCACAGCGGGAGGATCTGGTAGTGCTTCTGAGGTATTCCCTGCTTTGCCCATGCGTATATTTCAGGTAGTTTCAGGTAGTTTCAAGTATATTTCAGGCAGTTCTTGTAAACTGATTTGCACGGTTACGGCCATTGAGCAAAAATATTTTTTTATCACTTTTAATAGCAATCCAAATGCCATTTCAATGCACCTGTACAGGAGCTGTGACAGTTTGCCAAAAGTTCTCCAGGATAAATGTAAGAAGCAGTTATATTTACATCAATGTGAACATGGAATCCAAGACATCACGGGAGGCATCACCACCAGTGAGGCTGCCAGTCTTTGCATATGGGAGCCAGTTCGTTGGAGGCCCACTCATTGCAGCTCAATTTGTCATAGATCTATATAGAACATCTACTGATAATTTAGATCGTTACTGAGATCATTATATGTCAAGAAAGACAGGGAGGTCCCATAACGGCGCAGATCATGATTCTCAATATTCCACACAGAATGACGAGACCAGTTAAACAAGAAACCATCAGTCACCTGTTTCTGGTTATAGTAAGGATATCTTGCTCCTCTGATGCCCCTGCTTGCAGCAGGGATGTGCTCAGGATACACATGCAGCTCTCCTGAAGTACACAATGTAGGAAACTGATTCCACTTTACTTAGTATTCCTTTTTTACATAATGCATGCATGAAGCAATTGACCACCAAAATCACTATGTAGGTTTCTTTAACTACAGTGGACTCTCGTTAAGTACAAACTTCTGGGCATAATAGAGTTTTGTTTGAATTACAAGGAGTTCAAAGTACTAGAAATTCATCTAAATATCGAAGTAGTAATTTTTGTGAGGAGTATAATTTTTACGAATTTTGCGACTGCTGCTGTTCAGCGACATTAAAGTCCTGCAAAATATTCCCCAAACATAACTCCATCGAAATTTGCGAATTATTAAGACCGCAAAATTAACTACTTAGACTACCCAGACAGCACAAGATGTTGCAAATGTGTTGCATCAATGTTACCTGAACGTTGAAGTGTTGCAGCAATGTTTCATGCCCACATTCATCGTTGTAGCAATATATTTGTTTCAATGTTCATGCTATGTTTCAAAGAATGCGTAAAGCTAACATTGCGATGATGTTACTTAAGCAACATTGAATATGTTACACTGAAGTAATGTGGCGTTTGCTGTAGTGGTTGTCACCCGTGTTGTGTATTTCTGTATCTGTGCATATTTATCTGATAACCCTTGTGATAACGCAAGCCAACGTTCCTTTTTAAGCCGTGTATTTAACGATAATAAAGCATTCGGAGCCTAGCTGCTGAGTCTATCGTAACATTTTGGCGAGATGCCGGGCAATACAGAACGGGCAGAACTGCATGTCACCGGCGGCAGCATCTTCAGCACCTATTTGTCGATCAATGAGACAGCGATTTCCTGTACAGCATTATGGCATCGACTAGGGTGAAGGAATGTAATGGTTGTCACACGTGTTGTGCATCTCTGTATGTGAGCGTATCTATCTGATAACCCTTGTGATAACGCAAGCCAGCACACCTTTTTAAGCCGTGTATATGGCGATAATAAAGCATTCGGAACCTAGCTGCCGAGTCAATCGTAACATTTATATTGTTGATGCAATGTTTTGCAAGCAATGTCAATGTTATGTGGCAACTGCATTTCTTCCAAAATGCTTAATCAGCAACGTAAATTCAACGTTGGTGCAATATATTTACTTCAATGTTTTTGCTGCATTTCAAAAGATGCGTAGACCTAACAGCGCGATTGTGTTGCCGAAGCAATGTTACGTGTGCTACACTGACGAAGTGTCGCAGTTACATTGCTGATGTGGTGTTTGGCAAGCAATTTTAATGCAATGCTGCAATAGCATTGCTCAAAAAACACTGTATCAGCAACCTAATCTTAACGTTGCAGCACTATCATTGTATCAAAGTGTCTGCTGTACTTCAAAGGATGCGTAGAGCTAACTAAGATTGTGATTCTGTTGAGAGAGCAATGTTGCACATGGTACATTGAGGTAACGTCGCAGTTACAATGTCTAATAGAGATGTTACCTCTAGGCAACATCTGAAACATTGCAGCAACATTTAAACAAACATATTGCTGCAATGTTGCACTTTTTACATGCAACATTCCCGAGGCACTTCATTGTTTCAGCAACACAATGTTTGCACCATCTTGTTCTATCTGTGATTCCCACCAATAAACAATGAAATGAAATCTTCGGAACTTCCCGTGACGTTCACCCACCATTTATCAGTTTGTTTTTGACGATGTGTTCGAATGTTACCGCAATGCTTCGAGTTCAATGTTGCTGCAGCATTTGAGATGTTGCATTTTAGAAACATTACGATTATGTTGTTGAGGCAACGTATCACGTGCTGCAGTGAGGGAACATTACAGTTAGATTGCTGATGCCATGCTATATTGAAGCAATATCGTAGCAATGCAAGGGAACAACAGACTAGTGGGAACTGAAAACTAAATAAAATAAAAAAGTAAATGCAGGCAATATGCCGAAGAAAAAAGAAAATATAAGATGCCTGAGAATGTTTAGCGTGACTATTATGGGCAGAATTAATGCAGATGTGAGGCACATTATATATTCTGGGACAACACTGCGGACGCATGATGGGAGATGACTATGGATGAAAGGATCGACACGAGGACAACATACGCTCAAAAGAAAAGTAACCTAACCCAGAACTTGAAATTCATTACAATCCATTCTTACACACATGCGAATGCGTGCTTGGACACTCGATATGGCGTTCTTCCATAGCGCCAGTGCAACCAGAGCCCTTGAGCACTCATAATTGCTTAGCCGCAACACTTACGTACCTGTGCAGGAAACACTGCATCATTTTCAGAAAACCTGAGGGTAGCACAATTGCAACACAGGACACATTGTCGTACAGCACAAAATCTTATTTTATTACAACTCTGCAGATATTAAGCTTCATGCTCCATGTACAATCTAACGCGCTATACAAATGGGTGACTAACGGGTGATACGCGGAAAGGGGGCACCAATAGAGTTGCCCAGTGTTACAAATTTCACTAAAATGATAAACTCTACTGCCAAAAAAATATGGCTCTAGAATAATCTGATTTGTCACTCCCTTCCTTGCGCCTCCCCATGGCACTGCCACCGAATATTGCTGGGACTGATTATCGGTTCACTTCATTGCTAAAATGCTCAAACTTATAACAGTGTACATCTCTCAAACTAACTAGAAATCATGCAAGTATATAGCAACCCTGCTTCTACTGGCTGCAGATTGCCCCCCTTGGTCGCTAATGCAATATACAGCCAGTGTACTACATATAATCTAGGATAAAACAGCCTCTTTGGCTTCAGAAAATAAAACGACAGTCGCGTAACAATGACACCAACTCTCCGTATTCCTGATTTGGTATCGGACCCTACAAGTGGCTTGGGTTGCAGAGAAGACGGAAAAAAAACAGGAACAAAGAAAGCCACTTATTGCTTAATTTGAGTGTTTAAACTATGTGAAATGGCCTAGCAGTTCTTTCACAGAAACGACAGATCTTAGTTAACACCCAAAGACAACCTGGACAAATCTACACAGTAACGGCATGTATGTAAACACTCGTAAAGGTGCCAAGATTGGCACTGAAAGCCCAATGTGTTCTTGGATTGTCTAAATATAGTCTACATAGACAAAAAAAAAAAAAAGAAAGGATATTCCTTCGCACAACTCTACACACATACTACTTAGGAAAGTTGGAAAGTTATACAAGTAGAAAAGCCATCTAGGTGAATCACCATTACCAGCAGTATAAAAATGTCTTCACTGCAATATCTTTTATCAGCAGGATACGTAGAAAGTGTGCATCTCGATAGGTCACCTGTAGTTGAGACGAAAGACAAAAACCAATCGAAACAAACAGTAAATGTGGACCCAAAACAGAAGGAACAATTGGAGACACAAGATTACTTTGTCACTTTTGTTGCAGTTTTCAGGGAACATTAAATACACATAAAGTACAGCGAAACCTCCAAAGTCAAACACCTCTCTACTTTGTACAAGACGTCGTCGCACCAGCTGTATCCTATTGAAAAAACCTGGGGGGCGAATTCCCTATGTCGGACACTCCCTTATCTCGGAAGTAGGACAGGGTTTTCAGGACTACGTTGGACAAAAATGTGACCTTGACTTTCTTAATCTTAGTATTATTTTTGCTACGTCTCACCTGCTGAAAAGTTCCAAGATGGGTCAATCTTCTTGTGACCTCCGCTTTTTTCTCTCTCTGGGATGTTCTGCAGGCATTTTTCGAAGGGAGCTAGTGTACTCTTGTCAATCTAGGTCGTTACCCTGTTTTGTTGTTACCACTTGTGTTCAGTTTGCTTAGAGCCTTTGCACTGCTACCAATGCCCTTGAGAAGGTTGTACAATAATCTGCACTGCAATGCCGTATAGAAAGGATGTGGAATTGATGGCCGAGGAAGAGAAAGAGGTTTTGGACAGGCAGACTGGGGTGAGACTGACTGGTACTGTAACGGTAATAAGCTGTGTTTTTGAGGAATATGCATACCAGTCATTTCAACAAGTATAAGGTGAAGTCACGATTTCTAAGTTGAAACTGGACCTTGACACATACAATACAAAATATGAATTTTTTGCTTTTTTAGTATAAAAATTGTTCCATTTGACACGAATATCTGCAGTAAGTTCAATAAGCATGCATATTGTGGTGACATGACATGTCCTTTGTTTGTTTTCACACTCGATTCACTACCTCTGGCACCTCTCTAATTGGGACGAGTTTTGGCTGCACCGTGAGTGTCCGACGTAGGGAGGTTTCACTGTATTCAACTGTGATAGTGTAGTGCCTTATATTTGATTGATATGTAATGCTGAGTTTAGTGGCAGTCGACTCACCAAGGAAAAATAATGTACGGACAATTTGTGGTCGCTGAGTATAGAATATGTGGAGAGCACTAAAATGGCCCAGTTTTAACTAAAAAGAACCAAAGTTCTTGGCGGTTTGAGTCCCCATCGCATGGTAACAAGCGTTTGCAGTATGGATATCATGCGAAAAACATACGAGGCTATGATTTCAAAGTTAACTGGAATGAAACCAACAAGAAAAAGAGAACAATTTACAGCATAAAAAAGTAATCGCGAACAAAAAGACCCACAGAAAGGAGTGCCGTGAGCATGAGTGACAGTTCTATAAGACTGTAACATGTATGTATAGAAATGGACGTCATCGTGCTATTACACCCACAAAACCTAGAAAGCTTTCAACAAAACTGGATAAACAAAAATAAATAGCCTTGTCGACTAATAACGGGACAACCTAGAGCGTCAACGAGAGGGCAGGCCTGAAGGCAGACACGCAATTAGAGCAGCACAGTTTCTTTGCCCTCCCTGTGTGGGTTATTGCAAGGTTGCTTTTCCAGCAGAATGCTTTCGAATGGGCAACACAGGAAGCGAACATACATGAATCTAATTTCGTTTAAAACGTATCGGCGTTCCATGAAAGTGCACGGATAAAAGCTGCGGGAGAGGTGCGAAATAACTTGCACCAAAATGCCAATAGCCAGCATTTTTCTTGCAAGGAACAAATAGTAAAACCATAGCAAGATGTATACAACAGCGGCACAATGCGTAACAACGTTCATCAGATATGTTTTTGTTTCAACTTGTTGAACTTGTCGCCTTTGTAGAATGTTGCACTTCTCAACAGCTGATGTGGTTAAAGAACCCAGAGATGACATCATGTTTCCTTGCTGTAAGGCACCATTCAAGAGCAGGTGGAAGTCTTGGATATGGTTCAGACAGCTGACAGTGAACCATTGAAACGGTTAAATAAAACTGATAGAAAGTAAACAGGAGCCAATAAAAGCTATCGGAAAGCAGAGAGGTTAGCCAACACAAGCTGGAGGGAGCTTACAGAAAGCAGCAGGGGCAAAAACATGTCAAAGGACATTTAAAATATTAATATGAGTTAACTCAGAATACATGAATATTAAGCTTTGCGTAAGTAAACGGACCGACAACGTAACAGTAACACAATAAAATGAGTGTAATGGTGCTGGGGCAATGATAGCCGCTTGCAAGCACGATGTACATGGCACAGCTCCATTTGCTTCTATCATTGCAAAAGCAAGAAAAAAAGGTATCTAAGCAGCTTGGCACCTAAAAACTATAACATGCAACTGCGAGGCAACGTATAGGAAATGCTCAACAAAGTGTAGAAAAAGAAATGCAAGAAACTCAGTCACTACAACTTTGAACAACTCAACAAAGGCTGCCCTGCAAAACCTTTTGGAGTGATTCTGCATTTGGAACCTGGAAGCCCTGCAAAAGAATAAGGACAATCACACTCTCATAAAGCTTCATATTATTCATCTAAGTTATCATCATCTAAGTTAACTTCATCTAACTGATATGTAGGAGATCCAACTGTGAAGTCTTCTTTAAAGGGACGGTCTCGTACCCCCTGCCTCTCTCATGAAGTGTACCATTCGATTGTCCTATGTTGAAAATGGAATACTGCAATTACCCGACAAAGCACGTCACGGTTATTAAACAACCGATTTAAACTGATAAAGATTGTAGAGCATGCAGCGACTTGTGTTGGCAACTATAAGAACGTCTACGTGGCCCTGCGGGAAAGTCTGTGATAGGATACAGAAATTGTCTGCTTTTTCACGCGCTAGTGCACTGGCGTGAGCAGACGACTTTCAGAAATGACTGGGGACTGCGGCAACTCTCGTACATTTTCTTTCAGTTCTCAGGCGAAAAACGCACATTCTAAGAAGTGGCCCACATGGTGGTTTAGAACAACTACATGTATGTTAATCCTCAGAGACAAGTTAAAAGTGGCAGGACAACCCCACCCATGATCGGAAATCTGAAGTCGCCGGCCATCCGCGCGTGGTCGCATTACAGCTCCGACCAAAAATATATTACACGTGGTTCCATTACACTCCCCGTTGCACACTGATCATGTTTCGAAATGAAGTGTCACTGACAACGTACATGGAGAGGGAGTGTGTGTTTATTTAAAAACCGCATTAAATACTTGCCGAAAGAAAACCCGTAACTTAGCTTCCACGTATCCGATTATGCGCCACATTATTGGAGGCCCAACAGTCAACGCACAAACTACATTCTCCGCTCGCGCAGATATATGTCTGAGTGTCCCCATTTCGAGAGCAAAGGGGATGACTCAACCCAAGGTCCTTCTGCAGGCAATTACCACGGCAACGGCGATGTACCCGCAGGCCGACGTCATGCGTGACGTTGCATGAGAGTGCTAGTGTGAGTTAGACAGCGTTGTCTGCTATTACGACACATTTCGACAAATTCCTCACAAAGGACTTGGTTATTCTAAACGAAACTTTCATGATGGTATGTGTAGAGTAGTCGTGAAGATAGCTGGGCTAACTTTTGGAATCGCCCCGGCTGTATGGGACCGTCCCTTTAAAGGAACCCAAAAAGCCATCTCAAAGATTTTCTGTTTCTGACACATTATGAAAGGATGTGACTTGACTTGACAATTAACACAAAAAACATTATCTGCATAGGATATCTTTCTTACAAAACAATACACACAAACACAAGTGGCGTGTGTTTGTGTGTATTCAACAATATGCGCATTCGCGTGGAGTGAGTACAGATTAAAAATACACAAAATCGTTTGCAGCCTCAGCCTTTGTGCATGGTAACCTAAATGTTAAATAAAGCGTAATTTATTTGTTATCTAAGAAGGTAGTATATCTGAGTGTAGCTGCACATGAGGGAAGAACATCAACATTTGTGTGAGAACATTCAACCCACAACAGTGGTGGAAGCATACCTGCGGCAGGATCTCTCGGGAGCTGCCACGGACTGCCATGTGTGGCCGCCGTTACCTGGGTCCGACTACTCTCTCAATGCGCCTGTACCGTTTGCGTAGGTTAGAAACAGGATCTCTGAAGAGCACGGGGTCGAGACGAACGCTCGACCGCACCAGTGGCACGTAGCCAAAGTGTGCAGCAAACGCGTTGATACACGCCTGACGCTGCACAAAGTGGTCCGGGTCGTTCCACGGAGAAGGGGCACCATCGCGATACTGCTTACGTTGTGTCACCTGGGAGCACCATGTTATTACATTAGGTACTTTTAACGTGACCACGTCGGCAACACAACTTCCTAAGGCAGGGTACCGGCTAGAAGATGCACCCAGAAATATGAATTCTAATTAATCACTACCTGGCATTATAGGTTTGACTGTCATATGTACAGGGTGGGTGCTCTTAAAGGTCAGTTACATTTTCGTGCATGACGAGATACTTCCTTGACTGACACCTTGTTGACGCACAGACTTCCGCTGCCTCAGAGTAAGTAATTTATGTCAGAGAAACCTAAGAAAAAAATTGTGGTTACCAAGCGCTGTGTAACAAAATAAATACGATCACGCAAACTTTCGTCTCAATCCGTCGGTATTGCGCGTAGGAAATGCACGAGGATGAAAGTGTGCGTGGTCGTATTTATTTTTTTACGCGGTGCATGGCATCCATGATTTTTTTGTACGTTTCTCTGGCACAAGTCATTTCCTGTGTGGTAGCGGAAGCCTGTCTCTCATGTAGATATAGCGTCATGCGCGAAAATGTGACTGACCTTTTATAGCACCCACCTTGTACAATGCATGGTAGTAGCTGTATGGCTCTATAGGAACTATCATGCAACTAAGGCAAGCACTAAAAATGCTGTAGTACAGGAACATGTTCCTCAATGCATCATGCTTTTATGCTATCTCCTCAAACGAAATGTTCCCATGCATGATGTGTTCACAACAACAGGTATGCCATGTGAATGTGTGGATGCCATTCGCTTTGTAACACTAACGATATGCTTTTTTTGTAACTGTTTGGCAGTATTTCAAGAAAGGTTATTAGCTACAGGAATCAAATAAATGAAGGTAGCTGAGACATTAGTTGCACAGAGCTTCAGGGTTCCCATTGGACAGGAACTGCCTGGGCCACTGCTAGTGCTAAGCCTGCAAGAGTGCACTGAACTGTGAAGCCCAAGTGTGACCATGCAGTTCAAGTGTCATCGCATGTATGCATGCATGGCTCGTGCAACCTTGGAGGCATTGCTAGACATTCTCTGCAGACTCAACAGATGTCACTTTGAGTGTGCTTACCTTTATAGGGGGCAGCTTTGTGACATGACTGACTAGAAAGTTGAGCAGAATGTCCTCACAGTTGTGAGCTGTGTCCACAGTCTGTCTCAGGGCAGGACTGATCCACTCACTGTACAAGTGGTGATAATACCTAAAGAAGGCATAAGGAAGAGGGAGCAGACAGCAGCATTAGCACCGAGACTAGACACAGATATGAGCACGTGACACGAATGCTTTACTTACGTAGAATGAACAAGGATAAAAGAGGCTGAAACATTGAAAGGACATTTTGGGAACTTTCAAATTGATGGAACATGTATGTGACACTGCGTTGTCAGATTTTTGAAGCTTTTGTCACATTATTCAGTGGGAAAACTGCTCATGTCTGCATGTCTGCAAATTGTTTTAGTATATCAGTATACCGTAAGACCATAGAGCTACATCTGCAATGATAGCAACCTGTGTGGAACGGAATGTGAAGTCCCAAAGAATGTAGGTCCTGCAGGGATGTGCAAGAAAGCAGTGCACGGCAATTATGTATAGAGAATTGCTTAAGCTGGATTCATACATGCGTTTTTTTTAGCGTGTTTCGCGTTTGCGGCGCTGCGAGACGCGGCACGTTTCCAGCCACTTTTCGAGAACCGCTCCGTGCTGCAACTTCGGAAGGCAGAAACGCAAATGCTTTTCATCCGGCCAATCGAAGCGCTCGCAGAGGGATTCGTTTGGCACCATCAGTCCTCCCAGCACAACAGCTATACCACGCAGGGAATCTTCGTCCTTTTGTGTGTGTGTTTGGAACTCACAAAAAATTGTTCGTTGTCTTCAGCTGTCAAGGACTAGCTGGGAATTTACGCAAACCACAGAATCAATGAAAATATAAATGCGATTTTGATTCCGGCCATGTGTATTGGTTGCCGGCAGGTAAACACGTGTCTCGCTTCCTCTGCAGCTCCTTCTGTGCATATATATATTACTTCAGTACAAGTTGTTCACGATTACAGTTCCGAAAGCATAAGCAGCCAATTGCCTTGTTTCTTTGAAGCGTGTGACATCACATTGTTAAGCTTGGATTTGATAGCTTTCATTATGTCATATCGTTATCATAGTGTTCTGCTGACATACTAAATGTCGCTGTTATACTGTTGTGTCATGTCTGTCATTCCGACAATTGACGGTGCCAGCAGAAATGATTCACAATGTAAGTTTGAACAGAGAGCACAAAAAGTGCAGGTACTGTTTGAATATTGAGCGCAAAAGTCCTGTACAATCAAGTGCAAGTACAAGAACGAAACGCGTTTGCACGCTGGTGGCAAACGCATGTGTGACCAGATCCTCTCGGCCGCGCCGTGGACACCGAGGCGGTGCCACTTTTTGAAACGCGTGCGTGAATGAGCCTTTATTATGATTCCTGTCACTTACTAGCACGTACGAATATGTTAGTCAAAATTTTTATTAAAAATTATCAAATTCATTGTATATAAAAATTCGTAGACAAAATAAAGCATGCATTTGCAACTGTGTTTGTAGAATTTAGTACAGTGGTTCAAAGCATCCCTGTCACTTCGCATAACGTTCCATTTGGTATAATACTTCGATAGCTTCGATATACCAGTACATGGACATGAAGGAATAGATATAATGTCGTGAAAGCATGATTATTATGAACTATATCTGAACGAAAATTTGAAATTTCATAAGTGAACTGGGCAATACTGATAGATATTCAATTTATATTTGCGTTGAAACTTTATTCTCTCAAACATTGGAAACACATTCTACAGCTTGTGAAAGTGAAACAAAGTGGCCAAGCTTTCCTTCTATACACCTCAGTAGGCTGTCACCAGGATAGCAGTTTGGTTAGTGCCACCACTATGAGGTTGCCTTTGCTTAAAATGGACGTGTTCTAGCAGAAGTGCACTTTCAGTGTACTTGCAAAGTGTTTCTAGGTCTACGGACCAGTGGCCATTGCTGTGCAACAATGCTGGTGCCAAGCAAGCCAAAGTGGTTCCAACATTTGGGAGCTCAAGTTCGGCTCAATGTGTTATTTATTTAAGCGAGCAGATCTGCCAGGAATGAGATACCTGTGGTAAAATGCAGCCCCTGTGAGAACTATGGAGTAGTCATTTGTCCACTTGGAACTGTAACCCCAGGCAGCCTTGGCATCATCCCAGTAATGGGAACGTGCTGGGTATCCCACAATACGCTCAGGAAAGGAACGCCACACTTGGAAGGCGAAATCAAGCTGGGAAAAGAAGGTTGTTATGTACATACACTGTGTATTCACACGAGCGGCATCCTTACGGAAGATTCTAGTGGAAGAAAAAGCAAAAACACTGCTCACAGAGACGAATTTCCATCCCGTGTTACATGAGCATGCACACGGTTCGGAATATCAGGAGTGGCGTACTGCGCACTTAGCAGACGACACTTGGCAGACGACACTTGGCAGACGACACCGTCAGCGTCTTTCCTGTTATCTGCTACGGAATATCTTGTGGCTGTGTCACAGGATATTCCCCACGGTTAGCAGTGTATGTGACCACTGGACGTTGAGCGCTTGCGCTCAGAAAGCTATGATGTTTTTCGCTTCCGCTTCTGCGGGGAATGTCGCTCGTGTGAATGCACGGACAGTGAAACTTTGGTCATATGATCTGAGGAACGCAAAAAAAATTGTAGAGCTCTTATTGTGTTGTATCTTTGATCGAGGTGTGATGTGGTGGCAAAAACTCGGTATTGCACACTGCCACAAAAGTTTAATTTTCTTCACCTTTTCAGCTTCACAAAATAATCTACACCACATATTGTGGGAGCCGTCCATGAACCAGCAACACTGGCGTATTGGTGACGAATATCGAAGCAACATATCGTACATATTGTGTACAGGGGTTGTTCACAGGCATAGTTCATACAGGAATGAGTAAGAATGTAGAATGCAGTAAGGAGTGTAGTAGAATCATCTAAATGACTAAGCTTAGAAAGTGCACAAAGACAATGTGTGATTAACAAATTGAAGATTTTGTTCCAAACTTATATTTTCTTGCAATAAGATGCCTGAGAAACAAAACAAAAGTTTTTGTTTTGCTAAGGAGGGCCCCAACAAATATGCAGCTTTTTCCTGTGCCTCATTTTTCTTCGGAAATAAAATATATTTAACAAAGTCGGTTAGCGCCTGCAATGTATACGTAACAGCTAGCTAACAGCTACATCATTAGTGTACACCTGAGGGATACAGCCCTGAAGGGTGCCTTTGTTCAGCGATCCAAATTCAGAATTCCTATGAAATACTCTTGCATACTGTCCCTTATTGGATAAAAGGTTACGAGCGGCTTAAGAGTTGCGATGAGTGCTTGAGACAACCATAGACACAGTTACAAGTTTGTTTTTTGAGCGTAATACTACTGACCTCTTCAGTGGTAAGAGTGACATCGTCATCGAGAGACAGCACTGCGTCTGTTTCTATTAATGGATGAGGAGCAAAGCGGGCGCTGATGGTCTTCTGCAAAGGCACCACCACGTGGACTGGGACTCCACTTGCTCCGGGAGTTATCAGCTTAGAGGGGATAGGAGGAGGTAACTCACTGCCCCACACAACGAGCACCTGAGAAAATATTTGAGCACAGTCCATTACATTACAGGTCTCGTACAAGCACTTTACCATTATAGCACATATCAGAATCAATGAGTTGCATTTACTAATTTGTTGTTTACGATGCACGTATCATGCAATGATGTGAGTGACCCTGACCCTAGCGAGGAACTGTGAATGTAGAACATTCTTCAGCAGACGTTGCAGTGGTTGGAGGGTGGGCAGAGCTGCATAGATGACAGCTGTGAATTTCTTTCGCAGCCCAGACTGCAGGGACGAGCCCCATGGCTCGGACGTGGGTTCCAAGAGTGGCCTATGCCGGTGGAAAGGGTACGGACGAAGGGTATCGGCAAACGAAGGAAGCATCGTCAGCGCCCCCGGGAAGCTGTTCCAGACGATGGAATGTTGGGCTTGCCAAGTCTGAACTCGCTCACGTAGGATCTGCAACAAAGTTTCGAAGTATTGTAGCCAATGAAGCTTAATTACTCCATTTCTTACACCATATACTATTGCATCGAATTTATTGATCCTTCCAAAAATCTCAGTAGATTAGAATTTTTAATTAAAATTGCAATCAAATTAAGTTATGAATTAATTAAATTAAATTGGATTGAATGAACAATTACTGATGATTCCCAGAACAACTTTCAGCAAGGATAAAGTCGCAAGTAACATTACTCGTTTTTTTTCTCTCTCGCCCACAGATGTATAACTCCAATGCAAGACATGCAGTCATGATGTATTTTGTAAGCACAGAGGTTGTAGTAGGGATGTTGAGTCAGACACAGGACTTTTGCTACAATGTTGCTGAACTGATGATGTTGATGTTGTTAGGACTTTTGCTATATTGTAAGAGCACCATGTTTTTCCTTGCAGTGTGTGGAGGGATTTTCAAATACTGCAGCTTTTCCTTTACAGTGTGCGATAGATTGCAACCCTCTACCTAAGTTACGTTGATATGGGAAGCTTTAAAGGAAGACTTTGCAAGGATTCGAAAACAAATCAGGTTAGCATTATACCGAACGCGAACCACCCCCTCGATACCGAATACAGCATTCGCATTCATTTTTCACGAGTAATTAATTGGTAAATGATTGCAATACCAAACCAAAACCGAAATGCAAAGAGCAGAAAAAAAATCTCCATACTACGGCGGATCATCCGGAGGAGGATACCGTGACGTCACCAGCATTGTCACCTGCTCCAAAACTTGCATTCTCCCTTGCCAGATGATGTCAGCAGTGTGTTGCTTTCAGTGCTCTCACGCTTCACAGAGGCGAAGTGCTCGCTTCATAATAAATTTGTTTGAATAAAATCTGCTTAGTTTTGGAACAAGATATTTTGTACATATGTTCCTGACATCCCAAAGGTTACGGATATACCATAAGCTTTGTGGTGATTTTGTTGCGGAGTCCCACTTTAAAGGAGCATTTAGGTGTCCCCCATAATTATTATTATTGTTTATTTTAGTTCTTTTTTTTTTTCTGGATGCAGCGTGTTCTGAAACAAATAAAATGAGCTCCTGCGAAAGAACGACTGGCATGGGTGGCCAGCATCGCTCTTGGAAAGAACGTGTCGGAGAATGAGGGAAGGAGGAGAGCACGTGGTGACGTCACCCATCCCCCTGGAAGGGCCGATCATGTGACTCGTGATGTAGACCTGAGCATGCGCCAACACCACCTAGATAAAGAAAGCCTGTGCATTGCCTCCTCTCCCTCTTTCAATTAAGAGTCAGAATTTGTCCGCTACTGCGATTCACTGTTCTGCGAATTCAAGAACCCGCAAATGATTGCAGCTCACCTAGCACCCGCAGACCTGAATATTTAGACAAAAAGCGCAAGACTCTTTCCAGAAAATCAGTTTTGAGAAAGATTGAGACCGTTTTGCGCTTTATTTCAAAGTTTTCCCATTTAGTAGGCGGGGACGTTCAATCACAACTCGCAGACGACGGTGGTGCTTCTCCATGGCCACGACCTCTGAAAGCACGTTCGTGATTGGCTACGGCCCTTGAAAACACGATCGTGATTGGCTGACTCTTAACTGAATTACGTCACGTCGACAAGCACTCAGGCTTTCTGTATCTAGGTGGTGTTGGAAGAGTTGAGAAGAACGGCACAGGGACTTGCAGACGTCAGGAGAGGATCGCGCTGGCCATCCACGGCTGCTTTCTCCAAGTGTCTTTGGATTCGATTGCACAGTGATAATACACCGCACTGCCAATATATTCGCATGGTGATCAGAGATATTCCCAGAATTTTCATACCAGAGGAGGGGAGGGGGGGATGCCGCCCATATCTGCTGTTCTTGTGTCATTTTTGGCCTCTCTGGTCAGTATTTTTTCTTGGGGGGAGGGGGTGGCATTAGAATGCACTGGGGTGCTGGGAACATCCCTGATGGTGACTTCTGATGGACAGCTTGACGAATGAGACAGGGTTTCGAGCCACGTTAAATGTCACCTCATTAAACATCTTTTTATGTGTATGTAGCGCAACTCTGTATTCTTATGCAGCCAGTGACCTATGTGCTGCTCTGTGTTCTGAAAACCACTTCACCACTGCTGTTCAGGGATCTCAATACAGGGATGTTGTCACATATCCTTGTCATAGTGGTCATCTCGCATTTTAGGATTACATGCTCCACAGTCCTTTCCCCCTACCAACACCTATCGTAAGCCGTACTTTACATGTGTAATCTCTGATTACCTAGCTACGTAAATTTTTGTTCTACGCATTCTCATTTTGTCCTCATGCAGCAGTGCACCCCCTCGAGGGTGATCAAAAGTTAAATAGTAACAGTAAATAGTAGTAGGCATTTCCCATACAATGATCATGTCTACCTTTGCATTTTAATTGCTTATTTAATTCCAGGTTAAGTGTCTCACTTTCATGCATCTGGTCCACTTGTGCCAATGAATGCTGACGTTAATTTGTGTACAAGCATAGGCCCATAGCTTCTGGCCCAAAACCCTTAAAGGGGCCGTAAACAGGCCACCAAACATTTTAGAAATAATGATACCCCATGAAAGAACGCAGATCATAATATCCAAATGTACATTTGGTCCGGCCTGTACCAGCTCGGTGACCCATATAACTGCTTTCAAAGCAGGGAAGGATAACGGACGTATTTTGGTTACTGTTTCTATTTTCGTAACTGCTATATTTTCGTTTCCGTTATCTGTTTCTGATACCGGCCCTTCTATTTCGTTTTTGTTACGTTTCCGTTACTGTTTCCGGTAATGGAACGGTTGTTACAGAGCTGCGAAAGGACAACCGTTCTGGCTCTGTCAGCACCCTGTTTTGCCCAAGTGCCTTCGGTGTCACGCGTACACAAGTAATTTTACGTTGTTGGGATGCGGGCATTTTGCAAGATTTTTTTTTTTTAATGTAGGAACATGTCTTCAGTCTTCAGTCACTCGGAGTCCAGCAAGTCAAGATGGGCGTAACCTTCATTCAATGTTGCATTCATAAGCAGACGCTCTCAGTAGTAAATAATATCTTGTCACGGCCACGGTGAAATTAAAAAAAAGAACAAAGTACAAAATAAGCAACTAAATAGTAGGCTGTCATCCTCGTGCTATGGTGGAGTATAGTCATGTGTTGATGTCATGGAGTTATGAGGACTGGGACGAGGTAAGCGACGGATGCACACGCGAGATCCAACATTGCACTTTTCTTCCATGCTTTCGTGTAGTATTTAGAGCATTACGGGTAATGGAGCCATAAAAAAAGCAAAGGGAAAAAAAATGAAAAGTCACTCAAATGCCATCGCACAACAGGAACAATCATTACCCGAATTCAATACCGGACGATAAATTCGTTTCAGTTTCCGTTTCTGTTTCCGGTAATGGAGGACCGTGGTATGCGTTTCCGTTTCCGTTATCGTTACCATCTCCAATTTCGGTTAGAGTTACTAAATAAGCTACGCTTTAGAGTATCGACACTGAGTTCCAAGAGCGAGCATGCGCCATCTTGTTTCCGCACCACGCTACCCATGCGCACGTGCATTGCACACGTTAGCGCACGATGCCATCTATCGTGCGCGGGTGAAATGTTCCTTTCGTTAACAAGCAGCAGTTGACAGCCTTGAGCTCACCTTGACATCTTCGGGACGCTCTGGTGGACAATACAATGGATTACAATACAATGGATTGGCTCCACGGCGAGCATTATGTTTGCCGTCTTTCATCCTCAACTGGGGATGGTACCGGTATGGTACGGCAACAAGATGGCGCTCCTGCGCTCCCTTGGACCTCAGTGTCGATACTCTGAAGCGAAGCTTATTTAGTGATTCTAATTTCGGTAATATACCGTTTCTGTTTCCGTTGCCATTACCGTTACCCTTCCCTGTTTCAAAGATGAGTAACCAGCGAGCCTCTCTCCACCACACACGTCACATGGCTACGTAGCGTTTTGCCGTCCAATCGGGGGCCGAGCTGCGCATATGACGTTTCAAATTACCAGCCAATAAACATACTTCATTATCAGCTGTGAGTCAGAGCGCTCAGTTTGTTTGTGTGAAACTACATTTTGTGCTCCGTGGTTCCGAAATTCAACGTCATGGCATATTCAACATCTCCGGCTGTCGCAAACGTCAACAGTTGGGCTGCTATCACATGAGGCGATTCGAACCCGGGTTCCTCCCAGTCACGACCTGACATGGCCAGCACGCTAACCACTGTTCCACGCGAGCTGGTGACGCGATGCCGCGTGGCTCAAGCCAAAGTACGGCAGACCAGTTGTCGGAACCATTCGAAGATGACGAAGATGTCACATCGCGCACCTACCTAAGATTCCGGAACTGTAGTTTCAGATATTCATTCGCGCTCGTGGTGTGCTGCGTGCTACTGCCCAGAAAACATAGTGCGCGTATGATACCTAAATTAAACGCATTTCTTTCTCACTTAGAGGCTGTAACTGTTCAGATTTTGAACAGAAGAGGATTCACGTTCATCTAGTCCAATTCCGCATTTGAAATAAAATCATACGTGGAACACTCGATCGTAATTGGTGAGGAAAGCGCTACGTCAAAATGACGTAAAGTTAGAGCGTGGGGCGGAGCTAAAATGCGAAAGAGTGTGCAGTGAATATTTCATCCGTATGCAAGCGTCTTTTGTTTTTGAGCGTTAGTAATTGCAAGGAGTTTTCACTGCCTAAGTTTCAATAATATAACAGAAAGAAATGGGCCCCTTGTGTACCTGTTTACGGCCCCTTTAATGGGGTGTGTTCCCATGTGCTTCCGGTCCCAATTTTTCAACCCCTCACTGACGTGGCTTTGTCAAAGAGAGAATAACGGAATATGTGCATGCTACAGAAACACAATATGAAGCACAGGCAGCAGAAATAAGTGTTGGCCACTTGTGGTATCTTGTGCTGTGAATTTTTGCTTTCTAACTTTAGTCACTGCATTTCCTTAATATACAATGTGAAAAAGGTAGGGCTTGTACAAATTTTATAGAATTTCTGACTACTGTGTCACCTTTGGGCACACATGATCTATACGTTTTCTACAGGAAAGCGCATACCCACTGCTTACAGATAGGACACAGTGGGTAACACAAGGGATACCCAAAGTATGCATGGATTCTGTGCGGTGCAGTAACAACGACTATACAAACTTTCCATAGAAAGCGAAAAAAAAAATTTTTTTGCAAGCGTACAGCCCCACATGAGGTTGTAATGCAATAAATGTTTCTTGGATGCTGAAACCGGTACCAACGACAAGATAAACTGTAGTACTTCAGATCTGAAACAGTGCAGTCTGGATGTCAGATTCTACTAATGTTATCCTTTTTCTCTATAGAAATATGATGAAGAATAACGAATCCATGATTAAAGGCACTAAAAACTGAACGCACGGACAACACAGCACAAAGCGCTACTTTCAGCAGTTTATTTTTGAAGAAACGGCCGTATTAAGCAGACAGATAACTTATCTCCTTTCCAGATACTCCCAGGAAAGGAGACAGGTTACCTGTCTACTTAACTACAGCAGTTTCTTTCGTCAACAAACTGTTGAAAGTAGCGCTTTGTGCTGCGTTGTCCATGTGTTCGTCCCTGTTCTTAAGTTTTTAGCTCTAGAATCATGAATTCAGTCGTTCACAAACAAACCCAAATAGTAGTTCTGAAGAGTAACGAGAAAGCCGCTTAAAAGATTACAGATTTTTCGGAGACTTATCGTAATCATAGATTATTCATAAACATACTGAACAAGCACTAGGGAACACATGGACAACACACACAGGACAAGCGTTCAATTTCTTCACACCCAGGATTCGAGCGAAACATAAAAAGAACTTTTTCCAGGATGCTACGGCTACGGAGGAGGCTACGGCTGTACGAGAACACAAGCATGAACTGCCGAGCACACACACGACGTAACAGGCATTCCTGCGGCAAACACAGCTACGCTAGAGTATTTCTCGAAAAATAACACGAGTGTTTGTACCTGTTGCCTTTCCTGGAATCCTCTCGGATTGCAGAGACCTCGCAAACATTCCCCCCCCCCCCAAACTTCCCGTGAATTATTGTCTCCCCTTTATTTCACACACACACACACAAACTGTTCTTGTTTTGTAGTCGCCGCTACAAACCTCCAAGTTTACGAAGTCGCTCTACCATATGTGTATACAAACGAAAAAGAAATTCCAGACAATTCAAGGCGGTATATACAGAATGGGACTGGAGGCAGAAATGTTGGCTAGCAGAAGTGGAAGCCATAAATATCTCAGAAGAAAATTGAAATTGCAGGAAATGAAAGCCAGAAACATGTAGCAGTTTCCCCAGGACAATCAACTGCCAGGGAAGAAGAAACAAACAAACAAACAAGAGAGCAAGAAAGATAGAAAGGGCTTCCACTGCCAAAAACGCGCTCCAAATGAGAAGATGACAACACCGCGTTCATTTTGTTGCACTTTTCTTCTGTGCTTTTTTTACATTTTCCTTCCTCATTCTTTGGTGGTGGTTGGTTTTCAGAAAGAGATACATAGCAGAGACGGAATTCCTCAGCCCATATAAGTCGGTGGTCGTACATTGGCAACATGCGCGCTGCAGGCAGACAGCAAAACGTTCTCTCGCAACGCAATAAAATACGAAGAAAGACGTGCGTATATATATATAAGAATGTGAGGGGGAAGCTAGCAATCGAAGACGCGTTTTTGTCTCGACCCGATATTACTTTCTCCCCCTTCCATTTTCGTCCCCTTTCCCGCATCCCCGAAAGAGAGCAAAGAGGAAAGCTTCTTTGAAGAAAGAATGTTTAATCGTGTCACAAGAATGGAGAGTCCTTTGTTCGTCCTTTTGCAATCTCTCTTCGAAGAGAATAATTCGCCGTCAGGGAGTTATTATTATGATTGTTATTCGTGTATTGCTATTATTGCCGCTGTCGTTACGATGGGAGACTCACTGTTACGCTGAGACGTACGCTTACTGTTATTCTTGCTTGTGGCGAAAAAAAAAAAATGGACTGAGAGAATTACTACCAGAGGACGATACTGCGTAAAGGCTTTTTCCCTGCGGAGCAGCGGTGCTGTGCGGCAAAGACGAACGCGCGGAGAAGTGTCGGAAAGTCACTACTCCCGTCTTCCTGCTATCTGTTCTCTATAGCCGTTGTTCGCTGTGTTTGGCGTCAAGTCAAAGCGAAGGGCAGGAGGATGACTGTTGGGCGTGCGACAAACAGCGTCTGCTTCTCGAAGCGTACATCTTCTTACGACCCCAGTTCAATTCGCGTGTTCCCACGGTGGCTGTCGACTTGCGTAGTGCTAAGGTTGAAAGGATAATGTTAGTTACAACGCAGTTAGAAACGCAGTTACAGATTGTACGTTAAGGTGACTTCATCTGGTGCACGTCATGCTACTGGGCAGAGGCGCACATGTTGGGAAGAAAAAATAAACCACGATTTTCGCAATTTCTTTCCCATGTCAATGAGTGAAAGAGAAATTACAAACAATTCTTACAAACGCATAACAGCTCAAAAGAAGTGAAGGTCATGAAAATAACCGGCTCACGAGGCATGCTTGTTATTCCTGCCCTAACGATAAAATAGATTGTTCGCGGGTGTCATCACACCGGCAGGAATTGCGCCTTTCGAAGGAGCATCCGTAACTCGAACTCCACTTTGTACGATATCGTCGAAACGAAAGTAATTTCATCGTCTGCACACGGAACTGTCCCGACACTCCCATTCGGCCTTCGAGGAAAAAATCGTTAAATCTCGTTCTTTCCCTGGAGACAATAAAAGAGTATCCCAGCTAATTTAGGAGACGCAGCCCGGCTGCCGGCCACCACAAATGACGGCTGCTAACTTAACGAGCCACTATCTGTTTCAGAAGGTCTAAACCTCCTCTCCCACACCACATCGATAAAGAAAGTGTGAGCAAAGCACACGTGTGTGTATGTGTGTGCGCATAGGAGGAAGGGAGACATAGGCCAGGTGATTGGGTGCTGATTGTTTCTCTGGCCCTCCCTCCCATCAGACATGTCCCCCGTACCGAAGCAGCAAAAGAAGCGAAAAGTGCTCTCTAAATTGCACTTACGTGAAAAAAAGAAAAGGGAAAGAGTTTGGGAATGGATTTAGTTTGATTTTCCGGGAAGATCGATAGTTTCAGTCGGATAATTGATTGCCAGAGGTTAGCGGGGGAGGGTCAAGGTGGAGAGAGAGAAAGGGTGCTTTCTTTTTTCTTCTTCGTTTCGAGACTGAAAATATAGAAGCCGGCTAGATTTAACGGAAAAAAAAGAAAAGAAAAAGGAACCAGTGATTGAGCGGGTGTGTCGGGGCTGGCAACCTAGTTGTTCCAGAATGAGGAGGTGAAATACGATCGCAATTACCTCGTACGACGCGCGCGACAACAGAGATTACACGAAGGGCGAGTGCGTGGGGAAGGGGAGGGGTATAATTAGGCGGGATGGATGGCAAAAATGAGTGGCCGTCCCACTCGTTTGGAAGGCGGAAAAAGTGTGGCACTTTTGCTGCGCCGCGCGAAGAGTGGTTCTGAAACCGGACCAAAAGAGTAACGCTAGCGGTATATAGCACCAGTTCGAAAGAGGAGCGCGAATATTTTTAGACAGGGGTGTGGAGACGGAATACAAAGAGACGGATGGGCAGGCGTACACAGGTATGCACAGCCTCGGAACCAAGGCTCATAGACTCAGAGCCGACCTTTATTTGGGAGGGATGGGGGTGCTATTTTTAAATATGTGGTTCAGGGTGAAGTCGGGTGCGATTAATACATTCGGGTGTTATCCGGTCATTTTGGCCTTTCTGTCCAAACATACATTCCTCGCGCATTATAGACACAAGCACCACGTGTTGTAAGACCAAATGTGCTCCGTATAGTTTATCGTTACACCCAAATCATATTTACGTCAAATACGCGTAGTCTTAATAATTCGCGAAGCGGGATGGGGCACTGTCTTCAATACTGCGCGACGCCAAATCTCTCGGCGGAAGTACGAGTGCGTGGACTTCCGGTGGGGTAGTCTGCTACTTCGGTACGAAGGGCGCGCGCAGAGACGGCGGCGATCGGATACATGAAAACGGACGCCCTGCACGGCAGATGACTAGCAGGGAACCCCAAATTGAGAAATATATCATCATTGAAAGTCAATTGTTGTTGAAAATTGTAATGTCAATGCCTCGTCCTGGTTAGGTCCAGCTGCCACGAAAGCAAAGCAGACGATGTGTTCACCAGGACGTGACGTCACTGTTGTCGACCAATATGAAGCCAAATGGCAAGGGGGAGCTGGTACATGATGAAACACAACACGATATCACACAAACAAGCTACACAACAGCTTTCTGAGAGATGACAAGGGAGAAACCGAAAAAAAGACAGATGCAATGATGCAATCAAGGAATGCGAATTCCCTTTCGGGGAATTCTGAGTTCATGGGTCACCGTAAAATGCGCAACAAAAATTCAGGGGCGATTCAACGGTAACTGCAAGAGAAAAGCGCTCTATACTTGACTTCCGGTCTAAACCTGACTTCCGGTTGTCCACGTCCCGTCTATACTTGACTTCCGGTATCCACTTCCGCTCTAATACTGACTTCCGGTTGTCCTCCTCCGGTCTATACTTGACTTCCGGTTCGACACTTTCAATTACTATATGTAATTCATTTAATTAACGTTTAATTAGCCTAAATTAAATTACTTTCAATTACCCTTTAATTACCGCTTTAATTACCCTCAATTTCCCTTTCATTGACGATAAAAACCTTTAATTACCTCCAGTCAGTAACCTGCAGTTACCTTCGGTAGTCTTTAATTTCATTTAATATTTCTCTTAATTACATATGTGTTACATTCATTACATCTAAACTCAACTTTCTTGCTTTAATTACCTCTAATTACGCTTACCTCTTACTCTTAATTGCCTTCAACTACTTCAATTTTATATCATTTACCTCCATTTACCATTTATCCTCTTACCTCCCCATTATATCTCCACTTTTACCTCTGCCTCGGTGAGGCTTCACCATCTCATGCACACCACACGTACATACAGCTTTTTCCACTTTGACACTCCTAATGCCAACGCATTAATATTATCTCCCCCGTAGTTTCGCAGAAGCTTGATGGTTCGGTGGCGCGACTTTTGGCAGAATTTAGAGGTATGATCGCGAGAGGGCATTGCGTCAGTGTTCCTCGCCTTCATCAAACTCGAGTTACTCTGCCAGAGAAACTATACTGCAGCACAACCAACTCCTAACGTTCAGGTGTGACTGCATTGCTTGTGTGGGACGGCGCCCATAAACATCCCGTCCTTAGGTTGAACACGACTATATACTTTGTTTCTCATTAAAGGGTTGTTGTGTTTGTCTTGCGTCCTCCCTGTCTCGGGTTTGCATTTGTCTAATCAATTAGAAGAATCTCTTGGAAGTCCGCATAGTACACAAGCCAGTGGGACGGCGGCGCGTTCGCGGTTGTATCACGGAACTAATTTCGATGCAGGCTTTGTCACTACACCCCTTCCTCTATACATAGACTACCGTGGAGCGAAACCTTTCTCTGTTGAATTTGACGTATATTCGTTCGGGAACTTGAGAACGAGTGTCGAATGAAGAGTGATTTTTGGAATGGGAGCAAATCGGTGCTCAGTGGTTGAAAATGTTGCCAGACGTAATAAATGTGTAATAAAATACTATGAGTGTATACGATCAGCACGAGCGATTTGTCGTAGCGATTTGCCAGACGCGATTGCCATACGAACAAAGTGATCTGAGTGAGTGTTGGGGATCTGAGGAAACAAATCGGATTTAAATCAAATCCGCGGTTTGCAGAAGACGCGCTAAATCAAATCCAAATCAAGTCCGGATTAAAATTTATTCGAGTAAATCAAATCGCTTTAAATCCGGATTCCTTAAAATCCATCACAAATGCGGAAGAGGCACTAACACTGCTGAACAGCTGTGGAAGGGCTTCAGAAACGACCTCAGTTTTGCAAGCTCGGAATTTTAATACCTAATTACTAACAGCCTCGCTTACCTAATTAATTACCCAATTAATACCTAATTGCAAAATAATTAACAGTTGCGTAACTAAGAAAAAGAGGCGAAACGCATGAAAGACCTCTATTTCAACGGATCCCCTTGAGCGTAAACTGCGGCAAAAAGAAATGGGAACTTGATTGCAGGACGAAATTGTGCTGCATAATGAAAGAGTACTGAAAAAATTGGTGGGGAGTAGAAAGCATAAGATGGGTCCTAGCGCTTTTCTTTTTCCCGCGCGTGAAGTATAGGCCGTAAGTTGACGTATAAGCAGAGTGCAAAACCGTCGTTGCAGTGTTCGGGCAGTACCATCGAAGAACAACCTTTTATTCCATGCAGTGTCGCCAAGGTTTCCTCAGTGGCTTATGTGTCGAATATTGAAGTGTATTGGATTTACGCCAGCATTACATTACAAAGTATAGCAGAGGCAGACAGAGCCGGAGCAAGCGGCCACGGTCGCCCTAGCATGCGCATTGCTCATATGCATACAGGCTCAATTTCGTAGTAAACAATGTAAATCCGAATCCAAATCCAACTATTTGAGAAAAAAAAAAAAGACATGATTCAATCCAAATCCTGTTCACAATGAAGCCGCCCATCAAATCCAAATCAAATCTACCAGTCTGTGTTGTGTATTTCAATCAAATCCGGGATTTCAAATCCCCACCACTGATCTGAGTGCCCGTGATCGTCTGAGCCTTAGGTCATGTCTTCTCTCAAAGTTCTGTCTTCGCTCAAATTGTACAAATTGTCTCTCTTTGGGTTCAATGCCAATCTTTGTACCACTGTAATTGTAAATGCCTCTGTACCTTGTAATATCCTTGTCTAATCCTCGATTTTTGAAACAATTGACTCCTCTGTCTCGCATGGCCCTTTCCTACACGAAACGTTTTCCGCATGTTGCTTTTATTTCAAATGTTCCTGCTTTTCACGTATTTCTTTTTGAATGTTAATGACGGTTCCTTGTGCACAATTACTAAGGTTTATATAAAGCTCTTCATGAGCACATTAAAATAAAGTTTGAGTTTGAGTTCTCGCGTATGCTCCGCGACTCGGGAAAGATTCTGACCGCACCGTCACAGAACATTCCTTCTTCCGTTGCTCGTCTGCACGTGCCGTCTTCTAGTCGCATCACTTTGAGAGCCATCGCGTTTCCTGCCGAATCTTCCATCGTCTCTTAGCCAGGCGCGGACTACAGGGAGATACAGATGTATTGATCCCCTTCCAAATTATGTCGTCGCATAGTGCTTCAGTTGACCTTAGACAGTGCATCCCCCCCCCCCCCCCAGAAAATCCTGGGTTCGCCCCTGCTCTTGGCATTTCTTCCGCGATATCTTCTTGTGGCGTGATTCCCTCCTCGCTTCTCCTCCGCTGGCATTCCGCCCCATATAGAGTCGCCTGGTGCGGATACCCTGTCAGTGTGATTCACTCGTAAATAACAATGACTGCGTTTTTCCGCCGTCCTTACTAGCATTTCGTGGGACTAACGAAATTCACGAGAATTCGTGCTTTTGCAATAAGTGCATGGCTGTTCTACCGCATAAGCCAGCGTATGTTGAGATCCATTAATTCGCCCTTCCTCACGTCATTTACTGGACGCAAAATTGAGATAACAACAAAAACGAACAGCTATCGAGGAACTAGTAAAAACAATGAAATCCCTACACAAACGAACAAAGAGATACGCAGATGCGAAATATAGGGACCGTGCGACAAACTGATGGCGCCGCGATGCGGCCTCCGGAGAAAGTACCTTGCGTGCTAGCCGCCGGGTAGCCAGCTTTGTCTACATGTGAAGTGCGAGCGTCTCTTTTGCGACACTGGAACTGTTGCATCGCTAACTGTGCAAACACCTAAAAGAACTCTTCACCAGGGACCAGATATTTCATTTCTCGTGATTTCTATGCTTCCAATACCACCGAGGGCACTAGATTCGCAGCGAATAGCGTTCGTGTCGCGCGGTCGGTGCCAGTGTTGCCACAACTACAGATTTATCATGAGATCTACCTACTTTTTGAAAGATCTACAGATCTACAGAGATTTCTGAAAATCTCACGATTCTCATGATTTTAATTCTCACGAACGAATGAATCACTCGACCCAGTGTTTCGCATCAGTGCACAAAACGACGACGATGAAAAACGTCAGCAGAACGCGGGAATGAGTTTTCGACCGACTATTTTCTAGAATATTTTCCGCAGTTAATCTGATGAAAACGAAGCAAAGAAACAGCCTCTCAACGACCACCATAACTAGCCTCCCGCACACACAAAACGCACGCTATTGGGTCAAGCTGCTTCGCCTTCGCCGTTGACAAGGATTTGATCCGTCGGTCGCGAAACTGGAGGGGCTCGCCGGAGGACGTCTACAGCGACTGAACCATTGGCGAGCCTCAACGCTAAATGAGTTTTCTTGAGTGTTTCTGTGCTCGTTACCAGTTTGCCTCACAGACTTGACTTGACTGGCTTTGAAGTGAAACCACAACGCTTATAATTCGCGTCACGCATGTACGCTTTCATTATGTCTGTGGAAATAATATATCGAGCTTTATTGTTTTTTGTGGCCCATTACGATCCTCGCTCACCACTGTGATGGTGGAACGAGCGAGAGAAATGTTCCTACTACACGCGATGCGTTATTCTTGCATTGGAGCGCCACAGCTGATGTGAACACACGTGTCAATGTATTAAAATCCACGTGCAGTGACACTTTTGTTGTGATTGTAGCGGAATTAAGTACGCGATATCGCAAACCGAAACCGAAAGTTCCAACGCGTAATGCCAGTGCGGCGCAGCAAAAAATTCCGGCTGTGGTCATCAGCAGTGCCCTTGCTCTTCCACTAATTTAGAGACGCAGGCAGACATTTCAGATTTGAAGGCAAAACGTTCAAGAAAGTGAGTTTTGAGTGGCTACAGATCTTTAGCTCGATCTACAGATTTTTTGGACTCAGACCTACAGATAACTTTTTTTTTTTTTTTATTTTCGTGTGGCAACACTGGTTCGGTCCTCGCATGAGGTGTGCACAACATGAGCGAATATATTCTATTTCTTTTGTTCTAGTTTCGATGAAACTGAACGAGTGCCTGCAAAATGATCAATGATTTACATGTTGCCACTCTTTTTCGTGACTGTGAAACGCCGCTGGATAGTGTATCACCGTCAAACGCACCGACCAAACGGCAGCTTATTTCCCGATAATTATGGAGGTGTTTCATCGCCAGTGCCCAGAGCAAATATTGCTCCCACGGGCCTCACAGTAAGAACGGAAGTTCTACGTTGTCGAAAAAGTTTAGTATTTACGCACCGACCATTTCGCAACCGTCGTGCCGCAAGCCCACGGCGGTAGCCGAGGTAAAAACTCGTATATATAATTTACTCTTTGAGGATCTCTTTAGCGTTATTGTATCTGGAGATACTACAGTAGCTATACAAGAACAGACAATATGTTGTGACCACACGTGCTTATTTATATGGATAAAACGGACGCACGTTGTAGATTTCAGTGACGAAGCTATGTGCGCAGTGATGTGTCAAAAGGACGAAAGAAATACGAGACTCAGTCAAAAACATGATTTACACAGGTGGCACGAGTCAGAGAAATGTACCGATATAGTCTTCGCTAGCAAGCCAGGATTTCCAGAGACATCAAATAACCATCCTCTCGACGTATCACTTACAGGTGTAGTGACACAGACAGAAGGCTGTATCTCCTTCCGCACTGTTAGATACATCATAAATACGTTGGTTGCTTCTGCACAGTTTGTCTCCATTCTCTTCGTTCGAGCCTCTGAAAGGTTCCACATTCTTTGCGCTTTTGTCGATTATTTGCAATTCCAAAATCAGTCCTTCTAGTTACGGCGGTCGCCACGCAAGCTACGGTTCCACTTGAGAATGCATAGAACGGGCAGCGTGGTATCACGTCGGATATTTCAAAAGCCGCCATTGGCGGCGGCGCCGTGAGGGAGCAGCGCGCCCCCTTTAGGTGTCGCACGATGCCTATGATGACTGCCTGCAGGCAGGGAAGGATAATGGACGTATTTTCGTTAAAGTTTTCATTTTCGTTACTGCTATATTTTCGTTTCCGGTATCCGTTTCTGATACCAGCTTTTAATTTCGTTTCCGGTATCCGTTTCCGGTAATGGAACGGCTGTTGCAGAGCTGCGGAAGGACAGCCCGTCCGGCTCTATCAGCACCCTGTTTTGCCCAAATGCTGCTTCGGTGTCAGGCGTACGCAGTACACAAGTAATTTTACGTCGTTGGGATGCGCAAATCTTGCAGGATTTATAAAGAAGTGTATGAACATCTACGTCTACAGTCAGTCTTCTGTCTTCAGTCACCCTAACCCAAGATGGGCGTAACCTTCATCCAATGTCGCATTCATAGGCAGACGCTCTCAGTAGTAAACAATACTGCCATATAGACACGGAGAAACGAAGAAAGTAACAAATAAAATAAAAGTAAAAAATCATATGCTGTCATCCTCGTGCTATGGTGGAGAAGAGTGCGTGGAGTCTATGTTGTGTAAGTCTCGTGTGTTGATGTCATGTAGGTAGGTAATGTCACGAGTAGGTATAAGCGAGTGATGCACCCAATATTGCGCTTTCTTTCCATGCTGTCGTGTAGTATTTACAGCATTGCAGGGAATGCAATCATCAAAATACAAAAATAAAATGAAAAGTCACAGAAATGTCATCGCACGACACTAGTAGCCATTACCCGAATTCAATACCAGACGGTAATTTTCGTTTCCGTTTCTGATTCCGGTACTGTAGGACAGTGGTATGCGTTTCCGTTTCCGTTATCGTTACCATCTCCAATTTCGGTAATATACCGTTTCTCTTTCCGTTACCATTACCGTTTCCCTTCCCTGTCTGCAGGTGACCCATTTAAATAAGCAGCAAACCTGCACTTCGATTGCGCCGTCAAAGAATTTCCTCGGTGCTTTCCTTCTTCTTCTTCTTTTTCTCTTTTTTAGAAGAAGAAATAAAAAAGAAGGCCTATAAAACGTGGCAAAAGAAAAAAAGCCGTCCCCAGTGTATGGCTCGGCTAATGGTAAACTTCCCGAGTGTAGAGATGTGACTCTCCCTAATTAATTTTTAAACAGGATCCAAATCGAATCGTGGATTTAATTAAACTGCCGTCGGCGAATCTTTCCACTGACTCGCGTTCCGACTGAAAGAAAGGTGTACAGGCGGGATAATTGCTGTGACTTTTTTTTTTTTTTTGCGTTCTTTGGATACAGTTTTTTTTTTCTTCTTTTTTTTCCCCTTCGAACCCAACCAGTCTGCCTTTCGTGACGATATGCAACGCTAAGCAGTGCGTCAATCCACTAACGTGTCGACACTAATCGTCCGTGTTTTGTAATCGGTGAAAAAATTTAAAAAATATATTTTTACGGGTGTACCAAAATATGCATCCGATCATCGTGCGTTACTTACGTCAGTTGCTTCGCGAAGCGTAAACACAGAAATGTCAGTCTAGTCACGGTCCGTGGTCTAGTCTATTGTTTCCTGCGAAATCAGTATAGAGTTTTGGTACATCGTACATCTATCACCTTTGCGTGCGTAAGGGATATCGTTGATGGTTCTGCGCACGCCCATAACAGAAAGAGAGCTTCGCGCAGTGAGCAGAACCACCAACGCTATCCCTTACGTACGCAAATGCGATATCGTACGATGTGCTACTGCGCACAGAGGTTTAGTAAAACATTGGTGATGTCGCCTTCGATGTTGACTAAGGTAGAGACACAGGGTAGTTGGTAAGTCATACTTAAAGCTTTATGCAGCAGAGAGACAATGCCTTCGATGTTATTCACCCCGAGATCGAACGGTGTCGGCGCGCTGCGGAGAAACGATGAACTACCGTATAGTGTGGGAAGCTTCCTCGCGTCGTCTGCTTTTAGACGTTTATTTTCGGCGTTAAGTGCAGTAGGTGGAGCATTGAGGAACCGAACAGTATCGTACCATCGCGGCACAAGTGATCTTCCGGTGAATTACGGAAAAGAACCATCAACTCCGGACATCTGCCGGCGTGTTATCCACACTAGAAAGGTGACGGTGTCGCCCCTATATGTCGATCTCGCAGCGAATAGCGCATCCAATCAACTGATAACATACTCAGTCGCCGGTGCTGAGATTTGTTTCCAAGATAGCTAGATACCTCACGTTGACGTTACCAGCACTCTGCTAAGACTTGACGCGGACAATGGAAAAGTTTGTCACACCACCTAGAAACAAGACAAGACCGCTTGCACGAACGTCGAGGCTATTCCTCAGTGGTGTACTCCGTAGCTTTGCCAGTGCTAAAATAAAGTGAAGCGTCGATGACTTAGTCAAAAAGCATGGTCAAAAAGCACTATACCGAAACTACGGAGTACAGCACTGAGGAATAGCCTCAACGTTCGTGCAAGCGGGCCCGTATTATTTAAACGACCTGACGTAACAATTCCGCCAATCACTGCCGTGCTTTCGATGGCGGTCGTTATGGAGACTAGCCGCCATCTATCCGCATTGGTAGCCACTCGTAGCCACAGAGCCCGTGCTTAAAATTGTCTTCGGACTGACATCCTTATTATCTAGGTGGCGGTTAAATGATGTAATAGATTATCAAGTGCATATGCGAGTCCGAGTGAGCGCTGCTGGAAAGGCAAAACCAAAAGAAAAAAAAAATGCCAGCAAAGTGTCAGTGCACGTCTCTTTCACACCGTTACCTCTTCGGTCTACGCACAGGTTTTCCGTGATTGATTTTTTTTACAACGTGAGTTCATTCAAAACTCGCGAGCGGCTTTCGTCAGTGGTTGACATAATCATTAACCGTATAGAATACGGTATGGCCGCCTGGGAATTCGTCGGTACATTTTTCATTTTAAATGTGACGTCGGGCAGACGAACTGTATAGGACTCTGTAAGATGAAAGTCACTGAAAAGGTTAGCCAGCTGTAGGAGTCGAACCCACATCTTCTGGACTGCCGGTCCAGGGCTCTACCAATTCAGCTAAGCTAACACGCCTTCTCAGCGACTTTCAGGGTGGGTCATCTGAAGGGACAAACCAGCCACTCTCTCTCACTCATCCTCCTTTCACTCTTACATTTTTTGCTCACTCATACACACATTCATACGACGGGATCGACGCAGGCGGCAACTGTTGAACAATGAAAGAACTGATGTTCTGAGGCTGGAACAACATAGAAGGGACAACAGAGTAGGGAAGGGATATTTGTCCCTTCTATGTTGTTCCAGCCTCAGAATATCAGTTCTTTCATTGTATAGGACTCGTTTATATCAACGTTGGCTAAAACAGCAGCCACAATTTTGTGCAGTTACCTGGTATCACGACATCACCTAGCCCTATTGTACAGGCTCCAGTACGACACCGTCACCATCGTTGTAAACACTGTGGGGATCCACCATGTACGATACGAAGGAGAAGCTATACGCTGTGTGGACATATGCCCGGCTGCAGTGACGTGGCTGTCACGTGGTCTAGAAGAGCGTTTTTCTGGTCGTCCGGGAGAGCGCGTTGGATTGAGGTGGTGGCGATGTTACGGACAGACGCAACGTCACGGGACAAATTGTATGAAATACCCTCATCCCAAAGTGTGTGTGGGGGGGGGGGGGGGGGGACGGGGGGGCAGAATCCTATGTCGAAAATCCTCTCTGAACATTCTGAACACCCAATTGAAATCAAAATTTGGAAACGGTGGAGAACATGGGGCACGCATGTGCCGCGTCCCGCGTGTGCAAATCTTTCAGAACCACCACCTCAGAAACAAAAAGAAAAAAAAAAAAAAAGAGAGAAAGAAAGGAAACAAAACAAGGAAAAAGCCGATACAACGAACGAAGTTTTATTTTAGCTCCGGTTACAACACATTTTATCCCAGTCCTTACAAAGAACCCCCCCCCCCCCCCTCATATACATGTATCGTCTTGAGCTTATGTATCATTTTTTTTCCCCGACGATTCAAATTACTACAAACAAACTACTTTCCAACGTTTTAGCCGTACCAGTTTCCCCGCATTTCGAAATAAAAGCGCGGGCCGACCCGTTTCAAATCCAATAAAACGCTTCATCCGTTCCAGTCTTCCTTATATACACAACTTTACGGCTCTCCAGTATAGTGTGTATATATATATATGCGTCTCGCGACCTCGGAACAGTAATCCCCAGACCGTCGTGCAACAAGAAGCACTTACTCAGCAAAACACTCGAGTGGGAACCAAACCGCACCTGAACCGCGGCTGGAAAGAAAATAGAAAGGAAAAGCATATAACGAGAACGAAACACACCGGGAGAGAGAAAAACGAAGAGGTCGGCGCTTTCTCGCAATAACAGGCGAAATGCACCACCGAACCCGTATATACGGAAAAGGTATATAAGGACGGGGCTGTGTTTTAGAACAGATATGGAGGCAAAATGCGCGTATCCCTACTCCGATTTTTCTTGTCCCCCCCACCTCCCCCTTTTTATGACAGCGAGCTTCTGAGATTCACTTAGAACGGGGCTCCGTTCCTCCATCCGTTACGTAGCGGAGGATACAAACAAGATCTTCCTTCCTTTCTTCGTTTGCGAGGCAAGAGTATCGGGAAAGAATAAACAAAAGGAAGAAGAAGGAAAAAGACTGGGTAATAATTCCAGCCACGTGCGACTGAGGGAAGTAGCTCTGGTGCAATGACTGAGAGCGGTGGGAAGAAAATTCCGATCGGCTCTGCTCAGGAATGGCACCGGAATCAGAAGAACAAAGAAGAAGGAAAGCGAAGAGAGGGACGGGAAAGAAATGAGGTTTTTCCTTAAATACTTAATGCGCGCGGGGTACATATCGAAAAGAAACAAAGAAGAAGAAAAAAAGAGCATCTTTCCGCAACGTTGACTCTACTCTGAGTGCGTGCAACCCGGGCGTGGCGTGCTGCTATCATTGATGAAAAATATTTCTTTTCCTCGCTTTTCGTGGTCACTCGCTTCGCATTAAAATTGCGGAGTCGTGTCGTAAATGAAGCGTGTGTGTGAGTAAAGAAAATGTGTTCTTCGCTCCTTCCTTAATATACGCGGCAATTTATTTGTCATTCCGCTTCGTTGCGATGGCGACGAAGCCGTTTGTGCTAAATCGCACGTTTTGCGTGAAATACTTTTTTTGTGTGGCTTCGTGACAACGCATTCTGCTTTGGGAAGCAAGCCCTTTAAAGGTGGTGTCCGCGAGGCATCCGGAATCCTGAAGTTAATGTGGTATCCACTTGGAGATAACTTCCAAAAAGAAAACACCGCAAAAAGTTTAGCAAAATTAGTTTGTGTTTTTTCGTAAAACATCAAAAACATCGAATTCGAAACCAACTGCCAGCTTCCGGATGGAACGGCCTTTGCCTGCTTCGCCTCTTCTGGTGACGTAATTGGCATTGCCGGCGAGATTCCGAATGGCTCAGCTGACGGCGTCGCCAGGCAGGTTGCGACCCGATTCCACCGGAAGCATGAACGCAGATGTTTCTAGCATTTGTCCGGCAGCAGATTGCGAGTCGGAAGACCGCATTTTGTGGCGGACAGCCTGCTTTAACAACCGACTTGAGTGACGTCGGTCCGCACACTGTTGCCTGAGTTCAGCCGGGAGCGCGCAGCCGGCTGAAAAACCCGATTAAACTCATTTTTGAATGTTTCCGACTGTTTCAAAACGAAATATTCGGGTTACGTGTATTTCAGGCACCCACTATTCTCTTCGCACCTTCAGTTCAAATGCGTTTTCTTCTGTTTCTTTTTTTTTTTTTTTTTTTTTTTTGTCCGGACACCACATTTAAAGACAAGTAACGGCAATCTCGACCAGGGAAGAGTAACTGAGACATTTTCGTTACTTCCGTTTTCGTTTCTGATACCAGTTTTCGTTCCCGTTACGGTTCTTTTACTGTTCCTGGTAGTGTTCCTTTCAGCCCTGCCAGCAACCCCCACTCTTAAAACAAAGCTTCACCACATAGCACGCTGAAAGCCAACCATTGTACAGAGTGATACCTCTATCACTCTCGACTTGTGGAAAGCGATGGGCGTATGCCTTTTTGCGACAATTAACATTTCTGCATAAGTGTCACAAAAAGGCGTACTCGTCCCGTTTTCAACAAATAAGGGTGCACTCTTAAAAATGAACTTCACCGCATAGCACTCTCCTAGCCAACCATCATCTCGAATGATATCGTTATCTGCTCTGATTTGTTGAAAACGGGAGGCGTACGCCATTTTTGTGACAATTATGAACAGCATAAGTGTCACAAAAAGGCGTACGCCTCCCGTTTTCAACAAATCAGAGCAGATAACGATATCATTCGAGATGATGGTTGGCTAGGAGCGTGCTATGCGGTGAAGTTCATTTTTAAGAGTGTGGAGAACGATGTCATTCGGGATGATGGTTGGCCAGGAGTGTGCTATGTGGTAAGTTCATTTTTAAGAGTGTACACTCTACACTCTTAAAAATGAACTTCACCGCTTAGCACGCTCCTAGCCAACCATAATCTCAAATGATATCGTTATCGGCACGGATTTGTTGAAAACGGGAGGCGTACGCCTTTTCTACGACAATTATGAACAGCATAAGTGTCACAAAAAAGGCGTACGCCTCCCGTTTTCAACAAATCAGGGCAGATAACGATATCATTCGAGATTTTGGTTGGCTAGGAGCGTGCTATGCGGTGAAGTTCATTTTTAAGAGTGTAAAAACTGAACTTCACCGCATAGCACGCTCCGCACCAACCATTGCCACGAATGATAGGGTTATCGCTTCTGATTCAAGGAGAGAGGAAGGCGTACGCCTTTTTGTGCCAATTATCATGTATCCAAATTGATTCATGTATCATGTATCCAAATTGTATATAGTGTTGGTTCCGGGTACCTAACGCGAAGCACCACATAATTTCGGTTCGGGGCAATCATACATATTCGGGGATATAAAGGAAAATCTGTGTAAACGTGTCTTCGTCCAGTGTACACTCTTAAAAATGAACTTCACCACACAGCTCGCTCCTACACTGTTAAAACAGAACTTCACCGCATAGCGCGCTCCTAGCCAACCGTCATTCCGAATGATATCATTCTGTGCATTGATTTGTTGAAAATGAGAGGAGGCGCCTATCTGGGACAGATTATCTTGTCCCAGATAGGCGCCTCCCCCCTGTTTTGAACAAATCATGACAGTGAATGATATCATTCGGTATGGTGGTTGGTCAGCAGCGTGCTATGTGGTGAAGTTCTGTTTTAACAGTGTAGCCAACCATCATCTCGAATGATATCGTTATCTGCCCATTTATTGAATACGGGGTACGCCTTTTTTGTGACATTTATGCTGTTCATAACTGTCACACAAAAAAGGCGTACGCCTCCCGTTTTCGAAAAATCAGGGAAGATAACGATATCATTTGAGACGATGGTTGGGTAGGAGTGAGCTATGCGGTGAAGTTTGTTTTTAAGAGTGTAGTGCATAGCTGAAAATCTGAGTAGAGCAACTCTACGTGGGCATAAGCAGACTTCCATCGAAGGTCCCGCCCATAGACAAACGGTACCAGTTATAAACAGCACTTCCGTGCCATGGTGTAGCGAAAAAAGTCGTAAGCTCGCACTATACACTCTTTTACTCATCACAAAAAATCACATTTACTCCAAAGATTCTTTAATAATAGTAAAAAAGAGAAGATAAAAGATGCCAGTTAATCAACTAACGAAGGTGGTGTTTCAGATAAGAGGTAGGTAGAAAACTCACACCCTGGCGTTGTGCAGCAGAATGACAGCCCAAAATACCCAAACTGAAACTTTGACTAGATGACGTAACCGACAACATCATTGCACCGTAGGTGGAGATACAGGCAGACAAAAATAATCACCGCTGTGACTCTTAAACGTAAAAGCTAACACGATTATTCATTTGTGCATCCGATTTGAAGCAGCAGTTCTCCACATTCTGGAGCTCTGTAGGAGCTGGAGCTGTGTAGATCAGATTAACATTTTATATAAATACGTCAATTTAAGAAGACCTAGGAGTAAGCTCTCGTAATGGAACGCGCCCGAACGTCTCGCTCTACAAGAAATTTCAACAGTTCACTCAACCACATTTTCTCAGAGTACGGCGAGTTTTTCCATCAGTTCACTTTGACATAAGTTACGAGAAGGAAGTCTGGCGCCAGCGACAGATGGCATCTGATTGGTCGGACTGTTCTTCTCCCTCGGGCCGTAAAGAGTAGGCAAAAACAGAAAGGAAGAACGAACAGAAAGACTTATAGAGAGAGACGAGAAAAGGACCTTCATTGTCCCTCTGAAAAGCCCCTGCCTGCGGGCTGTCCTCCTGTAGAGCGTGCTTTGCCTGCATAGCGCACGAGTTCTGCAGTGAAGCCTGCTTGACAAACGGGTGCCCGACGAACCTACAGTGACGTCGAACAGAAGCGAGTTTTCGTAGATGCACCGATACTGTCAGATCGATCGTTTAGAAGAACACCTGTCATTTGTTATGAAACTTTAAGGCAATATGCCTAAATGACAGCACGGAAAGCACCACGGTTTAATCGATAATGCTGCCTGTAGCGCCGGAGAGGCAGTTAGTTTCGCATTAGTATTAAAATACCATCACCATATTCATAGTGTTACAAGCAGCGTTAAGGCTCCGAATTCTAGTTTGAAGATGCACATACACAGCAATGTTTACGCACGTATCGGAAACTTTCAAGAACGCATGTGAAAGAAGAGAGACTAAGCGGATTGCCAAATGTGACTAATTATGCGCGACGTCAATTATGACTTTTATAGCACAATGACAGATAAAACTGAGGAGTTCTCATGATAAGAGGTTGTGTCCTCCAAGGAGCGATCGACTACTTTCTTCCATTAGATACCTATTTGAGACACTATCGAACGGATAATTAATTAATTACATATAAATTGTACATGGACAGTACGTGACGCTGCCGTAAGAAGTGCCGGGGCTCACCTCAATGACCGTGAGCGCGATCTTGTCGACAGACGAGAAGTAGGTTTCCCACAAGAGCTGACTCTGCTGCTTTAGCTGATGCACGTGTCTACGAGACAAGGATCGGAGAACATCCGGGACCTATAGTGGAAATACACACACTTGAAATCATGTGACATATTAGAGATGCTTCGATGAGCCCCAGCAGATATTTGTGCGTGCACGCGTGTCAAACGCGCAATACGCGTGTAATGTCCATAAGAAATAAAAGAAAGAAAAAATAACCCTTCCCCCATACGTCTATCCTAATCGACGTTTTAGCCGTGAGTGAAATCTCTCTGTGTTAATCACTCGTGCTCTTTAATCATGGGGGTACTTCCTGCAACTTTGTTTCCATGTCCCACCAAGGTACGGTCGCAAAATTACGGCAGGCCTATTTCTACCAAAGATAACCCAGTTTCACAGCCCAGCGACCATCACATCTGCTCCAGAAAGCGGTTTGTTGGAGCCCTCACTGTTCAGGTCCTACATCCTAAAACACGCATTAGACGGTCGGCATTCCCAGAAACACGAAATGGGGAAAAAATCGCAACATTTGCGCGCCCAAGCTAGGGTTACGTTAATTATGCGAGCAAACACGGGACCCACTGCCCCACCCGAAGTAACGCAGCAGAACCCAGCGGAATAGTTTGCATACTGGGTATTCGCAACAGCGACGTTAGAGAGTCATAGTGCATCGTGCGCGATCGCCTTTGTGTACGTAGGGATAGCGTTGGTGGTCCTGCGCACGCGCAAAACATAAAGAGAGCTTCGCGCAGTGCGCAGAACCATCACGCTATCCATTATGTAGGCAAATGCGACAGCGTACGACGCACTAAAACTCACTATTACCCAGAATACTCTAGCGGAAGATGAGAAAAACGTCATGGCTCTCTGCTGTCAGGTTAGCGCTCAAATTCATGTCTTTTCGTGCGACTCAAATCATGGGGAATATCGTCAACACCACCTAGAGACAATGCCTGACCTCTTGAGCGCCGTGACGTAACAATTAAGAGTCCGCCAATCACGACCGTGCTTTCAGCGGCCGTAGCTATGGAGAGGAGCCGCCATCAGCCGCATGGGCAGCCACTGGTAGCCACAGAAAGCCTGCGTTTTAAAATCGTCTTCGGCGATTGGCTGGCCTTATATGCCTACAGAGGAAGGAGTGAGGGGAGGCATTTGCGGGCTTTCTGTATCTAGGTGGCGTTGATATCGTGCCGCTCAGCCACAAAATGGTCCGTAGCAGACGACAGGGCCGATGGTGCCGTCCGCTCTTCGCAGATGACACAAGTTCTTTTTTTTTTTTTTTCGTTTACTAGAATATTCCGTGGGAATGTATGACACACGGATACGGTAATATCGTACCTGTAACAGCAGTCTCTCGTCTGCTCGCAGAGCGGCCCGTGACCAGTCTATGACTTCTGAGAAAGGCAGCTCCCAACCATTGGCCAAGACGACTGGAACGCAGCCCGCTTGCAGCGCCTCCAAAAAACGAAAAGAACCGAGCCGGCGACCGCGGGGCACCAGGCAGAAAGTGGAGTTTTCCATCAACGACCCATATTCGTACCTAGAACACAGAAAAGACACGGGGTGAATAATGTTACGCGAGGAAGATAAACAACAAACTGATAACGAATAGATTAGATGGATAACGGAACGCTCGCAAGCACGTTTCAATGTGTTTTCGTATAGTTTCGAAAGCCGGCAGCACATCACAACCGATCGCGTACGTGACCTGCTAACGCAAATGCCGACGATGAGCACGAACGTTGATAAATAGCACCCAGAAGCATTAACGGCAATGTGTAGAGCTTTAGCGTACAAATTTAAAATCACAGAAACAGGCACAAATACCAAGTGACCAAAGCTGTTCCCGTTAATTTCCAACATTTAAATGAAACACAAATAGACGAATGAAGCCATCTAAAGCAAATAAGTGGCGCCTCCATATTGCATCTGAATGTAGAGTTCGTCTTGAAGCCCATAGCTGGCAAAGAAGAAGGGGATGAAAGGATTAAGTGATCAGGCGTAAACATATCCCCAAAATATAGAGCCTTCGAATTTCGTAAGAGTTCTGGGAAGCCCAGCGGGGGCGTAATTCTTCCCCGTGGCGGTTTGCTTTTCTGCTTTATATGTTTTCTCAGGCGTTACGTCACTGCATGACGTCGAAGATTATTAGAGCAAGTAAGACCTGGGCTTAGCGGTGACTTAGAATGAAGAACAACAGAAGGGGGGGGGGACCTTGTACATATTGTCATATGGGAAACTGTTTGTTTCTTTCTTTCAAACTTTTCAATTTCAAAAAATTCCTATTTTCTTTTCAACTCAACTCATATGGGAAATGTAACGTTCGCACAGAATCGGATGCTAAGACGAGTCACAATAGTCTTGGTCCTCATGCACAGTCACGGCCATTCGCTCTCACCACAGTAACTGCATTTACATGGACAGGTACGTCGAACGAAAGCTACTAATCACAAGCCAGTTTACTACGGGATGTCCTTATGTAAAATGCGTGTCATTTGTGATAAATGTACGGCAAAACGCCTAGTGAACCTGGATAGTGAAGGTCGCCAGTTCGCGTGGCGGAATTCAGCCGACAGCTGTCGTCTAAACAATCTCATCCTAACGACTTATCTCCACTGTGTCGGTCTCCCTTTTAAATGGATATATGCTGGTTCACGTCCAGAGGAGAGATCGAATACTTTCTTGATGTCGACTTTATCATCTTGATGCAGACGAATTCACGAAAGGATATCGAGCGAAACCACCCTACGCAAAGCACAAAAGATTTAAAGAAACGTCCGCATCTGAAGAGACGCAGACGACATTCCAACCTAAGAAACGTACACTTCCCGCACGACACGCCGTTCTCAGACGCAAGATCCATACGACATCACAATAGGGCGCAGCGCGCTCGCGTCATGCATACATGCACCTCACGGAAGGAGCGAGACGCGAGCATGCACGTAATATATGAAAGGGAGAAGAAAATCAACAGCCCCGAACGTCACACGAAGGCGAAAACAGAAATTGCTTCTGCCACGCCGCCGCAAGGCGAGCACTACATCACACCGGCAATGGAGGAATAATCGCCGCACGCATACCTATAGCGCGCAAATAGAAAAAGAAAGAAATAATAAAATGAACAAAATAAGAGAAAGGGGAGAGGGTGTGGGGGAAGTTCATCGATTTGTGGAACCCCCGATCGCGCCGAGTCAACTCAAAGCAAGCTGCGACGGCCAAATCGACCGCCCATACAGGGAGGGTATCTGTACTGGTGTAGCGTCGATTTCACACACCTGGTCCCGCGCCGCGTCAGCCCACGTGGCGGCAGAGGGAAAGGGAAAGGGCTCACGAAGTTGTGAAACAAGAAAACAAATGATTATGATGAAGTGGTCCGCTGCACTGAGAGAGAACAAATTTCTTCCTTCCCTTTTGTGTGTATCCTGCCTTTTCGATGGTGCAGTGACGCAGTGTTACTGCGCTTCCTATAGGCTGCTGCGCATTAGGATGTCATGTAATAATAGTAACTGAAAGTAGATTTACGCAAGACTTGCATGTAATCTAAATAATCTACTGAAGTTACTTTTGTTGAGTACTCACATAAAACTAAGTATTTAGAAATCTAACTTAAATACGTTTCGGGAGTAACTTGCGCTCATTTCCCAGGATAAGATACTTCATTTGTGTGCGTTTTGTTTTGTTTTTTGGAGACGGAAAAGATGAGAAAATGACGAACTTCGTGTGCTTTTGTTGGGCGCTATGCCCCTTACACCTACATACATAAAGTGAGGAAGAGAGCATCTTCCGAGAAGGTATCGCCGAAAAAGAAGAGTATCCGAACGAGCGCCTATTTTATATGCATTTTATTTTTATTTATTTGACAGTGAATTTCACAAACTGTAACTTGATAGTACCTCGAAAGTAACGAGTTACTTTTGTGAGTATATTTAGTATTCTACTCAAACACTTTTTCAGAGTTGAGCTTTTGGTGCTCTACTCAGTTACTTTTTTTACATGGTACTCAGTATCTAGATACCTACAATGATGTACAATCCTGATGATGTACGAGGGGTGTTCAAGTCAAACCGGGACTTTCTGTCTCCTGAGTGTACAAATGGCTCGCGCTACTTCTTTTTCGTCATTTTCATACGCGACAGGCCTCCGCGTTCACCACGTGGCGGTCCAAAGTTGGTGCAAAACAGAAGACACGTGCTGGACAAGATGGCCGACAAGTCCGACACTATATAGGGCCATATTGACTGCTTTGTGTCATCAACTGGCTGAGGCACAGTGGCTCTCTGGCGTCGCTGCTACACCGCGTTGACCCGGAGCTTGCCTCTACTTTCCCGACATCGTTCCCTAGGCCGTTTGCGTCACTTTACCACCAGCTCCGCCTCAACGTGCCCTACAGCCGCCGACGTCTTCTTCACAAGCTTGGAAAGGCGGATTCACCCAACTGTGGCACCTGTGGGACTGTTGAGGACACTGAACACATCTTATTATCCTGCCCACGGTATCAGCAGCACAGGCAATCTCTACAAGCTTCCTTAGCTCGGTTGGATGGCAAACCATTTGATGTCGTTAAGGTTCTGGGCCCTTTGACACCCGACCATCAGTTTCACGCCATGCAAGCGTTTGTGCGATTTTGCGCAGACTCCAAGTTGGTGGACACAGTGTGATTGACAGTGTGTGTGGACAGTGTGTGTGAGTGACTGACTGAGAGTCTTTGTCACTCATTGGTTTTATTGTAGATAGCCATTTGTGTTTTCCTAAGTGATCTGGAGTAGCCGGCTCTCGTAATGAGTGTCTATTTCTGCATTTTTTTTTTTCTTTTCTAGTCAACTCAACTCAAAGCTGACAACCAGGTGAGCGCGCACATCGAACAGCGAATTGTCATGAAGTTTCCCGTGAATGAAGGCGTAAAGTCAGCTGAAATTCACAGAAGACTTCAGGCTCAGTATGGCCACGATACACTTAGCCGCAGCAAAGCGTTTGAGTGGTGCAAACGGTTCCGAGACGGCCGTACATCAGTGCAGGACGATCCCGGTCGGGGCGGCTCAGAGCCCAGTGTCAGAGTCCCTGAGAACATCCAACTTGTGTAGCGCCTGATCCTCATTCACCGACGGATAACATGTCTCGAACTGGCTCGAAAGACGGACCTTTCTGTGGGAATGTTGAACACTGTCATTCATGAACACCTCCAGTTTTGGAAAGTTAGTGCCCGTTAGGTCCTCAGGCAGGTCTCTGTGTTTGACCGGCAGAGAAGACTGGAGATCTCCCAAGTGCTAAGGTACCGTTTCGACACTGAAGGACAGCCGTTCCTTGATCGGATCATCACGTGCGATGAAACGTGGGTGCACCATTTTACTCCTGAGTCTAAACGCGCACCAAAACAGTGGAAGCATCCGGGATCGCCAGCTCCCAAGAAGTTCCGAAGCACCCCGCCTGCGGGTAAGGCCATGGCCACGGTTTTCTGGGACAAGGCTGGTGTTGTTCATGTTGATTTTCTGCCCAGTGGTACCACCATCAATAGTGCATATTACTGCCAGGTTCTCAGGGATGCGCATAAGGCGCTGAAGCAAAAGCGGCCGCGGGCCTCATCACCAAAGGAGTCCTCCTCCTACAGGACAATGCACGCCCGCATACCGCGCATCTCACGACACGCACCTTACAGGAACTTGGCTGGGAGTTGCTGCCACATCCCCCTTACAGTCCAGAACTCGCACCCAGCGATTTCCATCTCTTCGCCACTTCAGCTGCGACGACGAGGTCAAGAATGCGGTTCGATCATGGCTGCTACGCGCCGGTAAGGATTTTTAAGCTGCTTGCATCCAAGCCCTCGTGAAACGCTGCACTCTTAAAAATGAGCTTCACCGCATAGCACGCTCCTAGCCAACCATCATCCCGGGTGATATCGTTCCCTTCCTTGATTTGTTGAAAACGGGAGGCGTACGCCTTTTTGTGACACTTATGCAGAAATGTTAATTGTCACAAAAAGGCGTACACCTCCCGTTTTCAACAAATCATGTGAGAGAACGATGTCACTCGGGATGATGGTTGGCTTGGAGCGTGCTATGTGATGAAGTTCATTTTTAAGAGTGATGGGACAAGTGCATTAGTGCAGCTGGAGATTACGGTGAAAAATAAAACTAATTTCTCGCCTGTAAGTTCATTTTACTTTTGCGAGAAATGAAAAGTCCCGGTTTGACTTGAACACCCGTCGTACAATGAATGTACAGTCCTGATTTACACATACACCCTACAAACGGCTTCACCGGATAACAGGCGGAAGACCAACCACTGCACAGAATGATACCCTACACTCTTAAAAATGAACTTCACCGCATAGCACGCTCCTAGCCAACCATAATACCGAATGATATCGTTATCTGCCCTGATTTGTTGAAAACGGGAGGCGTACGCCTTTTTTGTGACACTTATGCTGTTCATAATTGTCACAAAAGGGCGTACGCCTCCCGTTTTCAACAAATCAGGGCAGATAACGATATCATTCGAACTGATGGTTGGATAGGAGAGTGCTATGCGGTGAAGTTCATTTTTAAGAGTGTACCTCAACATGTGGTAAAGAACAGCCGTCGTGCTCTCTATTTGTTATTATTATTATTTCATAGTTTTATTTACTGATTATTCTATATTTTATTTATTATAGTACTAGTATGTTTATTTATTTCCTCCAATGATGAAAGTTGCGGGGTTTAATGTGCAAAAAGAACACGAAGAAACTATCGCTGGCTGAAGAAGTCGCTTTAGATTTGACATAAGGGTCAAATATAAAATTACGACCAACAAAAAATAACAAGTGAGGCGTGCTCGATCGTAGTACGTTGCAATCTAAAAATAATGCAAATTACTTTCTCGTTTCACTAAGTGAGTCGGAGGTCGATTGCGGAACAGCCGCGAGTCCCTAGCCCTCCTCATATCATTAGCTGGCGCTCGTCCAAAGTGTGCGGAATATACCCTGGAGAAGATGTGCGCTATACCACGCACCAAGTCTGCACTACCGTTCGCGCTACCACGCAGCACTATTAAATGTTTTTTTCCCCATTACGAATGACCACTGGGTTCTCGACAGTGATGGGGACTGTATACCATTGTTCAGGAAAGTACCCCAGTGTCTGGTGGCGACGAAATTCGATGAACTGATTGTTTTTAATGGCTAAATGCCAGTGCAAGCTTTCTTTTTCTTTTCTTCAATTGCTATAGTTCCGGAGCCCAGCCAGTTAGTTCTTATTCGTGAATATGAACTGTAACAGATGGCATAATTTCCGTATAACCAGCTGTGCTAGTGGAAAGTGTTTTTATTTCCCGACTTATTCGCCCATGCATCTCTTGGAAAACGATGAAAAAGGACGGCAATCCATTTTCTTGTTCAAAAATACTGCTTCTATAGACACAAAACTTCCTGGATATTTTCCGTTTTTTTTCTGTATTTATTTGTTTTGTTTTTGTCCTTGCATATCAAGCTGGGTACTTGAGTACCTGATGGGAAAATACTGAAGAAAAGTATTTAAAGTAGAATACAAAGTACACAATTGAAAATGTACTTAAAGTACAATACAATGTACACAGTTAAAAATGTACTTAAAGTAAACTACCCAGAAATGGACTTAAAGTAGTGCTTTGTACACGAAGTACCCCTATCACAGCTTCTCGAAACCGCGTCCTATAAAGCAATGACACCATGGAAGCACAGAAAACCAAGAACGTTCTCCTCCGGGTACGATCGTATTCCGCGATCGACTTCAAAAGACAGCCTAAAAGAGAAGACTGCGAAAGAAAAGCAACGGACCCACTCCACAAAAAATCGCGTATCAACAAACTCCACTCGAAAGGCCTGACGTCAGTGTAGCGCTGTATTTCGAGCTCCAAATATATCCATACATGTGGCTGAGGCTTCTATTATAAATATACACGCATCTTGGGTCCGTGCTTTTAAGGACGATTTAACTTTCTTTCGGTTCGCTCTTCCCTTAGTAGTATGATACACGACGAGAAACTAGGGCTGGAAAACAGAGAAGGGGGGGAAGAGGAGTAATATATGGCGATGGAGATATTTATGGGTATGTATTTCAAAACGACCCAGAAGAGGAAAAAAATATCGATGGAGGGAGAAAAAAAAAACGGCGTAGGGGACTAAAAGCACGGTAAAAGGGAGCAAACAAAAAGAAAAGAAATAAGTATACTTATTCCTTTTCTTCTTTCCTTGCTCCCTTCTACCGTATTTTAGAATGAGATTCTCGTCTAACTTCATTTACTGTCCGAGAGGAATTCCAGAATCGCTACCTTAATGAGCGTTCAGGGCATTTGCTGATTCTTCGTATATGGTGTTTTATTGAGACCGCAGAAACAACATTTGAAAAACAGAAACCCGGTTATCAGACTGCGTATTTTCTAGACAAAATATCGCACTACACCCCCGTGCACCACTTACGTGTCTCAATAATATAAGGATCAGTTAATTGGGCATTAAAGTGCAAAAATTCCATTCCACAAAGAGAAATTTGTGCATGCCCCTTTACATGTAACTACTGGTGTGTTTTGCTGTCCACACACATTATAGAATGAAAGTCCTTTTCCTTGTGTCTATACACGTTGCTGTATATATTCGCGTATCGACAGTAATGACCCCAGAAGTCGACCTCTGTGTGAGATGGGGGGGGGGGGGGTATATGTTTGCTGAAGTTCTCGTCTGTCTACTTTTTATTCGAACGGAGAACACCACGGCACGTTGATGAGACGTCAATAATGTTCTTCGGATGCCATTTTATTTGCAAGCAAATTTCTTATAACCGCACGACATCTTGGGATCTCAGCGCAGCTGAATTTCGTGTGTGCCTCTCAAATTAGATAGCCAACGGCGAGAAGAACGGCAGAAAAGTGGGACGGAAAGAGCGTTGGTGATTGCGCAAAGGTGTGCAAATGGTGCTTCGTATTATTCGCGGGAATCACACACGTAACATGAAAAACGGTTAGGAGCATACGCGGGTTAAAGGCGTTGCAAAAATTCGTTCCAAATTGCATTGAAACAATGCATACGGTCGTTTGCATGGCTGTGAACATGTAATCCAAGTTTTACAACGCGGAATGTCATGTACGGCACAATGCTCGATGCGGACGCATGGAAATATCGGAGGGGGGGGGGGGTTGCAAAAGACCTTGGTGGGAGCAGGGAAGTCCCTGATACCTTGACTTGGAACGAGGCGACTACACGGGACGAGACAACACACGACGTCGGTGTGTGTTGCTCTCGGACGTAATAAGCTCCATGGACGTAAGCTCCCTCGTCATGCTGAGGTCTTTTAGTCAAGAGTCGCGCAGGCTTCTGATTGATTGATTGGTTGGTTGGTTGGTTTACAGACTCAACAACTACCACTGGCTTCTGTAAGCTCGACATAAAGTACAGTACTGTATTAGTCATAAGCTGAAATACGAGAGCAGTTAAATAGCTAGTAATTGTGATTGCCTCAACCTACATATTTTCCGGCAGATCTGCCGGACGAGTGTCTGCACAGTTCCCCCTTAAGTCGGCCCAGGACCCATACTAACCCTCCCTGTCCCCTACTCCTTTCTTCTGTCTCTCTCCCTCTGTCCACGTCTGTACACCGCTCATAGCCGCAGTTGCTTCGCGGCGCTAACACAAAAAAAATCAACCTATACTGTATATAATTAAGCGGGCTCATTGCATGCGTATGTCTATGTGAATACTGGTAATAAAAATAAGACGGTTGAGAGCATCTATTTAATATATAAAATAATACTTTCGTGCAGTAGGCTGCACTGCACGAACGACATGTTTTATATATATTGAATATGTCTCAACAGTCTTATTTTTATTTCGAACCTCTCTTCTGTAACTCGGCATTGATCTTCGTACTTGAATACTGGTAATAAGCATTCTATAACGGATTGACCACTTCTTCCTCATCAGATGATAGCCGTTGGCTATGTTTTAACCTATAGCTACGACGTGCACACACGTGTGGCTAATGTTGGAAAGACCGGGTCCCGAAAGCACCCAGCTGTGGCGAGAAGGATACTAAACGACTATATAATAGAAGCTTCGCGACACTCGACGCGGAAACGACCCAGAAAAGGGGCGGTAGTAGCGGTGATGTGTATTCCATAACAGCGAAGGGGATCTCTAAGGCTAGAGTCGCGGGAACGGCAGTACGTCAGAAAGTGCTGTATGGCTTTTACCTCAGCAGGCAACACAGCGGAGAACCACGCAGCAAACATGGGAGCAGGTGTACTCTAAACACGGAGCTTCAACGCATAGCACGCTCCTAGCCAACCATCATCCCGAATGACAACGTTCTCTCCCTTGATTTGATGAAAACGGGTGGGGGGACATGTTGCTCGGGGGAATCGTGCGTCCTGGGCCGACTTCACAGGGAACTGTGCCGACATTTTCCTGAAAGCGTCTGAGGGAAACCCAAGGAAAACCTGCCAGGCGGCACAGCCGGCGCCCGGATTCGAACCTGTGTCACTGTCTCGGCTAAAGAACGGGTGGCGTACGTCTTTTTGTGGCATTTATGTTAACTGTCACAAAAAGGCGTACGCGGTGTGAGCTTTATGATTTTTGGCAATTGCGTCCGGCAGTCTAAAAGAACAAAAACGAAACATAAGAAAAAAACAGGGGGGGGGGGGCACGAGTGTGGGCATCGTCACGACTATAGTGTGTATTCACCTACGTCACGTAGTGAGGTGGCATGCGCGTAAGCTCCTCCCACTGTTGGTCACGTTTCGTGGTAGCGGTATTGGAAGATGACAAACTGCGCGATTTTTACATGCGGCAACCATAGTTTTCGTAAAAGAAAACGTGAGAACGACAATGACGAAGTGTCTTGAGATAAAAGAAGGGGATGGACGCAGACCAGATTTCAAAACACCGTTCTAAGCATCGTTTTCGAGCAAATGCTAGACCATCTCGGCAGCTGCGCCGAAAAAGTGGCCACCACGATGGCGGCCCAACGCGTTCGTTTGACGTCATGCGAATACGCCCTATATAGTAAAGGGTTGGAGGTGAGGTAAGTACAGGATGGATGAGTTCGATGTGCACTGTGGATGGACGGTGAGTTAGAGGGGCTCTTCACAAGGTCCATTTCCTGGAGAAAACGCACGAGGTTGCGAGAAAAAAGAGAACTCCACCGCACAAAACGGTCCCGGCTAACCATCATCCCGAGTGACATCGTTCCCTTCTCTGATTTATTGAAGACGCGGGAGGCGTTGTTGCTGTTTTGCATAGATCGAGAAGCTATACCCTTCAAAAAAGAACTCGTTACGAGTTAAGTTACCGTGCGGAAAATGTAAATGTAAGTTAATAACGAAATTCTTCAGCCTGAAATGTAACTCGCAGTTACGGAGTTACATAAAAAAAAGAACGAGTTACTTCCAAGTTACTAAGGACACAAGATAGCACTACACAGGCGCAGCGCGCGTGAGTAGTTGAGTTCGAGCTTGAGTTGCCTGCGGAGGAATGCTACACGCTTAGATCGTTTTCGTTTATGTCCAACCATTCGAACGCTTTGCATCTTACTCCCTGTGGGCGCACAATGGTTCAGCTTCATTTCAATGGCAGCGGTATTACTTCCTGAATAGAATACTGTCATTGATTGAATATGACGTTTTATGGCATAAAATGCCATGAAAGAACCGGAGAGAAAGCAAGAAAATATGTGGACGTGAGCGAAAAGCGAATTAAAAGTAACTTGAGTTTTAAGTTACTTTGGCAAAGTTACCTGAAAGAGAAACGAGTTCTTCTGAAAGTTGCCACGGCGCAAAAGTACCGAGTTAAGTTACCAAAGAAAGGAACTTAGTTACAGTAACGAGTTACCTCGGACTCTGTTGTTTTGTGACACACATGCAGCTAGTTTAATTACCACGAAAACGATTATAACGCAGCGTATACTCTCCGTAAATCAGAAGCCATAAATGTATCATTCGGTGCAGTGGTCGGCGCAGACCGTGTTATGAATTGTAGAATCGTTTTTACAGTGTATACACGGATGCTGGCAAACTCCAACGAAAGAACTTGCATATCTATTGTCGGAAGGCAGTTGTACAGCTGTGTTCATACCACGACCTACTAGATTATAGTGACCATGTCATAATCGGCAACCCCTATGAGGAGCCCGTCCGCACGATCCGCTAGGGGCGCTACTCATCGTCCCGCGAGATCTGTATCATGATTGGACACTGGAAATTGGACATCAATGGAAATTTGAATTTTGAACGCGCAGAAGCGGACGCACGACTACCGTAGCAGACGACAGCAACAGCTCCTATAAAAACGCGTAGAATGATGACGATAATCAGCTTTAGAAAGAAGCATCTCCCGTGGGAGATCCACCACTTGTGCAAAAATACTAAGGTAAGCTGAAGTACAAAGTATTGCAGAAATTGAGTAAGCAATAGCCGGGCCGATGAGTAGCGCCACAGCTAGCTTCTAAATGCGGCGCTGGAAAGGGGTGCCTATGACATGGTCGTTATAATCTCCTAGCTCGTGGTTCATACACCTAAGCAAATAAAGCACGAAGCACTTCTCTGACCAACACGTCAGCGAACAATTTCAGCAGTAAAAAAAAAATTCTCAGCAGCGCTCTTTTCCTTTCCCTCTTTATAACGCTTGACGTCACATGTGCTCGGAAGTAGGCCAGCAGTGAAAATATCCTTAACTCCTCGATTTATTGCCGAACTTTAAAATATTTAAAACTTCAATCTTTCGGAGGAAAAAAAAAAGACTCCCTATATAGAACTACATATACTCGTCTGTACTATACTGGAATTTTAAATATACCCTGGCGGAACGCACGTACCAAGAGGAGGGGGGAGAAAGAAAGAAAAATGGGTGGAGAGCCATATTCATCACTCATCGTTCTTTGGGCATTGTAAGGAATAAAAGAATGCTGGCATCGATCTTTTCCTTGCTCCTCTGCTCTATCGGCTCGAGGAGGACCCTCTTCAAGGCTTATCGCTCACCAGCAGAAACAGCAGCAAAAGAGATGGACGCCTCTCTTATAGCTACACGAAAGAAAGCTACTCAATCAGATTACTACATAGATATATCCTACCGCTACATCCTCGGGAGAAGCATTACAGCCTTCTATACGCTTGTCCGTATAGTGTTTGCATGCACCGGAGATAAGGTGTAACATATATAGTACGTGGCTGGTTTCGGAACGCAAAGCGTGCTACTAAGGAGAGGGCTGTTTAGTGTGCGTACCTGCGGACTACGTGACTGATGTATTTTGCCGCATTTTCATTGGAGAATGCCACGGAAAAATTTAAGAAGCAAGGAAGTGACATTTAACGTGGCCCGAAACCCTGCTTCAAAAAAATCAATAAATCTATCTATCAGAGCCACCAAGCACAATATTTTGGCAATCAAGTTTACAAAAACACGAGGAGAAAGCAGTCATCGGCTCGGCCCATCTCCCCGCGTGACGTCAGCAGACCTGCGTGGGGTGTGAACATCACAAAGTGACGTCGCCTTCCCTCTTTTCACTTATATACACGCTTTGAAGGAGTGGAGGGAAGGAGTGGGAGAGGAGCTCAGAGGCCTCTCTCTCTTGCGCGCACTACAAGTCAACTGCTGTCGTCGTATCTTCGCAAGAGCTAGTGTTATTTGTTGCACAACACGCTACAGCCAGGAACGAAAAAATATATGGAGGGAGGTTTCATTGCTCCTTGAATAAATGACGAGACCTGATTTGATCGGGAAATAAATAAATAAGATCGCCACTTAGAAACAACAGATGCAGACATCCTTTCAAGCACCGCGCCCTCCCCCGCCTTCGAAATGAAGAGCACTTCACCTTAGCATGTTACCAGTTCACGGGTTTCCTGTAACAAATAATGTTGCTCACTCGTACGCAGAAGTACGCAAACAAAAAGACAAAGATAACCCCTTCGTTACACTCAACGAGACAGGTCCGAATTTATTTTCTTTTTACTTTACGAGCGACACAGCGTGACGCCAAAGTAACACAAGAATTTCAACTTGGCTATATCACTTCGCTGGAAGTAATGAGCTCGCGCTGTTGTACTTCCTGTTTCTGAGTTCGTATTCTGCTTGTTTTTTTTTTTTTTTTTTTTTTCTTGGCAGGAGGCAGTTCGAAGCAGACGACGCTCTCTTCCTCTGCTCAGGAAGCATTACCTTGTTCGGTCTTCACTGCTAAGGAAATGAACTGGAAGAGGCAACTAGGCTTTCCGCTTCCAGAGGTAAACAGAAACAGGGGGAAATGAAACGAAAACACGAATAGGCAACATTATTGGCTGCGAACGTACCCGTACAGGAAATGGGAATCCGCTGTTTTGCTCGTATATTCTGAAGCATATACTCAGCACGTTTCGTACGAAAACTACCGAGCAGCCACTTTTAATCCGGAAGTCCCAGATGCCGTGCATAGCAATTCCGGAACGTATGAATACTTTTCTCTCCTTTTTCTTTTCTTTTCTTTTTAGGCGATGTAAAATGCACGAACTCAATGTGAAACGTGACAGTTTTCTGCACAATCGGTTCGATAGAACTAAACACCACACTACGAATTCGTAATGCGGGATTCGCCTTTGGAACTACTTTCTGTGGCGGAAGGAATCCATCTCACGACAGAAGTTCAGAGCAAATACGAACGAAATAAAAAAAAAAAGAAACGAGACTGACGGATCTTCCCGGTACAGTCTACTACTGGGACCCGCACCCGTGATAGTGGACTTGATCACCTCGTTCTTCGAAGAGAGGATTACGTGGGGATTATTCCGGCAGACGGAGAAAAAGAGGACGGAACCAATGGGGATGGAGAATCCGCACGTCTGCTCGTTTCGCTCAGACTCCATCGATCAACTACCCGTGGGGAGAATGGTGGAGCGATCCCAATTTGCCTTTGCATTTCACAATCGAAGCCAGCAATGGGAGAAACCGGCGAGGCCGAAACAAATCGCTGTTTCTATCCAATATCTGATTCAATCCGAGACGAGCCGTTGATGAAAGAATTTGAGGGCTTCAATTTTTAACTCGGGGGATTTCGAGCGCGTGACCGGGAGAATGAAGGAAGCGGCATTCGAATGTCGAGGAAAACTCGTGAAAGAGGGCATGATTCATTAAAGAAACGCACGCATCATTATGCATCGCTTGCGTGTTCTTGGTCTACGCAGAAGGGCAGATTGGTGGGAAACCGCGAAAGGAAATTACAGTAAGCCCCCGTTTATAACGAGACCGCTTTATTCGAATTATTGTTTCATTCGAAGTTTGACGCTGTCCTGGACGAAATAAATGCGTTTCGAACCGGACTATAAGAATGCGCTGCCAGTCAACCACGTTTACAGTGAAGAGTAGAGCCGACGTAAAACCGTACGGCAAATCCAGCTCACGTTTTTCTGTTTGCTTTTATTTATTTATTTAAATTACCACCAGGACTTACAGCACTGAAGAGGAGAGTGGTTATGCAAGCGAAAACGGGTTACAGGAATGTGTTAATTGCATATTAATAAATATACATTACGTATACACAGGGCACAGGCTCGTTCTCCAATGGGTTCCAGCCCATTGCGGTGTCGAAGGCAATGAACAGGCTGACAGCGCCGCCGAAGCAGCTCTCTCGTCTCGGGGACGGACGCGTATTGCACTGCTGAGAGGAGATCGTCGGTCCATACTTCGACGCCTCGTGACTCCTCTGGCTACCCGCCAACGGACCCGCTGACATCCTACCCCCCGCCATGCAGAGCAGAGTTGACCCAGCGCTCGCTTTCCGCATGCCGGCACTTATCTCTCGTCAAGATGCCGCATTAGTTCATCGAATGCGCCTCGACGTGGCCTTCACAGCACAGTGGCGCTACCGCTTGAGACAAGTTGCCTCTCCCCACTGCAGCCACTGCGGTGCTGTTGAAGATCTCGAGCACATTCTTCTCTATTGCCCACACTATCAACCTTCCCGAACCGTACTCTCCGCATCCCTCAACGAGCTAGACTTCCCCCCCCCCCTCTCTCTCTCACACACACACACAAAACTGCTTGATCCCTGGCCACATCCAGCACACCAACGCTCTGCCCTCAAGGTTCTCTTCACCTTTCTAGACACCACAGGACTTCGATCCTTATTATGAAGGGGCTCATTATTTCATTCCCCGCACCACCTCAAGCAATGGGGTAGAGTATCGCCCCTGGCGATGAAACTCCCCACGCCATCATCCCGAAATAAAGTTGTTGTTGTTGTTATATCATATGTTGCTATCATGAGATATAGTGGGCATAAACACAACGCGTATCTCTGAACTGAGCGGTGTCAGTGATAGCAGTAAGCTACCCGGGAAGGCGATTCCATTCTATACCAGTGTTTCCCAAAGTGTGGTCCGCGGACCCCTGGGGGTCCGCGAGAGTGTCCGTGGGGGTCCGCGACCGTCTCTCACATTTCAGTGATGATTTTCGTCCCCACAAACACGCGCTCGTACATGCTGCCCGATTTCCAAACACCCATAACTTCCAAAATTGCTACAAGCATGCTTCAATGGCTAGCTTCTAATTTCTCATAGAAAAGTCCTGCAATGCACGTTTGTCTGCGTCATACACATACAAATAAGAAGAAGAAACCAGTCCGAAATCGTTTCTGAAGCTGTATCGAAAGCACGCAGCAGCTGAGGAGGTTGCTGGTTATGCACTGGCTAGCATGGGAAATACAGTACGTCACAACGTTTTGCTTCAAGTTCGAACTGACTGAGAGTGTTCCTGTGTTTAGCGCATTGTATATTTGGCAGCCTGCGGACCTCTTGGAGCGATGGTGGCACTACAAATGATACCTCTGTTTGGTATTATCAATCTTGAGAGTTCACAAGCGGTGCACCATCGAAGAAAAAGTACGGAATGGCGTAGCAGTGGCATCTTGGCTCGAAACGGAGCAGACAAACATGCAATTGCGTACCCTGTATACCCTGTAATATACCCTGTCGCGCATATTAAACGCGGTCTGCAATGCAGTGTACACAGTGCGTATCCCGGTATATTTGTGTGTGTGTGGGGGGGGGGGGGGGGGCGTGAATTGGTTCTCATCGCTTCCGGGGGTCCGTCACCGCCAAAAGTTTGGGAAACGCTGTTCTATACTGATGTTTTTGGAAAGAAAGGTTTAAAAAATGCGTTAGTTCTGCACGATAGGATGCCGACCTTTTGACTTTTGAATTAAAAGGCTACCAAGATGCTCATCATCAAGGTTTGTTTCCCCGATTTTTTGAAGACTCCTGCGGTGTCTCTGCGCGCCTTGGAAGCCACTGCCACTGTTTTTGTGGCACTTCCGCTTGTATCGAACTGCCGCTTATATCAAATTCTCCCCCGGTCTCGTTCACTTCATTATATCTGTAGCTGTGTTCTTTTCTGAGACTGAGCTCGGCGCCGGTCGGTCGGCTTCTGCAGACGATTAAAGGATATTCTATTCGTTACATATCTATAGGGTGTCCAGTTTTAAGCATTTTCCAGAAAAATCGGGAGTCATCACGGTAGCGTGATTGGCCCCGATTACGGCGATACGCTCAATTTTTCTTTTTCTTTTTTTTTTTCAAACGTGTATAGCGATGTAAACGGAAAACGAATCGCCCACCACTTACATAGCTCCCTCTTCCGTTCTCACGGATAAACAGAGTGATTGCTCTCCTCCCGTTTATTTCCACGTCCAAAAGGAAATGACATCTACCGCCCATGGTGCAATATATCTCAGTCCGCTGACATGTGTGGGAACGCAACGGTCGTCAAAACGGCGACATCTCTGTGCCCTCTGCGATCAATACGAGGGATATATCGGCTCTTACCTGCCTCCACTTTCAAGCGTATCGGGCACGCCTAAACGCTGACGGCATCCGATTCTCGCGTTCACAAAGTACCTTTCGCTTTCATTTTTTGAGAAGAGCGGACCTTTCGGGGGTGACTAGCTGGATAAAGAGTTTTCTCTATCGGTTTCCGATATCGAAAGTGCGCTGTGAAGGCCTCCGGCCTGCCCGTGCTGCCCTCAACGCCCCGGACAATACACACCGATCGGAAGTTTACAGCCAGCGATGTCGTGTTCGGCAAGCAGACATCTGAGGCATGTCTAGGTTTATGTACTTTGAAGGGATTAGAAGCGAAACAAGATTGATTTGTTCGAGAACTTTCTTTCTGCCGTTGTCAGCTTGTTTTTTTTTTTTTTTTACTTATCTTTGACTGTTACCTTGAAATAAGATTACTTTGAACAGTCAAACCATCATGTTCCCACAAGGACTGCAAATGCGCAAGACCGCACTGAAAAACGCTTTGAAGTACCATCGCGTATGTCCTGTACGTGGAACGCGCTGTAACACTTTAAAAACTGAACCTCACCGCATAGCACGCTCTGCGCCAACCATCGCCACGAATGATAGGGTTATCACTTCTGATTCGAGGAGAGGAAGGCATACACCTTTTTGTGCCCCCTCTCTCTTCGAATCGCAAGCGAGGACCCTATCGTTCGAAGCAATGGTTGGCGCAGAGCGTGCTATGCGGTGAAGCTCAGTTTTTAGAGTGAAGGCACTCTCGTCATTTTTAGCTCCTCAAAACCATTATATAAGGCTAGTTTCCTGCTGTTGTGGTTAATAAGACATTTTTCCCACGGCAAAATGAACTTCCATGTTCCGTATGGCTTTTATTACTTTCAACGGATCACAGGAGGACGAGCACATATGAAATGCGATTACAGCTCATAGGCGGACAATGTCGGGTCTCCGCAATGACAACACACATTTCCTTCTTCGCACACACGCATACGCACAACACACACATACACATACACAAAAAGGGAAGAAAGCGAGTCTCGCTTGCTTGCCGCGGGTGATCAATCCAACCCAGTGCGCATTGATCTAAAATCCTAAAGTGATATAAAGCGCGTGGAAGTTAGCTGGCCTACTGATTTGAGCTGGTTCACACTACTGCAATGCGTGCGTGTGGCTGCGTTGACATGCGTTGGGCTCTTTACACATCTACATATGCGGGACCGCAAGCGCCCCCGAATAGAGTCACTAAATAAGCTACGCTTCAGAGTATCGACACTGAGCCGCCATGTTGTTTCGGATGACCTCCAGCGCCATCCATTTAGCGCTCTTCGAAGTGTTGTCTTCTTCCACTGCTGAACTTCATCTTCATCTATTTCTACTGCCAAAATAGAGGTGGGGCTGGAGGTCATCCGAAACAACATGGCGGCTGTTTTTGCCTCAGTGTCGTTACTCTGAAGCGTAGCTTATTTAGTGACTCTACCCCCGAACAATCACCGTATTCTGTCACATCACGAGGAAGAAGAGGAAGCAGCAGCAAAGATTCAGGGCATTTACTTGCGAGGGCTAGACTTCTCCCATTTTTGCATGTTAGTTATCTTTTGAAAAGGAGAAATAAGTGACTTGTCACACACTTTGAAGCAGCATCTCGACCCACCTTTCTTTTCGCTCACTGCCGAAAAATTAACAAAAAAAACTATGAGATTAGAACGAACATAAGGCACGTAGAGAACGGAAGGAATGCGCGGCGATGTCTGCCGACCAGTGTTGCCCACAAAAGACTTCCATCGACCCTGGCCGGTCAGAGTCAGCCTCTCGCATATTTCAAAAATCGTTTTTATGATTCCTGCTTCGTTTTCGAAGGAAATATTTCATAACCGTGTTCTGGTCATGTAAATGATTGTTGAAATAACACAAACTTGAAATCCATAACGCAATTAAGGAATTTAGAATCGGTGAAACTGTCAGGTCTCGTTTCGCGAGATTAAAATTGATCGTGTCAGCACTTAATTCCTAATACGCCGAAATTTGTTATTAACGCCTTTCAAACCTTACGCGATTATTTTTCTTCCTAAACAGCGTAATACAAGCCAGAGCACCTCGTGCTTCCCTATTAAGTCTCAAGACCTCATTAATTAAACTTATTTTATCGATTTATTTATTTTAAACGATCTAAGTACGTAAAATAAAGAATTAAATATGCGCGCTTCATAGAAGCACACATAAGCGCACTTATAACGGCGTTCAACCGGAATAAATGTCGTCATTCCAGAAATGCCATTTATCACAAAAACACCGCACCGCGGAGCTTTTTCTATCTTTTTTTTTCTTCTTCCTTTGAGATACGCGAGAGAAAAAATAAAGCGAATAGAAATGGTGGTCGAATTTGGCAATAGTGTCAAAAGAAAAAGAAAAAAGCCCTTCAGGGGTGATCGATCTATACACCGCATGGGAACAGCAGACTTTTTTTTTTGTTCTCTTTTTATACGAATCGCTCGGCGAATAAAAATGGATACGCTGTTTCACTCACTGCACTTTATAGTTGCATTTTCTCAACAGGGTCCCACCCCACCTTGCGATATCGCCGATTCCCGTAGGAGCCCTTGAGACACAGAATTCCTGCCCACGTCGTTTCGAGTAACTTTGCAACGAAAACATTCGCAGGTCCGTGACCACAAAGGGGGAGCCAGCACTGGGTTACTTCGCAAAAACAGGGGTTAACAGGTTAAACTGTTGACAGGGGTTTCAGAATGCATAGGTAAACAGGAAAACTTATAATATGGTTACTAAAATAACGAAGTTCCGATGTCATAGTGTGTAATACCTATTTTCAGTGTTGCCCGCTGTACAGGGGGTTGTTTGACACCAGGCGTCGCACCGCTCCATTACGTCGCATCTTTCATGACAAATTAAAAATATTTATAGCGCGTTGTCGGTCGTATGGTTCCGCATATGGTATTTAGAAGCAACAAAGTCTCTAGTCACATCACCGGCATATCATGCTTGTCTACTGCTTTACAGCACCTTTAACTATTTACTGTAACTAAACTAAACTTTACTAAACAAAACTAAACTACTTTAACTAAAGACCCGTATGTGAAAATGTCGTCTTCTGACGTGCGAACGTACGAATGCACGCTCACTTCCCTGACGCGCCGAAAGCGTCGCGCTTCGACTATGGTTTCCCTGCACGCAGAGTCTTGATGTGGGAAAGCTATCTTTACGAGAAAAGCAACGTTGAGCATCTAGTGAAGCCTTGTGTTGGTGGTGGTGGTGGTGGTGGTGGTGGTGAAACTACTTGCCGATGTCGGCCATGCACCGGTCGTAGCCATGGAGGCCAACCACCGTCGTGTGCGAGTAGTTGAACGTCGCCGCGTGCTAAATGGTCCCACATCTTTCCCAAGACTGTTTTTCTGGAAAGCGTGTTGCACTTTTTGTCTACAGATTCGAGTCTATAGGTTCCAAGTTAGGCGCAATCATTTCGGAGTTCATGAATTCGCGGAACAGCGGTTCGCAGTATCAGACGAATTCTGGCTTTATATCTCCACGTAGCAAAGGAGGGAGAGGAGGCAATAAGCAGGCCTTCTGTATCTACACTCTTAAAAATGAACTTCACCGCATAGCACGCTCCTAGCCAACCATCATCTCGAATGATATCGTTAGCTGCCCCGATTTGTTAAAAACGGGAGGCGTACGTCTTTTTTGTGACACTTATGCTCTTCATAATTGCCACAAAAATGGCGTACGCCTCCGGTTTTCAACAAATCAGGGCAGATAACGCTATCATTCGAGATGATGGTTGGCTAGGAGCGTGCTATGCGGTGAAGTTCATTTTTAAGAGTGTAGGTGGCGTTGGCAGTGCACGTGAAGACACTACCTTGAGCGCGTGCGCTCACAAGACAGCAGAAAGCTCTGACGTTTTTCGCAACTTCCGCTGGAGTATTCTGTGGAATATCGCCCGTGTGAATACACGGATAGAACAATCTTCTTTCGCTGCCCCTCCAAACACCACGTCACCGAACGCGGCTGTCGGCGCTGAAAGATTAGATGCCAATTAGCATTACACAGGCGCACATCCCCTCAAGCCGCTGCGACCGACAGCTCTGGCACAAAAGAAGCCGAAAGAAGAGAGTTGTCCCCCACGCACACACGACACGGGCGGAGAAAAGAGTCGGCCGACCGGAATGCGATGGGAGGCGAATACTCTCCCGGAAAGCTGAGTAAATAAAATTCTTCGCCATCAGGTCAAAATGTGATGCCGCCAGGGATTGGCTCTGTTTGGACGGAAAGAATGAGCGTTCCAAGTGAAATTCCCTCGAGGGCAGGTCCTCGTCTCTAAGTGAAATAAAAGAGTCGTCAGTCAGTCTTCTAACGGCCTCTAATACACAGGCGACACCGTGCGGATGACTGGCTCTTCTCGCGCTCGACATTCGACTTTGTCGATACGATACTGTAATGCCTTTAGAGAGAATATATTCTGCGTTGCAATGAACGAATGTGTGTTGTTATTCGGCGCGAATCTAAAATGCATAGGCGAACAACAAATGAGTTTTTTTTCGTTTTTTCTTTTCCTTTTTTTGGCGTGGTTTCCACCCGTCAAGCTTATCGAGAATAAACCTTGTTGCAACGCAATTTTGTCCCGTGATTGTAATTTCGTTACTGATGGGAAGTAGGAGTCGATTTAGTACGAAAATAACGTTAAAGGAGCATAAAAGGGGCTAAACAACAACAACTTTATTCTCAGATGATGAATGGGGAGTTTCAATGCCAGGGGGTATACTCTACCCCATTGCTGGTGGTGATGTGGGGAATTAAATAATGAGCCCCTTCACAATAAGGATCCAAGTCCTATGGTGTCCAAAAAGGTCAAACAGCTCTGAGGGCAGAGAGCTTGCAGGCTGGATTTGGCCAGGGACCAAGCAATTTTGAGAGAGAGAGAGAGAGAGAGGGGGGGGGGCAGCTGACTAAGAGGCCCGGAGGGTGTGATTCGGGAAGGTTGGTAGTGTAGGCAATGAAGAAGAATGTGCACTAGATCTTCTAGACCACCGCAGGGGTAACAGCTATAGGAGAGTCAACTTGTCTCAAGCGGCAACGCCACTGAGCTGTAAAAGCCACATCGAGTCGCATCCCATGAATTAATGCAGCACCTTGACGAGGGGTATTTCGTGGCATGCGGAAAGTGGGCGTTGGATCAACTCTTCTCAACATAGATGGGGGGAGAATGTCAGTCGTCAATTTGCGGGAAGCCAGGTGTGTCACGAGTTGTCGAAGAATGGTACGGCGGTCTCCTCTCAGCAGCGCAATACTCGTCCGACTCAAAGACGAGAGAGCTGCCCCTGCTGCGGTGTCGGCCTGTTCATTCCGCACGACACCACAATGGGCTTGAACCCACTGCAGAACCAGCCTGTGCCCTGCTTCGTATACACAAGGTGGTAAGCCATTAAGACATCCGTCACTCGGTGCGGATGAGCCTCGTATGCCAGAATTTTCTATCAAGAAATCATGCTAGGAGAAAAAAAAAAAGGATTACAAGCCCTGGGATATATATTCGTCGTTTCAACGTCACGGGTCAGAAAAGCTGCTATCCTCGAAAGTGACGTCTGTGACTTCATGTCATCCGCCCGATAGTGAGGCGCGCGCCTTCTTTTTTATTTCTTTCTTTTTGCGTCGTATTTGGCGCCACCCGTCCCGCGCCTGACACGGAGCAGTCGACAGATCTGCTTGCTCCCTCGCCGTAGCAGACCATCCTCGACAGCCAATCAAAGTGGTCGGATGATATGACGTCACAACGCTGGAAGCTGGAAGAGATCGCTGCCGCTGCGAGCGAAATTGTGGACTCTTTTCTTTTCTTTTTTTTTTTCAGGATATGCGCGTTTCCCAAAGGAAATATTTTGCGTGGCAGTTCCTGAAGGTAGTATGTTCGGTGCTGCAACAGGGTTAAGGCAAGGGCAAAACCCGAGACAGGGAAGAAAGACGACACACACAGATCCTGTCTCGGGTTTCTCCGTGTTTTCAACGTGTTACAAGTGTCTTCCATACCCCTTTGACGCGTTAACATACGTTAGTGTGTCAACGTACATGCGTAAACATGTGGTTGAAGTGGTTGGCATCAACGTTTCTGATCTTTGATTTGACAGCACCACTCAACCGAAGCTCTTTAACTGTGAGGGTATATACGGAAAATGCAATCATGCGCGCCAGAATCGTGGACGATGCGTAAGACATGGCTTCCTTCTAGATCATTCCTCAATGACAATGAGGCATATGCGAAGGCAGCAAATCCAAGTCGGAGGTTTTCCACACCACAGCGATACCGCTCTAGTTGTTTGCAGTCAAGTTGGCTAAAGAAAACGTGTCTGGAAGTGTTGGACGAGTTGCGCTACTGCTTCGGACGTGACAATACTGCGCAAAAACGGTGCCGGCCCAGCGCGACTGCAACAAGGCTTTCTATGTGCACAGCCTTGTTGCGACAGGAGGTACTGCGGAAAGCGCTCCGTGACACAGCAACTCTTCCATTCAGCTGGCTGGTTGACTGGTTCCACAAGACGTCGCTCGCAGCCATGCTGCTGTACTTCGCGGGCTTCCTTTCAGAGGGTGATCATGCGCAGAGTGCACGCTTAAAAATGAGCTTCACCACATAGCACGCTCCTAGCCAGCCACCATCCCAAGTGACATTTCCCCTTGACTTGCTAAAAACGAGGCGGGCGGGCCTGCGCCTTTCACCATCACCACCGCCTTTCTGTGACAATTAACATGACTGCTTAAGTGTCACAAAAAGGCGTGCGCCTCCCGTTTTCAACAGATCAACACTGATAAAGGTATCATTCTGTGCAAAGGTTGGCCTTCAGCGTGCTATGCGGTGAAGTTCTGGTTTAAGAGTGATACACAGAGGTGGGCAAATGCCCTCACGATCTTTGCCCTCACCTCAATTTTCGTCACAGATGTTTTTCCTCACCTCACCTCATTTTTTGGGGGGACTTCGTTCCTTACCTCAACCTCCTTTTAAAATTATTTTCCTCGCCTCACCTCAATTTGTTTCTGAAAATTTTTCCTCACCTCACCTCAACATTTTCCAGAACACTTTTTCCTCGTCTCACCTCACCTCATTTTTTTTCTGAAAATTTTTCCTCGCCTCACCTCACCTCAACCTTCGTTCTGAAGTATTTTCCTCACCTCACCTCCCCTCAACCTTCTTTCTGAAGTATCTTCCTCACCTCACCTCAACCTTCTTTCTAAAATGTATTCATCTTTGTTATAATTTTTGTCTCGTCGAGCTCACCTTAACCAGTTTCTGTAAAACGTTTTCACTTCACAATTGCTCTTTCAATTAGGAGTGGCGTTGCTCATAGCCACAGTTGCTTCGTGGTGCTAAAACGGAACCAAAAAGGTATTAGGAGTAAGTAGGTGTATACGTTGCAGTTGGCTTTTTACTGCTTCGTTGTTTGATTCTTGACAACAAGTTACAAGTACCCACAGCTAAGATTCATTGCCTTGCTTGGTTCGTCCTTCTTGCAACAAGTATCCACTACATGTACGATCTGTAAAAATTGGACGTAGGGTACATTGGTAGAGAAGTTGCACAAGCCGAGCAATTTTGAGTTGTTTTTCGTACTGACAAGGCAGGAATGGCTTTTATCGAGTATCTCTCAAGAGAGAATGATAATGGAGCTGCGGAAGTCGTTTCCGGGATGCTATGCAGCTATACTTGGAATTACTTGTACATTTTGCATTTTTGTCGGTTATGACTTTATAGTATCGATCAATATTATTTAAATAGCAGACGTATTCATTGGTAGCCGGAATTCGGGGACCTTTTCTTCATGACCCTTGTTTTGAAGCAATCAGGTAGACGTGCTGTACGGATTACTAGTGACTTATGTGTTGACTTACTAATTAAATTACTTTATATAGACACAGACCTCGTGTGCCTTTTCACCTAGCTTCATTGCCGTACTAAAACCTCAATATTTCAACTTGTGGCAATACAGAATATATGCCACTGTTTGCGCTTATTGCACTTAAAGCGCGTGTTGTTGCCTCCATTTCTTTCATCAGTCTCTGATAAGGCCATTGGTTGTCACGTACTATCATTCCAAATAATACGTGAAAGCCATCTGCTTACAGACTGACTAGTTTGGCTTTGTTGAAATCTAAACACTCAAAGCACACGGAACGATACTGAGTTGTTCATGCGTCTCACATCATGTATGTGAAAAAAGGGTGGAGCAGTTACACCATTTAGGAGACAATAGTCGTCGCACATGTTGTGCCTATAAGGTTGCAAAGTTCTACCTGCTACCTATGAATGATAGGGTTACCGCTTCTGATTCGGTGAGCGAGGGAGGCCTACGCCTTTTTCTAGCAATTTGGATATATGATTATTGCTTTTGCCACCCTTTTACACCCTTTATCAGACGCTATGTTGACCTAGGTGGTAACTATAGAGGTCACAACCTTTTCACACCATTTTTTTCTTAGAGTGATAGGCGAAATGAGACTGCCAACAAGTGGGCGTTACTATCACTGATTGAGGTCAGCAGGGAATGACTTCACGTCCCTGCGTGCAGTCTGCACACCTTACAAAGTTCTAATCAAACGTCGCAAAAAAAAAGAAAAGAAAAGCAGTGTGTCCAGAAGGACAGAGTGCTGCGGTTCCGCATCATAGAGCCAGGCTAGTGACGCCTGTGGCTCGACAGTCTACGAACTCTTCTTCGAACGGCACATCAGGACTTATTGTCCTTTTCACCGAGCCTTGTGAATGACCATTGCAAACAATATATAATACTTTTCCAGTATTTTCCGACTCGGCAGTTGAAATCAAAATGTCAAGATATCACATGCCTTCCCAGTGGTGTCAACTTCTGGATGCCTTTTCGCGCAACTGGCCGATGGTTTTTCTGAGACCCACGGGAGAATAACGCTTGCATTAGTCTGGAAGCTGTGGATGCCCCCTTCTAGATATTTCAACTCGCAATTTCGACACTTCCTTTCGACTAGTAAGCTGAGTGACCAAGCTGGGACCATCGATGTTACCAAGCTGTTCATCTTCAGTTGTCTTTGCTCGTATAGACATCAACAAGTGAGCACGAAGTGTCGTTTTTGACAACGCGGCGAGGAGGTAATCAACGTGAAGTCGGCGAACGAAGGCTGATCTCATACGTATATGCTATTGGACACCTTATCTGATGCACCTTAACTTTTCTTAAAATTCCGTGTTAGCGCCGCGAAGCAACTGTGGCTATGAGCGGCGTACAGACGTGGACAGATGGAGTGAGGACAGCAGGAAGTAGTGGGGTACAGGGGGATAGTATGTGTCCTGTGCCGACTTCAGAGGGAACTGTGCCGACAGCACTTTAACTGAATATCGTCTTTGAACTATGCTCGTTACCCTTTAAAAACGTGTTCAGCTTCTTCTTGCTTCGTGCTTCGCGAGTGAAAATTTTGAATGTCAAATACAGCCTTCTTGTTCAACACGGCGAATGAGTTTTCGTGTTTGTAAGTGAGGTAGTCACGATAGGAGTGCAGAAAAACAGGTATTTTGCTTAAAACGCCATCTTCAGTGATGGTCAAGCAGAGGGTGCGACGAAAAAGGAGAAGTGCCTTCTTTCTTCACGTGACACGCTTCAGTAGGTGAAACGGAACTGTATTAGGCGAACTGGGTTCCGGGGAGGAAACGTATTGGGAGATAATCCGATAAGAAGCATTAGGCGAAATGGGAATAGGCGAAGTGCGAAGACACGGAGGTCGCTCCACGGGCAATAGGGGAGATGGGAAAACTGGGGAGTTGCGCGGACAGCTGACCTTCTTGTATAGCGTTATTCGAGGGGGAAAACAAACAAAACAAAAGCGTTTCCTCAACACTCCGGTGTCACAAAACCTTGGAGTGTATTCAAAAGAAGGTCGCTTCGAAATGCACAGAGATAGCACTTTGCGTAAAAAAAGAGCAAAATCTGTCCGCCCGGTTCTCGCCGACGCCAAATGTGCTCACCGAGTGAGACCCGACTTTTCCGTCGAGTTCCGCCTACTCCAAAGACGCACTAATGCAGTAACAAAGTTAGGAAGTAACTTTCTATATAACACTGTTATTCCTCCAATGAGCAACAGCTAGCGAGAGCACATTCAGAAGATAATCGGATTACATCTTTCGTTCAACCAACGCATATCCACGTCGTCGCTAAAAAAGGAAACAGGTAACGGCACAACATGACTGCGATGTGGGCATTTAGACAATAAACCATTCAAGTACTCGCGCTTCTCGACCGTTGTTTTCACACGTCCCATTCACGGAGTTGCCGTGGTCTACGCGCTGAAACGCTTTGCGTGCGGGAGAAATAGCGTTGCCACCACTGCGCATGCCCAGAACGCAAACTGAGTTGTTGCGTTCTGCGCGAGCTCGCTATTTGTTGGAAATTGCGGGGTCACGCAAAGCTAGTTTTGCGGCTCTGTGTTGCCCTCGCGGCCGACGAGAACTGCGTGAGCATTCCGTCGTCTGCTAAACGTCGCCACGTAATTCACAAGAAAACCGTGAGTTGTCCTGGGATAGCATATATTTTTACTATGAACAACAAGGCACGCTTAGAAAAAGTGATCCATCTGTGTTTTTGATTTTCTGTTCCTCTTTTTAAGTCAACAGCGCTGCAAGCGACGGACGCAAGCCAAGCAGCCTTACGCCACAGAAACGCTGCTCTATAAGCACTGTGCGAACAGGCCCGGTGCGTCTGATATAGCGTTTACGTATTGCGTTTGCGTTCCCAACGAACGCTGTTTTCGCTTTTGGCTGTGTCGTGTTGTGCAACAGATATAACATGAGCTCTCTCCGTCATCACGAGTTCTTCCAATTGGGGGGGGGGGGGGACGGGGGGGACGTGCAACCCTCTCACCTCTTTTCCTGGAGACGGTCGCAGCGGACTGTGGGGGTGTTCGGAGGTTCATATAAAATCGTGACGACCTATGAATATAGAGTGCAAACTTTTCACAAGTGCCCTTGAAGATCCACAGGTGCACTCCGTGAACTCTCCACTCCTTCAAAGAGCGTGCAAGTGAACGAGGGAACTCTGCGTCACTTCGTGGTGGTGGTGGTGGTGGTGGTGGTGGTGGTGCTGATAAAAGGGCTCGCCGTTGTCGGCCACACAGAGGTGGGCATCGTCACGACTGACGCCCTGGGGAATGTGCGTCCTGGGCCGACTTCTAAGGGAACTGTGCCGACATATGTCTGAAAGCGTCTGAGGAAAACCCAGGAAAAAAACCCAGACAGCACAGCCGGCACCGGGATTCGTGACGTCCTCACTACCGACGGGAGAGCCAATCATGCGACTGCGAAGCGCCATAGCAGTAGCAGACGAAATTTCGGTGGCCAATGGCTTACAGTTGCATCACCCGAGCAGATCGGGCCGGGCCGATGTGGCCGGTTGTTTCGGTCGTTTTTGTAAATTTAATTGCGCAGTGACAATACACTGTACAGCGAAAATATGATTTAAAACTGCGATTTCTGACTGAAATAACCGAGCTACACGAAAACGACAAGAAAACGACAACCTATAAAAAAGGTGGCTGAACTACTGTATATTATACAAGCAAGGAATATGGACCTCTTGGTAAGAATGCATCATACGGATACCATGCAGGAGCTAAAAAAAAGGCACGCACTATAAGGCCTCCGACTATATACTGTTACTGTATGTTGTATATAGCGCTTCTCCTGTGTGTGCCTTCAGACCCAATCGCAGCATACAAATTAGGACCACAAATCCGACAGCCCGGGATCTCTTCCGCGACAGGAAAATCACCACAAATCCCTCGGAGGGAATGAGAGAGAGAGAGAGAGAGAGAGACCCCCCGGTGACGAGTGGAAATTAGGAACGGCCTTCCGGTCAACGTCTCCTTCCCAGAAACAAAAGAAAGCGCCCTCATCTGGTTCGTCCCGAACAGTGTTGCCTGACGGACCGTGATATTGGGCTCCCTAAAGCCCAGCCGCCATCAAATGCGAAGAGATGTCAGTGTATATAGGTCCAGGAGAGACAAGTGCTTTTTAAGTTGGACGTATCGCAGTATAAGGAGGGATGCTTTTCGTTCTTGAGTCCCGTCAACGTACACTGTATCTGCGAAGAATACTAAAAGACTAAAAATGGTTCGTATTTTCGCTACCGTTTCGTTATTTCTTTCTTTCTTCTTTTTTTTTTTGCGGTGGTAGCTGCAGTTATTGTTGTGTTGTTCTTGTACAGTGTAAACTGACAGCTGTGTGCATTCGAACTCGCACCTGTTGAGCGCATCAGTATACTACACACACAGCAGCATCACATCTCAGGACCAAAGGAACATGAATGAATCCTCGGTAGGCAGAAAGAATTAGCGCGACAAATGGCTTTGCCGTCGGAAGAGTAATGAAACCCAGTTACGGTAAAGCCTCGTTATAACGAAGCGAAATGAAACCAGGGGCAAATTCGATATAAGAGGCAATTCGATACAAGCGGAAGTCCCACAAAAACAGTGACAGTGGTTTCGGAGGCGCGCCGAAACACCGCGAGTGTCTTCAAAAAGGTATTCAAGCTGGGGAAACAAACTAATTTTGATGGTGAACTCTTTGGTAGCCTTTTACTTTAGGAGCGAACCAAAAAAGGAAAAGGCGTGAGCTGGATTTGCCGTACGAGCTTCCCTCGACTCACCCTTTACTGTAAGCGGTGTCGACTGGCAGTACACTCGAACAATCCGGTTCGAAACGTATGTATTTCGGTCAGGACACCGTAGAACTTCAAATAAAGCGATAACCCGAATAAAGCGTTTGCGTTATAACGTATAAGCTGGGTTTACCGTATGTTACTTTCACGCGAAAATATTACGACCTTTCTCTTAGCGGAGTTAAATGTTGTTTCTCACCAAGAGGTGACGTTGTCTATACATCATATTGTACTACTAAGGGGCAGTAAAGACTGTGAAGAAGCAAGTCTGAACAGATTGAGGTCATCGGCGTGCCGTAGCAAGTGGGAATACTGGATACTTGGCGTTATAGGTCACTAACGAAAATACTGAAAAGTACACCCTTGGAAAAAAGGGTGGAGCAGTTACACCTTCTAGGAGGTAATAATTGTCGTATATGTTGTGCCTAAAAGGTTGCAAAGTTCTACCTGCTACCTACGAATGATAGGGTTAACGGTTCTGATTCGGTGAGCGAGGGGGGCGCACGCCTTTTTGTAGCAATTTGGATATATGATAATTGCTTTTACCACCCGTTTACATCCTTTCTCATACGCTATGCTGACCTAGGTGATAACTATACCGGGTGTTTCAGTTAAATCCCCGGGCTAAATAATTCGCGAACTGGTGCACCAATCGAATAACTCTTTTTTACAAGTATCTGTCCAATACCGCCTACAAGATGCGCACCGCGTGAATGTGCGGGAGGCGCTCATTACTTAAATAAAAATTCAAACGAGTTTCGTGTAAAAAGCTAACATCTAAAGCAGGGCGCCGTCGGCATTAAAATGGGTACTACCCCTTCTGGGACCTTCAGTAGATACCTTTTAGAGAAAAATCTACAACCGAAGCGGGTCATTTGTTGCAGTAATAAATTTGTTTCAGTTTACATATTTTTGTCACGGCTGGTCGCGGTGAAGCGCAAAAGGACGCTCTTCCACTCCCTTATCCACCAATGAATTACGTCCTTTTGCGCTTCGCCGCCACAAAAATATGTAAACCGAAACCAATTTTTTACTGCAACAAATGACCCGCTGCGGTTGCAGATTTTTCTCTAAAAGGTATCTACTGAAGGTCCCAGAAGGTGCAGTACCCATTTTAATGCCGACGGCGCCCTGCTTTAGAAGTTAGCTTTTTACGCGAAACTCGTTCGAATTTTTATTTAAATAATGAGCGCCTCCCGCTCATTCACGCGGTGCGCATCTTGTAGGCGGTATTGGACAGATACTTGTCAAAAAGAAAGTTATTCGATTGGTGCACCGGTTCGCGAATTATTTAGCCCGGGGATTTAACTGAAACACCCTGTATAAGTTACCACATTTTCACACCCTTTTTTTCTTAGAGTATACACCCTTAGAAAAAAACTTCACCGCACAGCACGCTCCTAGCCAACCATCATCTCGAATGATATCGTTATCTGCCCTGATTTGCTGAAAACGGGAGGCGTACGGCATTTTTGTGACAATTATGAACAGCATAAGTGTCACAAAAAAGGCGTACGCCTACCGTTTTGAACAAATCAGGGCACATAGCGATAACATTCGAGTAGATGGTTGGCTAGGAGCGTGCTATGCGGTGAAGTTCATTTTTACGAGTGTAGTGGCTCAAGATTGGAACCACACAGAACGGCAGACAACAGCGTATATAGTTTTGATTTAACGCCACCGACAGCCACAGAACAAGACCGGTTGTGTATATAGGCAAGAGCGAACCACAACTATTGCTCGCTGTGTAGTTTGGTGGAACCATAATGATGGGTTTCACAGTGAGGACCAAAGCGCATACCCGGTTTCGAGTCTTTTTTTTTTTTTTTTCTTTCTATGTCACAAGAAACGCGATCTAGCATGCGACTGACAGCAGGGAGATACTCGGTATCTAGATAAATAAATAAATAAATAAGGGTTTGAAAACGCTCCTTCCTGCTTGGTAATAAAAACCGATAGCAGAAGAAGAAACACGTGTCTCGCATGCAGGAAGCGCCGCTCACACCCTCGTCCAGCGAGAGGCAAGTCATGTCATTGTTGCCAACGTGATTCACCTCCTGCATTATTGACGGCGAGCTCATTCAGGGGACGTGGGCTTTGTCCGCTTCGCCGCAGGACGGAGACGCCCACTTCACGTGGCCTCTTCGCGTCGGGTAACCAATGATTGAGTGTCCACGGTGTCTCCTCTCCTGCCCAATTATGGCATCATTTAGATTACAATGTAGCTACAGATGGCGTACGACGGGGTCCAGCGCTGTACAGTTCGGCGGCAACCTGGTGTGAATTTCGAGGTCAATGGCTTTACTGCCAACGGCCCGTTTAGTCACCGGTGGTCGACCTAAATGGAGAACTTCACCACTTAGCACGCTAACAAGGCCAACCAGCGCAGAATGATATCATTACCGCTCCAGATTTGTGGAAAGCGCGGAACATACGCTTTTTTTTTCTCATCGTCATCATCTGTTGTTGTTGTGCCTTTTTTTAACAAGTCACGTAATTGCATGAGTGTCACAAAAAAAAAAAAAAATGTACGCCTTGCGCGTGCAACAAGCCCGGGGGGGGGGGGGGGAGAACGACGTCATTCGAGATGATGGTTGTCTACACTCTTAAAAATGAACTTCACGCTCCTAGCCAACCATCATCCCGAATGACAACGTTCTCGCACGCGATTTGTTGAAAACGAGAGGCTCCGTCTTTCGTTTTTAACAAGTCGGGGGCGAGAACTTTCATAAACTGCCATGCTGTAACCCATGTATGTAACTGGGTGTTCTATTTGTCTCACGTTGTATACTGCCTCGTACATATACCGCTACGTTAGAAGGTCCCGTGCCCATTATGGGCACGGGACCTTCTCATTATTATGAGCAGTGATGTATGGCGGCCATACATCACTGCTCCAGCAGACGACAGAAAACGAAAAACGGTTCGGATGAGTGTTTCATAACAAGTGTAGGACGTCAAAAGAAAGGGTCCCCCCTGTAATCTGTAAGGCAGCGGGATAAAATTATCCAAGACTCGCTGCGAGGAAACACCTGGCTGTGACGCGGAAAGACATGACGGAACGAAGCCATTCCGCATCGCATCAATGTGAGATATCCTTTCCACGACGGTCACTGCGTGGGTTTTGTTTCGAGCAGCCACAGATATGCGATACGACAACGTACGGAGTATAGTATGTGCGCTAGATTGAAATGCCAGATGACTGCACCGAAAGCAGTGGCAAGCAAATCTGACGAGATTGAGGCAGATCAGCTTTTCTAATCATGGAGCTTATAGCTTGCCCGCGTGGTATACGCTATTTCAACGACGTACGCGGGGAAAGTGATATGTAGCAATTATGATGACGCAAATCCAACGGCCGCCCTATCAGACTATCGCTGCATGTTGTGGCTAAATTTAAGAGATTTCTCTTCGTCCGGGAAACATGATTATAACACAATACGCACGTGGTTTTTCAGACACAAATACTGCGATGGAACGAATCGATACGCTCCGGAACAATACCGATATTGTGGATATTTTTCTCGTAGATTGTCGATTTTTAATGTGACATACATATGTGCTTATTGATACTTATCGATATTCCAAATTTTGAATGAGAACGAGTGATTTTGAAGCATGAAAAGCATCCAGTACGTGACAACTGCGAACGATGATATGAAGTGGCCGACACATTCGCACGCAATTTTGAAAAGCAGATCTCCTTACCTGTTGTCATTGCCTTATAAGACGATGCATAGGACGACCCTTTTAACTTGTGAGTTGAAGAAAGAAAAACACACCCACCTCTCCCCCCCCCAAAAAAAGGGGGGGGATCTTGCATCCATAATGAATTCGATCCATAATGTGCCAAAAGAAAAAAAAAAGAGAAAAGTAGAAGAAAAAAGGAAAATGCCCCAAAGCAACACAGTACAAGCTACAACTCACTGGACAAGCATAATGAAAAAAAAAAAAAAAAAAACATACAGAAATGACGGTGTGGACCACCTACTCCTTTTTCCTTTTTTTTTTTTTTTTTTCTGCCTGCACAGAAATGGCGGCGTCGACCACCTACTCCTTTTTCTCTTTTTTTTTCTGCCTGCAACCAGTACAGAAAATCATGGTCTTTTTACGGTGGAGTATTGAAAAAAAAAAAGTTGAAACTTGAAGTTGGACGCTTGGTAAAAACCCCCGAAGTGTGAGTAGTCACCGTGAACTTATCGTAAGTTACATATATCCATTGGGTTCCCAACGGAATCTAGACGAGTATTCCGTAACATCGACGTTGCAAGGCTTTTTATAAAGACTTCTAAAAAAAAAAAGAAAAGAAAAGAACAAACAGACCACCAGCGCTGAACCCGTTGCGGAAAAAGTTGTCTATTTTCTCTTTTTCGTTTTTGCTTCTAGCAATAGTAATTTCAAAACACTGCTGACCAGTGTCCGCTGAACAATTACTTGTTTTGAACCGTTAAAGTTTAATAGAATTAGAACAAACATACTACACATATCTGTACACTATACTAAGTTGTCGTTTGTTGACTATTGATATGACTCAACATGTCAAGTACTGTAATCTGTTTCTTCTTTCCTTGCAATTCTGTTTCACGATAACATTTCCGAGAACATGATAAGCCAATTGCCTGATTCCTTTGGGATGGGTGACACCACGGTGCTGATATCCGAACACTGGCTAATATGTTTAATTTACACTACCCAAGCAGCACAATGTACTGAAAATCGAGTGCAATAGGGGTGGGCGGTATGTGTCTTATCAGTGTTCTTTAGTTTCAGGAGTCCGTTCAAGGCCTTCCACCTATCCGTCCACCCCTATTGCACTCGACTTTCAGTACATTTTGCTGCTTGTGTATAGAGAGGACCCTTCAAAGGGAATTATTTCCCACTAGGCCCTCCGTCTTATATGTACCTGTTGACATTTATATTCTTGTGAAAATAAAAATTCCCTCGTTTCCAACAAATCAGGGACGAGAACGTTGTCATTTGGGATGATGGGTGGCCGGGAGCGTGCTGTGCGGTGAAGTTCGTTCTGTTCCTTTGTTTCTGTGTCGCCAACAACGGCGAGCCAATCCTGCCCCCCCCCCCTCGTTCTGTTCCCAGAGCGTGTCATATCATGAACACCCACTCAGAACTGATGCAAAAACTATCGATAGTTACTATCGATAGTCGTATGAAAATCGAACTGTCGATAGTACGAAAACTAGCGTTAGTACTATCGATAGTCGGCTATCGGAAAACAATCGGGGAGCAGATAAAAACAGAAAAAGAAAATGCCTCACTCCTATACAAGTTTTGCGATACAATTTTATGCAATACAATACAATATATACACGCTGCTTGCAGTGCATCATTCATACATTACAGCTAAATTTACGGAAAGAACTTGTGTCGCACGTGATTCTGTTTTCGTTGTCATTGTGCCAGTGCGAAAACGAAGACGGGAACGAAAGCACTGATAGTGAGAACCAAATCTAGCTATCGATAGCAAAGAAAAACAAATGAACAGTACTATCGGTAGTCAATTATCGTAAAGCTATCGATAGTTTTTCAACACTATCAATAGTCAATTTATCGATAGTTTTGCATCACTGCTCGCCTCGAAACAGGGCGTCACTTTTCCCGAAGCAAGCATCCTCTTTGTCGAAAAATACGACCCTAACGAACATTAGCGCAAACTTCACCACGATTACGTCCCGTGAAACGCGATCTTCGCTTCCGTCCTCCGTTTTCAAAGGCATGAAAAGCTAATGGCGAACTGCAGCGTGCATATCGGAGCCATATCGTGGCAGGAAAATAGGATCGCTTCCTAAAGTGCTTAAAAGCCCCGTATTCAGTTCGCGGAAGCCGGTGCACCAAAATGGCGGCCATTCAATGCGAGATGTCGTCTGCAATGCAGTAGTATTTCCTCCTAAACAGTCCTGAAAGGCAATTCACCGCTTTTACCGTTGCCAGAAGGCAAAATGCTCTTGCGTCGCTCACTGCATAGCACGGAAGCTAATCGAGCGGCAGGGCGCCTGAAGATAACTTAATAATCGCCACTGCGTATTGTTCTTTAAACCAGTTGATCCCTGGCATCCAGTCTGCATGGGTATATTGTTCCTTCCTGCAACTATTACACTAAGCTCTCCTTCATGCGAGGACACGGAAGTGCTACTCTAACGTCCAAATGTGCAAAAAGAAGCGGAGATGTCAGCCCTACCCAAGCAGCACAACATCCTGGCCCAATATTGTGTCGACATTGCCAATATTGGGCCAAGATGTTGTGCTGCTTGGGTAGGGCAATTCGCTAACGATTTCTCATCACGTCTCAAAAGTCCTCAAATGACCTTCACCTCGATGGCACACCCTCAGAAGAAGAAAAATTAAGAACACGACAAACACGGAACAGTGAAGACGACACACTCCATGTATTCACCATAGCTCGGCGTTTCGGGCCTTCGGAGCTCACGATCACGATCACGATCATCTGATAAGCCGTGAGTTCGGGCCTTGCTACGAGCTCACGTGAAGGTCGACATGGCGTATCCGTGAGCTCGATCATGCCGGATGTTAGCGCACTCACCAGATAACAACGCACCTGTTCTGTTTACAAGTGTGAGTGCACTAATATGCGGTGAGTGCACTAATATGCGGCATGATCGAGCTCACCGATACGCCATGTCGATCGACCTTCACGTGAGTTCGTAGCAGGGCCCGAACTCACGCCTTATCATGCTATGGTATTCACACGGGCGACAAGCCCATCGAATATTCTAGTGAAAGAAAAAAAAAAGCACTGTTCACTGGGCAGCCTTGAGCGGCGTGACGTAACAATTAAGAATCCGCCAGTGACGACGTTGCTTTCAGCGGCCGTAACTATGGAAACGAACCGCCATCAGCATGGGTAGCCACTGCTAGCCACAGAAAGCCTGGGTTTCAAAATCGTCTGCTACGATTCGCTGACATCTTGGCTGGCTGCTGCGATTGGCGGACTTTATCTACATGTGAAAGAGTGAGAGGAGGCATTAGGTGGCGTTGGCTTACTGCACACTTAGCAGACGACACCGTCTGCGTCTTTTCCTGTCGTCTGCTACAAAATATCGTATGACTTCGACGCAAGATATTGCCGACGGTTAGCATGTGCAAGAAGGGACATGACGTTGGATGTTCGCGCTTGCATGGTAACAGACAGAAAGCTATGACGTCTCACAAATATTCCGCAGTATTCTGAGGAATGTCGCTCGAACACGGACTGTTCCGTCCTGGTTTTTCCCAGTTACATGTTGTTTAGCCACTACTTTTCCTTCTATCAAGCACGCCCTCGTGACGTTGCTTACAAACTGAATGTGAACACGACGCCACAGCCGAATACAACTCCAATATCAAATTTAGCCATTGTCCCTTCAGACATACTAGGCGTCGATAGCACATCCCATCACAAGCCGCTTTAGGACTTTCAGCTACCTACGTCACTACCACGTGACCTACTATGAATCCTGCCCACTAGTGCCACTGGTGGGCAAATTATTTGCGCTTCTCGTTCGAACTATGCATGTGCGAGTATTTTCGTTATGCCACTAAACTGTTGTGCAATCGGTCGCACAAACAGTACAAAAGCACGAAGTAGAATCAGCTTCTTTGGCGGTTGCGATATGGCAGCAGCCATTCGGAGAAAGGACAATGAGTCGTCAAGTGACGACCGGGTTAGAAAGAGTGTGCATCAGCTGAAGTGCATTTGGTCGCAGTTGCTCTCTAATTTGCAAGGTACTTCGACATGAAAAACCACCCGTATTTGGTACCAACTACCAACCACCTTTACAGTCTACGTTCGGCAAAGCAGTTGGATAGATGGCGCTGCAGTATCTACGACTCTCCTGCTCTGAAGAAGCACTAGTGGCGCAAGCCTATCGATAGTCGTATGACAATCGAACTATCGATAGTAAGAAAACTATCGATAGTGGGCTATCGGAAAACTATCCGGGAGCAGATAAAAAGAAAATGCTTCACTCCTACAAGTTTTACAATACAACTCAGAGCAGCTCTCCCTCCGACGCCGACCCTGAGCTTCTCGTGCCGCCCAAACCACCACAAGGTCACGTGATACTCTCTGCAGTGGATTGCCTGTCCTTGCAGTCCCATGAGTGCGTGCGTACAATTTTATGATGAGCATCTTCTTTCGCTGCTTGCAGTGCATCATTCATATATTTACAGCTAAACGGAAAGAACTTGTGTCGCATGTGATTCTGTTTTCCTTGTCACTGTGCCAGTGCGAAAACGAAGACGGGAAAGAAAGCATCGATAATGACAACCAAATCTATCTAGCGATAGTACAGAAAAACAAAAGAACAGTACTACTGCTAGTCAATTATCGTAACACTATCGATAGTGTAACACTATCGATTGCATCACTAATGAAGCACTCGATTGCACCACGATGTTCTGACACGCCTCTAACGCATCATCCCGTACGCTAAAAGTCGACGGGCCGGACGCATAACAAAACTAAACAAACGCTGTCGCGTGTTTCCTTATGATGTCCAGAGTCAGCGTGCAGAATATATGGATTAAACTCGCATCCAATTATTTGTGATTGCATTTTATAGCCAGCACCTGCACTGTCGTAAAAGCTGCTTTGGCTAGCCAAGCAACCAGGCCACCGCTCAGAGACAGAACTTGCTGATTGCATTTTATCATTTCGGCTTTATCTGGGCCGTTACCGCAGAACCGAAACCAGATGCGAGCCCGCAGTTCGTTTTCCTTGTTCATCTCGAAAAATAGAACGTTTTGCCGAACGGAAGTTTTGCTTGCGCCTACTACACGTGACTCACTGCCCATCTTCCGAAAATACCGTTGTCTGGTGTCCGCGGCAAGGATTTTACGTAGGAGCCACGCTAGAACAACAAACAACACGAGAACAGTCTCAAGAGTGGCCGGTGCCCGTCAGCGCGGCGCTACAGTCGGGCCATGTTTACATAACACGGAGAGCTCTAGTCTAGTGAATTGAGTAAACGCTTTGTACAAAGACATGAACTGAGACATTTAAAAGCACGTTCCTATTGATCTCGCCTCCCCTTTGATTGCTTTTTTTTTATCTCTCTCTTTCATTCTCTCTTTGTCGGTGCAACGAAAAATGGCGCCTATGTGCACTTCCGGCCATTTCGGGCTTGATCTTTTTACGACGTCATTTCCGGACCTTTACTGCTCGGCCGGGAGACAGATGGCCCCAAAGGGGGAAAGCAACTATTTTAGTTCGCGGTAGGCGTATAATATTATACGACGCGCTGGAGCGGAATCGCTTTTGCTTACTGAACGAAAAACGGGTTAGTACAACATCACACCCGTTCGCATCAAAGGTGCCAAAATTTGGAGGTCCTTCAGTTCGGATGATGCGTTTACATAATGAGTGATGGAGGCTCTGTCGCGGAGTTATCATCACTTTAGCGTCGAGGATGCATTTCGTAAGTTTTTGGAGCACCTTCGTGTTTAGATCTACAGCGTGTTCTCCCGTGTAAACGCCCGCTAAAATTAGCGGAATTTGAAGAATGTCCGACGTATAAGGTATGACGAGCATCATGCATGGAAGTGAAAATAGTTCCCCTATAGCTGTGCACAATAACTGTCAACTCTACATACCCGTTAGCTTTTTCAATTCTCATTTTAGTACTGCGAGCAACTGCAGCCATGAGCGGCGTACAGATATGGACAGATGAAGGGAGGACTAAAGAAGTCAAATTTATCAGAAATTTCGAACGGCTTGAAAACAAGCCTGTTTTTTTACGTGTCTGTTTTTTTCTCAGAAAAATGGGAGATTTTTGAAACAAAAATAAATGTGCCATCGAGCATTGAAAAGGGCAACATTTCCTGGATGTTGTGATAAACTAAAAGCAAGGACCGAAGCAAGTGTTCATAGCTCGTTTTGAGTGTCAGCAGTCCATCCGTGTCTCCTTAGACTCAAGGAAGTATCTCCTATCTCACGTGCACACCAGCCAGCTTGCATTCCCCTACATTACCGTACTTTGCTCATACATTTGTTCCGTAACAAATGTATGAACAAAGTACAAAGTAAGTATTAGTTCGGTAACATTGCAAGTTATTCAAAGCAACTATGTTCCTGCAGGTATTTCGCGACAGGGATATAACATTTCACACCCTGTGACACCTACTTGAAGAGCTGTGTCCCTCTGTGCCTACAGGCCGTCCCAGAAAACGTGTCATTGAATTAATAATAATAATAATAAAAGACTACGCCACCTAGAATCACGCGGTCAACGGCGTTTACTCTTCCTAGGTTTTTGCCACCTCCTAATGTGAATGTAATCTAATTTAGGTTTTATTATGCCAATTTTTACGAACTGAACCCGAAAATCTGCGAAGTAAAGGTAGCCTTTTTATCACGCCAATGTGAAGCGCGTGCCGAATTTACTCAAGTTCATCGTAACTATAGGGTTCCCGGTTTTCGGTGCTTAATTTTTCAGAGATTCGGTGGGAGAAATCGGTGGCTATTTCGCTCACCAGGAATATGTCTCTTTCGGTGGTAATGTTTTGAAACGCGAAGACACTCGGTGAAAACCGGGGCGGAATGGAGGAGGAGGGGGGAGGAGGAGTGTCGTTGGGAGGAACCCGAGAGGTCTGCCTGCCTGATTAGGCGGCATGTTTCTCGGGAAGGGAAAGGTGGTGGAGAGGAGGAGAGGAAAGGGTGAAGTGGAAGACCGAGCGGAATCCGCTCGGGGGGAGGATAGCTGCGTCCATGGGCCGACTTCAGGGGAACTGTGCCGGCATACGCCTATTACACATCTGAGGGAAACCCAGGAAAAACCCCAGACGGCACAGCCGGCCCGCGGATTCGAACCGCGGACCTCCCAGTCTCCAAGCGCACGCGTTACCGCTGCGCCACCGGAGCTGGTGGGGCGGAATGTGACGGGAGTTTCCAAGCATACAGTTAACCAACAGCTGATGTCCTTGTGTGTGTGTTTTTTCTTTCTTTTGTGTGTGTTTCATTACAATGCCAACTGTTAAAATCAGGGGTTCATAAGTTTGCGAGGTACATGTTAGCGATGCAGGTGACACCGCACACTCCACTTTTCACTGTAAGGAATTAGCACCGGAGCTTTCTTGTGGAAGGCAAATCTTTCAGTCGGTCCGTGCCCTAGTTTTCAGTGTTTGTGGTATAGGCGAATAGTTCGCACTGGTACACTCCATGGTCTCTAGTCTCTAGCTAGGACACTTCCTGAAAGAACAGACCTATTCTTATTATGCAGATCTATCTGTAACTGGCCTGGATCCTGACTATCGCCGCGAGAAGCTAAAGACGAAATACATGTTCTTTCAAGAACGACCTCATCCACTGTCCGCTGCCAACCAGTTCAGAGCGAAGGTACAGGAAATGAAATCACAACATTTGGAGTCGACAGTTCGACGACAATCGGTGAATAATTATTTCCACCGAACTTGTAAAAAATTTACCGGTGTACGTTTATCAGTGCTTTTCGGTTAATACCGAAGACCGGGAACCCTAATCATAACTGACAGGGATATTGAGGAGCTATCCCATCTGAAAAAATAGCCGAACATCGTGCTTTTCGGAGCACCAAGAGCCTATAGCGCTCGACGACTTTTTGACCGCTCTCGTTGTCAGTCCGACGAAAGGAGGTTGCTAAACCCAGCCAACAGAGGGATAGAAGAAAAAGTGACAGTTCTTCAAATTGGGTGAGGGAAGGCATGATCCCAGCAGAAGCCGGGTGCGATAAGCCACGCCTGTCTTATCTCCTACTATCCCCGTGTGGGTTGAGTTTAATAATAATTCGGGGCTTTACGTCGCCAGACAACTGTGATCGTGAGCGACGCCACAGTGGTCGGTTCTGTGGATTAATTCTGCCCACCTGAGGGTTCTTCGTGGGCTGGATTTAGCAACCTCTTGTCGTCGAACTGACAACGAGGGCGCGTAAAAATCCGTCGAGCGCTACATGGCTGTTTGCGCTCCCAAACGCATGATGTTCAGTTATTTTTTCGGATGGGATAGCTCCTCAAAAACCGTGTCAATTATCATGAACTTGCGTAAATTCGACACGCGCTTCACATTGGTAGTACACTCTTAAAAATGAACTTCACCTCATAGCACGCTCCTAGCCAACCATTGTCTCGAATGATATCGTTATCTGACCTGAGTTGTCGAAAACGGGAGGCGTACGCCTTTTCTGTGACAATTATGACCAGCATAAGTGTCACAAAAAAGGCGTACGCCTCCCGTTTCCATCAAATCAGGGCAGATAACGATATCATTCGAGATGATGGTTGGCTAAGAGCGTGCTATGCGGTGAAGTTCATTTTTAAGAGTGTAGAGCACTAAAAAAACAAGTTTCAGAGTACCGCCAGCCTTTTCCCTCGCCGCCGCGATGGTTATTGGCCGAATCCATCTACGTGACCGTGATCCACGATATCCCTTCCATTTATTTATATATTTGCTTATCTCTTGTACACGTAATCCTGCCATAGATCACTGGCCCTGTTGATTAAAATACTGCAGTCTGACGTCTGTGTTTTTAAATCAAATTACTGTATAACTGATATTATATGGTCCCTACCTAGGAAATCCTTTTTCGCTTTGTAATTCTATGCCCGTATATCTGTACACACAGTAGTTTATATACCGTCCAGAATCGTCTGGCACAGGTAATCTCACGCGAGTTCACATAAAGTTGCGTTTGTCGCAGAGCGTCAACACAGCGGGCCCAATTGGCGTGGAAGGGAAATGGCGGCGTTGCCTGGTTACGTGAGGCGAAGCCAAGTCAAGTCAAGCGGTTGCCGGTACTCTGAAACTTGTTTTTCTAGTGCTCTAATTGGTAGGGTAAAGAAGCGACCTCTACTGGCAAATTTTCCAGCTTAGTTCGTACATCCATATCAGGAGGTGGCAGAAACCTAGTAAGAACAAATGCCGTGACCGTGTGTTTCTAGGTGGCGTAGTCTTTCTTCTATACAGGGTGTTTCACCTAAAGTGATAAAAAATTCTAACTGGCGACGGACTTTCTGGAAACTTTTGCCGCCATGAAGGAAGACTTTGGACAATTTTTAATCGAGGGAATTTATTTTTTCAATTGAACTTTGAAAAACTGCCAAGTGAACATCACTTTTTTTACAGAAATATTAAGTCATTCACGGACAACCACAGTCGCAACAAAACCATGCACAGTATCGCAATAGAAATAGTCGAAAAAAATAGTAAACGTTCCGCTTTAGTCCCTCCTGCTTGATTGTCGCAAAGAAGAGCGCAAGGAAGGTGCGGGGAGAGGAGGAAGTGTTCCCGCCTCTTGTTTTACCTTTCTTTCCCCCCACTTTGACCTTGATGCTGGTGACAAACGTCTTATCACACAAAAAACAAAAGAACAGTCTTATCACAAAGAAGGCAAAACAAATGAAGGCGGGGACACTTTCTCTTTCAGACGCACATTTTCCTTGGGCTTCTTTACGACAATCAAGCAGGTGGGGCTAAAGCGGAATTTACACTATTTTTTTTCGACTATTTCTGTTGCGATACTGGCGTGGTTTTTGTTGGGTCTGCGGTTATCCGTGGAAGACTTTATATTTCTGTAAAAAGAAAAAGTGAGGCCCGCTAGGCAATTTTCAAAGTTCAATTGAAAAATAAATTTCCCGCAATTAGAAATTGGCCAGTCTTCCTCAATCGCGGCAAAAGATTCCAGGAGGTAATTGCCGAAAGTCCCACAATCCTCTGGCGAGTACGTCCCCAGTTAGAATTTTTTAACACCTTAGGTGAAACACCCTGTATATACAGGGTGTCCACGCTAAGTGTGAACAGATTATTTAAAAATATATATAACACTTTTTCCAAGATGAAATCAATTGCAATATAGCATATGCTGAAGGGCACTCCCTAGCAGGGCATTAGCAAAGTCCAAAGGCAATGTCTTAATTAACTTCCATTAATTAACTTTTTAAATATAAAAGCTACAAAGTTGTCCCAATGAGAACATCTGTTCCTTTCGGTCACCTGATATCGTAGCCGTTTTCAGAACAAAAATCCGTTCGCTAGATCGCCCGCAAAAAATTCGTGAAGGAACGCCATTTTTTTCTTTATTTTGTTCATCGCGCTTCTTAGAAGACGCGTCTTTCTTTCACCCCCAATGTGGGCACTCCCTAATGCCCTGCTAGGGAGTGCCCTTCAGCATATGCTATATTGCAATTGATTTCATCTTGGAAAAAGTGTTATATATATTTTTAAAAAATCTGTTCACACTTAGCGTGGACACCCTGTATAATTCAATGGCACGTTTTCTGGGATAGCCTGTATACCACAGGGCGAGGAAACGTTTCCCTGTGAATCACTGGATGCTTTTCCCACGCCGAGGTTACGGTGCATGCACGTACCTAGTCTTCACCCGCGTTCCCCCAACGCGACCACGTCGCGTCGTCTGGTATGCACACTTCCAAAGTGAGATCAGCTTCGTCGAATGACGCAGATGCCTGTCATCCAGGACAGCGGACGCCTTCTGAAAGATGAGGAAGCCGCGCGACAATGTACAGTACTCTCAGGCTGCACGCCTTCTGCGTGCAGTCTACGGTTGAAGTGCTTCCAAGTGTTCACGTGTCACGCTGACGAACCGCTTTGCAAAAGTTTGCTACATTCAGAGAGTGGCACAAAAATGCGTTAAGTGCCATGACACTGATGTTTCGTTCTTCGCCCTGAAGTACGTCATCGTTTTCTGGAAACAAAACCCAAAATGACAGCGCACAATCGAAACGATACCGAAAAAAAAAAAGAAGAAGAAAGAATGCCGTCCGAAAATTTTTCAGGTTTTTCCACTTTAGGCTCATTGAAAAAAACAAAACAAAGAAGAACAGTTATTTTCCCAATTGTTCGCTATTTCTTTTTCTCGAAGCATTTACACCTTAGAGAGAAGACAGAAAGAATAAGTGGGGGATACGGTGTTAGCATACGTCGTGGGCAGACTTCAGGGGTAAATGCCCCAACACCCGAATGGAAACTGATCATACAACACAGCCGATGGAAGGGTTCGAACCGACTACCTCCGAGCCTCCAGCATGACATTGAAAGTGCATCGCCGTTACAGTGTCCACATAGTAATTAAAGCTCGTGCGTAGACTATATGAGCACTTCTGGGTGTTTCGCCTAACGCGAAAAAAAATCGTATTAAAAATGTGCTGGTTTGAACACTATGGGCCCAACGCTATTTATCTCTGGGGAGATTTCGCCATGACTTCTGGGCATTTTTATCAAATTTAATTCGCGGGAAATTGAATTTTCCCAATTGGTCTTCGAATTTTGCCAAGTCAATCTCACGTTATTTCTTTTTGTTTTTTTATTTACAGAAGCAGAAAGCGTACATAAAATTTACCACATTGCATTGTAAAATACATTCAATACTGCTTTGGTAATAGCTGGAAAAAAAAAGAAGCCCAAAATATCATTTCGATGAGAGCAAATTGTCGGCCGAGCTCAATTCCCCGTCAAATTAACGCAAGATGCGACGGAAGAAAAACGGTCACCCGACCCTTCCTGTTTCCTTCTCGCTCTTCTTTCAGATAACTTTACGTTGCGACCATGTTGCCGTCATCAGCAGAAGCTTGGAAAGGGGAAAGTGAAAGTGCAAGGTACATGGCCGCCTCACATCGCTTCTTTGCGAGATCTGAGCGCGGCCGGCAATTTGCGCTCTCCCCTCCCTGTTTGTAAACAAATGACGTCGTAGTGTTGGACAGCGCCACCAATTTAGTAGACTTGAACTACGCTCGAAGCTATAAGGGCGAACAAGGTCGCGCCCGAAAGCCACGGTTTTGAGGGAATGACGATGGTCCCTGGAAAGGACACGACCTTTGGTCCTACTTTTCTTTCAGTACGAGGCAGCGAACGAGTACCCATTCGTGGAACCCAGCCCTCCCCTTCAGACTGGTTTCGGTTTCAGTCTGTCTACCAACGGCATGATGACGTTTCTCTTGGGTAAATCCAGCATGCGGTTTCTGTTTCCGTAAAAAAAAAAAAAAAAAAAGAAAGAAAGCACGTGTGGCTGGCTTGCAAATTTCGGAATGCAATTCGAAAACTTTACTGAAGGTGATCAGGAGCACTGGAAAAATCTCCCCCAAGATAAACGACGTTGGCCCCATAATGTTCAGACAAGAAGATTTTTAATACGATCTTTTTTTTTTTTTTTCACGTCAGGTGAAACACCCTGTATATCACGAACGTAACCTTTACCCGAGGCCATCGAAGTCCGATCCAACAGAGTCGGCGGCGCGTTCCAAAGTCAGCAGTGTTCGAAAGCAGGATCACTGACACCGCGACTATACGCCTCCAGACACACTTCGCGGGTGGGATAAACCGCACTGACTTACTTGCAGACTTGTACGTAACGCGTTACAAGTAATTGCGTTACTTGTAATTAATTACCTTTTTGAGTAATTGTTCGAGTAATCAATTATATTTTTCAACGAGTAATTTTTCAAGTAATTCTATTACAACTTTGAGTAGTCAATTACCGAGTAATCAGTTACTTTTGAAGTAGAGTCTGACTCAAAATAACAATGCTGTGTGACAAATCTCCTTTGTCTTTGTTGGGCTTTGTTGTCACTGTAGTGAGCGGAAAAAATATTATTGCTACTTCCCACGCGCGAGCCTATTTCAGCTGTCCCAATCATATGGCAGTTGTTTTTTTTTTTTCATTTTTTTTTTCAAAGCACACGGGGGCGAAAATTTTTGCATGAACTGAAGGTAACGGCTCGACTAACGCTTTACTTTTATACTCGTTACTCAATTACATGTTGAGTCGTGTAATTTGTAACGGTAATCAATTACTTTTTCTAGAAGAGTAACGGTAATCAATTACTTATTCTAGAAGAGTAACGGTAACGGTAATCAATTACTTTTTTTGAGTAACAGGCACAAGTCTGCTTACTTGTGTAGACGCCAACGCGTCAATTCTGTTTTCATTTCATTTAGAGCACAACTTATACATATGCATGTTATAGCGGGATATTATAGTACGGTTTCCCGCGTGGTTAGCCATCCTTATGATGGAAAGTAACGTTTCTGAGGCTGAAACGTACAACAGACGAACCCAACAACACAAGCCTCGAGGTACGTAAGAACACGAACAATTGAAATTCAATTGTTCATGTTTATTCAATTTGATTTGTATTTGTTTCAATCTTTTAATTCAATCAAGAAATGGTATCATCTTTTAAAAGTCTAGGAGTACTAATATTCTCTGAATTCCAAACTTGGAACCAGCATGTCAATAGACCTCTACCCGAGAAACGTCACCATGACGTTGGTAGGCAGACTGAAACCGAAACAAATCGGAAGGGGAGGGCTGGGTTCGAATGGGCGCTTGTTCGCTGCCTCCTATTGGAAGAAAAGTAGGACCGAAGGTCGCGCCCCATTCAGGGACCATCGTAGTCCCCTCAAGACCGTGGCTTTCGGGCGCGACCTTGTTCGCCCCTATAGCCTGTTGCGTAGTTCAACTCTACCAAATTGGTGGCGCTGTCGAACACTATGACGTCATTTGTTTACAAGCACGGAGAGGTCTATTATATTGCAAAGAAGCTCGCTGCAGCAAAAATCGCACTTTATGTAGGCATTGCCATTTCTTACAGCCACTTAAAAAGTGAAGCTTCAAATATACAGGGTGTTTGCTCTGACGTGTCCAGAAATTATATTTAAAGCGAGCGATAAAAGAAAAGCAAGTGGTACTTCTCTGCTACTTGAGTAAGAAAGACTTCAGTAAGTAGAGTAAGAAACGCTTCACTAGTAGCACCTGTTTCTTAGTCAAGTAGTAGTAGTTAGTCTAATAGTAGTTTCTTAGAAAAGTAGCGCTCGTTTCTCTTTTATCGCTCGCTTTAAATAAAATTTCTGGACACGTTAGAGCAAACACCCTGTGTGTATATATATATATATATTTTTTTTTTTATTATTTTTTTTTTTTTTTTTCACGGTACAGCTATGGTTTCCTCGTCTGGGGTACCGCAACTGTTAGTACCCCAATATAAATGTATTGTCCGCTTTACAAAAAAGGGCTTTAAAGGTAATCGCTGGTTCTGGTTATTCTTCACGTACCACAGATTTGTTTATTACTACAAGATATTCCCGTATCTATGTATTATGCAATTACAAATTGAAGCTCCCATATTCAGTTAGCATTCGTAATAGCAACACATCATTCTTAGAATTATGTAACTTAACCAAACAGGTATGTACATACCCACTTCGAAATGAGTTATGGATCACTCTTCGGTGCAGAACAAATTAAGGTAGACAAAGGCTACGATATACGTGTCTGCTTCACTTTTCAACCAATCTATTCGAAACCTGGTAGACCCTACTACATTAATGACCAAATAGCTTTTTTTTTCTTTTTCTATCACGTCACATCACTTCCTTTTAAACACGAATTAGTTCCTACGTCACCACGTTGGTTTTGAATGTATTATTATTTGCGGCGCTTTTGGCTCTGTTGTTGATTTGTTATATATCTTTTCATTGCTGCTGTACTGAGTGAATTGAAAGAGTGGCTTTTCGGGCTTCTAGCTATTCTTCCACTCGGGAGAGAAATAAAGATTGAATTGAATTAATAGCTATCCTCGCCAGGACGACTCGCGCATTTTTTCTTCATTTTCGTTGAGTAGAGATAAAGTTGGTTTTGTGCGTACGAGGAAAACGAAATAGAAATTTACACAGACAGATAAGTTTGAACTGAAATTTAATTTATATTTACGGGGAGGATGACTCGCGAAAGTAGCCGGAAAGAAAGTTAAACGAAAGCAATGTTCGAAATGACGCCTGTAATCGGAGTCCAGGGTCAGAAGAATATCCATCTCTGAAATTGTTCCATACACCCGACAGGAAACTGCGCTGGATCGAATAAAACTCCACAGAATCCCGGGTTCCGGTATCAAAACATGCTTCTTTCCATTCCACGGCGGGGGCTGTAATCCTTTTCAGTTCGGGAAAGGAAGGAAAAAGCAGAAGGAAGAAAATTATGGTAGAAAAAGCGAGGTAAAATCGCGAGAAAAATCACGTATGTGCGACTTAAAATTCTGGGGCGTTGGTTAGGTTTTGTGAAAGATATGAACGTGCCCCAGATCTCATCACGTATATATAGATGATAGAGGGAGTGAGAATGGAGTAGGCGGAAGGGTACATTCGGGTCACGTCCTTTTACGCCAACACAAAGAAAGGGAGATGACCCTGGCCATCGAATGATGACTCACGCAGCAGAGGCAAAAAAAGAAAAAGAAAAAAAAAAAGAGGCGAGGGTTCCTGCTGCTTTGAAAGCGTGGGACTTCTTTTTACGGGCATAGCTGCGTGACGCATTGGATGAATTTCTGAAAAGCAAAGGAACGAAGAGCGAGAGTAGCTCCATTTACTATTGGACTGCAACAGGGAGTACACGTTCACACGGTGAATAACTCCAAGGAAGGGACACACAAACGCAGAGGAAGTATTGATACGAGGTACCAACCAACGCCGACACTATAGGCCTTTTTCATGTATAGTGTCGTTCGCGTTGTTCCTCGTAGTGTCCTCCCGTTGTTGTTACATAAAGTTGGTCTTACTGTTCGTGAACCACTTACAATTTACATTACATAAAGTTGTTGTTGTTTCTCTACTTGATGACAATACACAACAAACAGATCTAAAAAGGAAACAATGCGGACCTAAGATTATCTTGCCACTCCTAATGTCACAGTTTTAAGACACGATTGAAACGGTTTAATGTAACTTTCCCCTCCGTTTGAGGAGGCCAATCCGAGGCCTCTCCGCACTGTTGCGCTTCTTGAGACAGAGACTCAGATATCCGGAGCAATGGATGGTTGTCACCAGCTGTCCTGACTGACTGCAGCGTCAACAACTTCATTTCCGGAACTATAAACTACAAACAATCTATTTTGCGACAAGTAGCTGGAAGAGAAATTAATGCGGGATCGTTATTGTTGTTTGGAGCAGAGTCTTCCTTCGCAATATCGAGAGAAGGAAACACCTGAAGTATATATTCCTGATGTTATATGTTTCAGTACTCCGCATAGTACAAATTGAAAGCACACCTTGCCACAGTCGTGCCTTCCATTAAAAGCTTAAAGTAAATAAAAGACAGGATGCGTCCGTCCAGTCCAAGCGTACTATAAGCGGTCATCCATCAGGCTTAATGGGCGACCGTACATTTCCGGGACCTCGTCCCTGCTTTGAAGCCCGCCCCAAAACACAGCCCCGTAAATGATCGCACCTACGCGCATTGTAATGTATGCTACCAGCGCAAGCTTGATTTCATTCATATCAGGAAAAAGGGGGATGGGGGAGGGTAGCTTAGTTAGTGACTCTAAGGGTACTGGGCGCGTGTGTTTGAAGTTGGCTTTGTTCATTCGCGGCATGTTTACGTATACCACCCAGGAAAATCCTTCCATGAAGAAGCGTTCATTCCCAACCACTGGGAAGCATCACAGAACATCGCTTTAAATCCGTGCCATTGACGGCATTCGAGGCATCGTGGTACGACGATCAGGCATGGTTTTCTTTCCTTTCTTTTTCCCTTTTCAGCACCAACTACAGTGTGTTCAGAATCCTAGGGAATTTATGTCATACACCCTCGGGAAAAAGAAAGAAAGACTGGAGAGTAATTGCAGTTTCTAATCCCCTAGATTGCAATTACTCCGAATTTTAGTCCCCTACCCACGAAATTTGACTCCCCAGGACTGCAAATAGACACTGAACTTCGCAAATGGTCTCCTGAATGCAACAGTCTACGTAGATATGTGCTCTTCGTCGATTTCATGGAATAAGGCTATATAACTTAGCGAACTTTCCACCCACATAGAGTAAGCGATACTTAGTTTTTCTTTCTTCGCAAATTGTGCCTATGCATGTCGCAAGATTTTATAATACTCGACATATCACGGTTGATGGTTTAATTTGAAGTATTTTGACTACTGCGCGTTAATTATGTGCCTATACAACTGTTAAAACAGAGGGTGAAATACAGTCCCCACTCTGCGACATCCATTTAGTCCCATGCATTTATTCCCCAAAAGGGCTAAGATTATTCCTTTCTTTTGTCTTAGAGTGCAACGTGCCTCACACTGTATTCTCCCAAGATGTCGTTTCTTACATGACAACGGAAGTAACATATAGAATTAATTTTCAGTCTTGAGCAGTATGACGTCATAAGGAGTGCAATATGCCCACTCGTCCGGCAACACTGTTCCTCAAAACTGGATTTTCGTCTCCTCGTTCGCCATAGCTACTGGCAGTCTTCCAACGTGGGGCGGAGAGCGGAGATCGGGAAGGCGTGCGTACGCGCTGTTGCTAGGAGACAGCCCTCCAGCGCTCTCGGTGACGTCACCTATACTACTGGCGAATCAGGAACTGTGAAGTTTTGCGAGCTGTTTGGAAAATTCGTGGAAACGCGTAATGTTCGCTGAGAGCATTTATATTTTTTCGCGAACTGGACCTTCGATCGACTTCGGTGTTGGCCTGCGAATTTTTTAAAATACATTTTTATAACGAAATAAAACGATAAATTTTTGTCTGTAGTGGCACTTTAAACTTACAAATGTGAGAGCCGCAGCAACAACACCGGATTACACAACACTACATGAGCTATACAGGCTATGGAAGTAGGTCACCTGTGCACAGATCGCCAGTTTCCCTCTCTCACCTGTTGTCTGCGGAGCAATGTCATTGGTCCCTCTCCCAAATAAGAGGGTAGCAGCCCAATGTTAGGCGCGTGAGGTTTCTTCTGTGAACTCAAGCGCAGTATACCACGCCAATCTATGCATATACCCACTTATTGCTGCCTTGTGATTGGACAGACACTTCGTCACGTGGCTTCCCCGAGCTTTACCCGCTCTAATGACAGAGACAAACTGTCGTACACTGTTCACCACATAGCACGCTCCTAGCCAACCATCATTCCGAATAATATAATTCTGTGTCCTGATTTGTTCAAAACAGCACTGTTAAAAAAATGTATTATTAGGAGCAGTTGTCCGTTAAAACTGACGGACGCTCGACCGCTTCGGACGAGCCGTGTATAACGTCCGTTTCCACTGGAACAGTGTGAAAAGCAGTTTTTTGACGGTGTAATCATCTATCTTTGTAGCACGTTCGTCCGTATGTTTCAGACACCGGTAGAATGTCCGTATTCGCCCAACGCTCTTTGCGTTACAGAGAGGGGTATTATCTTCGAAATCCTCCCAGTATAGAAGACACCACGGCTGTGCCGTTGACGGTTGAGTCGTTTTCCGTTTCAAATTTCCAATGGCGGTGACAGCGACAGACGGGTATCGGTCTTTTGTTTTTCTTTTTTCTGCCAGGCCCTGATACTTGGGCCCTTGAACCTTTTCAGTGCTTGTGCCACCGAAGGTAAGTAACTGATCCTGTACTCATTGTTACTTAAATGGCACGGTGCTCATGAATGTGTATCGCAAAAACATGCCGGCTAAAATCAACGTAAGCACATACTTCTTATTCCCCAGGCTGTGGTTCGTCGTATGCGCGTTCTTATATCCTGCACTCACAACCCGCTGCAGTGCAGTGTAGGTATATTCAGAAGTTTGTGTATTTTCCTAATTGACAAAAAACGAAAGACCGAATGTAATAACAATCACGCCATACACAACTCGGCAGCATTAGTCAGCGTCTCATTTGCATGTAATTCTTGTAGTGCAGCAAAGCTTTATCTTTGCCTAAATAATTCTTACCGTCTGATTGACGTGACTTTTTCTTCTTTTTGCAGACTTGGATAGAGGTTCCAGATTTTAAGTAGAACTCCTTTTCAATTTCATATTACTTGAGTCCTGGGGAATGTGCTGCCGCAGCCATTAAGCTCAGGTTCATACATTGTCGTTTCAGGTGGTGACATTCTCAGTCAGAGCACTTTTTCTTGACGTGAAACGAGCGATACCCTTTGAAGCTGTTGGGATGTTCCTTGATGCTGCGATGCTTATGTTCTCTGCATACTTTGTCCTGAACATGGAACACCCATGATGCATGCGAGCTTCACTGGAATTCATTATAGAAAGGTACGTTCAAGGACAAATGAATGTAATACTTGTCCACTGATTGTTCACCAACTAAGCGGCATGGTTTCTGACAATGTCCTACAAAGCCAGTGTGTGTATTCCACTACTTATACGTATGATACACTATTTCATTAACGATAACGAAAAGCAACACGTGCAGGCCATGACTAGCTGATACCTGTCAAAAGAATTCTGCACTGCGAGTGTAGCGAAAGTTTAAATCCTGCCACGATTTAAATCTGAATGAAATGGAATCTCACTTTAAACCACATTTATCATATCCATTGCCAAATCCAGAAGGCTGGCAACATAAAAAAAAGTTCCTGGAAGAACAAGCCCAGCTAGCCAATCTAAATCCTGATACTTCCACAAAAGTATAACGCAATCAAATTTTAAATCCTTTATTAGATGCACTATTCATTCTGAAGCTAAATTTGCTTGCAAAATGAAGTTTATATCTAAATTCATTTGAATTTTTCCCATACTTGATTTTGATTTGATTTGCTGCATCCTTTCAAATAACCTCCAATTTGTTTGGTCAAATTCCCGTCCCTCTTGTAGGGTGGTGTACATATAATACTGTGAAGCAAATGTACATCTCATTGCTTAGTCGGCCACTGAAACTGCAATTCACTAACGGACAAACGTTTATCAGCGTTACATACGACATTTGTAGCTTACTTAAATGCTTCGTGTTTCTTCCTTTAGACCTATCATGAATCAGCCAGAGGAGCGGGGCACAAAACAAGCCAGGAAGACATATTCAAGAAAGACACTTAGGTGATTGAGCTGTTGCGTCAAACGAAGTGAGCCTTCCAACAATACCAACTTGTTAAATAAATGTTCTTATAAAGCACAGTTCCTACACCTGTTGTGTTGGTGACAAGTAGTCTGAGCAGCGAATGTTACATTGTGGATGTATTCAAGTAGGCTTTCCAGCTTAGAATAGACGTATCACCACTCCAGAGCACAAGGACATCGTACCGTATATCGGTCAGAGGTTGCGATGCCCTTGTTCTATTTGCCTACACATCTTTGTTCCTGTGAAGCATTTATATGCGGTCTCCGTTAGTGCAATTGGGTATCGGTTGAACAGCGGTAGCTCGTCATAAGTACAACTCCTGTATAAGGAATGTGCGTCGTACAGGAGCTAGTGCAAACGCGTGGAGCTGTAGAAAAGAGCTGGTACACTTCATTATAAAGGAACAATCACTAGTAAAAAAACGGCGCACCTTAATATTTTATAACGGAACATGTGCGGTAAAGAACCATTTCGCCGTACACCGTAGAACAGACAAATCTCTGCAAATACGGCATCGGTAAAAATGTCCGTTTTTCTACGGCGCTTTCGTAACGTCTTGCAACGGAGCATTTGTTCGTAAAGAAACTGTGCTCCGTTGATCAGAACACGGACAAATGTATGGCAATATTATATCGAGTAAAATTCCCGTTTTTCTACGGAATTATTTTTAACAGTGGGGGGGGGGGGGGGGGGGGGGGGCTCCCATTTTCAACAAATCAATACACAGAATGATATAATTCGGAATGATGGCTTGCTAGGAGCGTGCTATGTGGTGAAGTTCTGTTTTAACAGTGTAGGGTATTATATTCGCACAAAATTCGGCGACGAAGGTGGCATCGTTCCTGTTCAGATGGTTCTTCAGAGACGCCGGCGAACAAAGCCCGCCTTTGCGACACGTCTTTGGAGATTTTTTTTTGTGCTTTTTTCTGTCGAAGGCGGTTGTCTACCCCCCCCCCCCCCCATCTTGTCTCGTTTCCCGACTTCCCAGCATGCCACATCCTCCCGCATGTGTTTCGTACACATATGTTTCCAATTTTGCGGCTGTTTTGTGTCTCTGCGGCGTTTTTGAATCTGTGGTGGGCATTCTTGTCATCGTGCGACGCGTACAGCCCTCCCATTGAACCATGAGTTACTCTAATTCCTTCACGACGCTGTGCAAACACGTCTTGGGATGTAACTTACTTACAGGTAGTCACGTATTGGCCAATTAATTAGTAAGTAATTAATAACTCTTTCTCGGAGAACAACTTTCATGTTCAACACCAGTCGGCGGCAAGTGAACGGACACACTATAGTCTATATAGTTTCTAAAACAAAAGAGAAAAACATGAAATTCTAAAGTACCTGTAACTCGACAGCAATTAATAACAGTCACTTTAGAATTTCATGTTTATCTCTCTCATTTCAGAAACTGGTCGCAACTACCGTTCTCCACTTTTCGCCGACTGGTGTTCGATATGAAAGTTGCTCTCCGAGAAAGAGTTTGTATTTAATTACAGTTTTTGGTTAGCTGGTCAATAAGTGATCACTCGTAAATAAGCTGCTTTCCAAAGATTGCGTAATTATTACGCTAATCATGTCCGTAAGAAGGAAACTGAGTTATACTCGATTAGAAACACACTACGAAAACGTATGATACGACGAGGGATGCCGTCATATCCAAGATCAACAATGTGATGTCATTGAGATAAAAGAAGTAGAGCGATTGGCCTATCATGTTTTTCGGAACCGCGGAGCGTGCACGTTCCGATGTAATACCAGCTTGCCGTACTTTTCCATCTGCTATAAACAAGCTATTTCCAGTGGCTATTTCCCAACACCAGCAGCGCCACCAGACGGTGTTTCTATGCCATGACCATGCGGCGTCATAACAGGTGTAGATTAGCAAGACACGCGTCTACTCTGATCAATTCTTGTCCACATTGATCAAATATCGATCTGTTGCTACAACTTTTATGCAGTGCGGCTGATCAAACAAGGGCGTCTCTTGCTTTCCATAACTAATGGTGTTTTGGTGGGCCCGAATCGCCCACCCGCTTATCTCCGACGTCGTGCAACTCAACAAACTTCGCCAAACACCTTTCTTTTCTTCTTTTTTTTTTTATGTGTGTGTGTGTGTGTGGTCTCCTGAGAGGCTGAGAACCACAAGTGTAAAGGTAGAAGACCTCAGCGTATAGGGTTACTTCTGGTCAATATGAGAAAAATATCATGGCAGTGACGTATAATCAGCAAAATGTTTCAAATGTTTGCAAAATGGGGACTTTACATGTGGGAGGAGGACTTCACCCTCGTTAGCCTCTCCGAAATGCACTACCAAATGTACCATTTGGGGGGTTTGAACCACCGCTCCCCCCTAATACGCTACTATATATCATGGCATTGAAATATTGTTGTACCCATTCTGTGTGGCATTCCCGCGTTTATGGCAAACCTCATGACAGCACTTAACGACGCTCTCTCAACCTCCAGAACCAGAGCTTTGTAACCATAAAGGTACGCTGTTTTACCTACAAAGACCAACTCGTAACTTTTCTTCCCATAATATAGTACGACCACACAACCAAGCTGCAGGCATTTTTTTTCTTCTCGTCTATATTACAGCCGAAACAAACAAACAAACAAAATCCCAGCTTCTTGTACACGGCATATGCACGCCAATATAAGCAGCCGTCGAATACCCTTAAAAGTAAACGCCGAAAATCAGAAACCCTAAACAGAGCAGACAATCTTTATTTAGCAGACGACTATCGAGCAGACGAACGCTTTAAAAAACAGACGACACCTCCGACAAGCAAAGCAGGCGGCGCTTGTTTCTTCCTTTTCGAGCGCGTTTGTCCCTGTCGCACCATCCATCTCCTCGCGACAACGGCCAGAGGACGAGCGTGCAAATCGTCAGTGAACGCTCGACGTGCCAACAATATCTGACAGGCTCAAGTATTACGTCAGCAGTCCCTGTACCTTTCAATATAGTGCGATCGAAACGGGCCACATCCGCCGGCCAATTATACAGAGAGCGCATTTGCATGGCTGGACAGGCAGCAGTTGGTCGTTAGGCCCAGCCGACCGACAATCACACTGATATAACGACGACGACGCGGAAACGCTGACTCCTCGTCTTTCGCGAGGGAGATTAGATGCAAGACTTCTGTGGAGGACACTCGAGATGAGGTTAAATTTAATAAATGCTCGACGCAGTGGCGTCATACGTTTCAGCAAGGGTTGTGGTCAGCGCAGAGGGCTGCCTTGTTGAAAATATGCCCGAAGTTGTAAGCCGCGCGTTTTAATTTCATCCTCTTATCGTCTAGTATCAGAGGAATTCCACTTTCTGGGTTCCTGCATATCTTTCTCAGCTACAGGGTTTTGTGACAGAGAGCATGGGTCACTAACAGAAGAAAATAAGAAAAAAATGGAGGAGGGGCAAGGGGGAGAGGAGTGAGACGCCAGTACACGACGATCATATACACAAATACACTCTTAGAAAAAAAAAAAAAGATTGGAGTAGTTACACCTTTTAGGAGGTAATAGTTGTCGCGTATGTTGTGCCTAAAAGGTTGCAGAGTATAACTGCCTGCTACCTACGAATGATAGGGTTACCGCTTCTGATTCGGTGAGCGAGGGGGGCGTACGCCTCTTTATGGCAATTTGGATATATGATAATTGCTTTTACCACCCTTTTACACCTTTTATCAGACGCTATCTTGACCTAGGTGGTAACTATAGAAGTTACCACCTTTTCACACCCTTTTTTCTTAGAGTGTAGTTTGGATCTAGTTCCTGTCGTTTGCCGTTACATGGAGGCTTCGTACGCTTACGCAAAGGACTATTTGCATTGATAACAGCGACGAAAGAGGAATATGGTCTCCTTGATTAGAGACGGTCCCGCAGAGTCGTTTTCACTCCACAGAGGAGAGATGGGACGCGCGATAAGTGGTCGAGCACGTGGTCCTTATTTCGGTTTTCGCGCGCGGGCACCAAAAGGGCCACGCGGGAATATGTTCGGACTTGTTTGGTGTTCCTTTATTAGGAACCCAAACACACGGACTGGGAAAAGGAGGAATCCCCAGAGGATGCCCTGCCCCTCGACTTACTTGGTTAGCGCATGCACGTGGACGGATCAATGTCAGCCTCAATGCAAACACCACGTTTACGTAGTTGGATCTGGAATCGCTAAAGCTCATTTTTTGAATCTGCATGAGCCGGAATCCGTTACGGACCTGTTTAGTTAAGACAGTTGCCAGTTGCTTGGATTTGTGTGATATATATGTCTCGGCTAGTAAAGTTCAGTGATATAGCCCTGCTTCGGGTATCGAACAATTCGCGCGGCCTAGTATCACGACCTACTAGATTATAACGACCATGTCATAATCGGCATCCCGTATGAGGAGCCCGCCCGCACGGTCCGCTAGAGGCGCTACTCACCGGCCCGCGAGATCTGTATCATGATTGGACAATGGAAATTTGAATTTTGAACGCGCAGAAGCGGACGCACGACTGCCGTAGCAGACGACAGCAACAGCTGCCATGAAAACGCGTAGAATGGTTATGATAATCAACTTTAGAAAGAAGCACCTCCCGTGGGACATGCACCGCTTGTACAAAAATACTAAGGTAAGCTGAAGTACAAAGTATTGCTGAAAGCAATAGCCGGGCCGATGAGTAGCGCCACCGCTAGCTTCTAAATACCGAGCTGGGAAGGGGTCCCGATGACGTGGTCGTTATAATCTAGTAGGTCGTGCTTATAGTATATGGTTTAATTGGTGTTTGATGAAGCGCTCTTCCGACGCGCGTGCGGGTGCGATGGCCAACTCTACACGCGTAAACAGGGTCTGGCAGATTCGTGTTAAATGCCTTTCACGGACTTGACTGGGGGATAAAAATCGGGTGCGTTGTGTCTTGTGTAAGAGATAAGGTTATACATAGCTTTCTCGTCAGCTTACTCCGCCTCGTGCTGATACCTAATAACCGCAGAGGAGCTTTACTTGTGAAATAAACAATCACTTGGTCGGCGCGCATGCTGTGCGCACTCGCGGTGGCCAGATACAACAACAGGTTGCTAATTTATGGTTTCGGGTGTTATTGCGTAAGAGAAAAGAAAGAGCTGGTTACGCGGCATGATACACGGTTTCCGCATTTCAGCATTCGATGACCAGCTAAAGTGTGCTGTAGACGTGACATTCTGAAAGCACGGTAAGTTTCTCAAATATAACTGCCCACGCACGTGTTATAGAGCAATGTCACGGATGATCGGTTGCGTCATTTGCAATTTCGATCGACCGAGTCTACAACACGCTCGTAGTCATTTTCGCAGCATCAAAAGATTCATGACGCGCGCCCGCTTAACGATCATGTCAGCCGCGTGCATCATTCTACATTCAGTATAGCGTGCACGAAGGTGCGAAACGGTATACTCCTGAGTTGCAGGTATTCGAACCTAGGTTCAAACCAGGAGTTGTCACAACTTATGAAATTGTAGTCGCTCGTTGATAAAATACGTAATAATAATAATGACGCGTTAACCGGAAAAGAGGGCGACCCCAACTCACGTATTGGAAAAAAAGAATAAGTTATGATAACCTGAAATTGTAGTTATAAATTTGATATAAGTAAAGCAAGCAAAGCAACGCGACGCAAGCGACAAGTACAAAGGAGAAGTACAAGAAAAAAAGCAACGCAAGAAAAAAGAATAAAAAAAATCAAGAAATGAGAGCAAAATGGCGGCGACCGGCAACTACTCTTGCGAAACACGTAGTACATTCTTGAAACTGGTACACGCTAGAAATCACGCGTGATTCGTGAAAAGCCCTAGGCGTAAAACCCTTTTGTAACGCTAATAATTAACGAAAAGTATTTAAGCTAAGTTACTGAGAACCAGCGGCATATGGCCGAGCGGGTTAAGGCGTCCCGCTCGCAGGTGGTGCAGAAGCTCGTGCTGAACACTGGGAGGTGATGGGTTCGAATCCTACCACCGGCTGTGCTGTCTAAGGTTTTCCATGTGTTTTCCAAAGACTTTCCAGCAGGGCCGTCGAGAGGGTGGGGCAGCCGGTGATGGTGTCCCGGGGCCCGGGGCGCCTCAGGGGCCCACGGAACCCAAGGGCTGTCGTAATCGCAAAAGAAGAAATACTTCAACCGTGTTATCGAGACGTGAGGAGGGGGCCCGGGCATGACCTCATCCCCGGGGCACGTAATTTCTCTCGCCGATTCGATTGAAAGAAAGGGGGGGGGGGGGGGGTACGCCTTTTTGTGGCAATTATCATATATCCAAATTGCCACAAAAAGGCGTACGCCTCCCTCACTGTTCGAATTAGAAGCGATAAACCCAACATTCGTGGCAATGGTCGACGCACAGCGTACTGTGCGGTGTGAAGTTTCAGAGCATGCATACAGGGTGTTCAAAATTAAGCTTTCACTAACACTTTATAAATAGGCGAACAAAAGAAAACTGGTGCTATTTTTTCTGTTCCTTGAGTAAGAAACAGGTGCTACATAATTAGCAGCACCTGTTTCTTACACAAGTAGCGTAAAGTTATCCGGTTTCCTGTCATCGCTGTGTTTGCGTAGCGCTCGTGAAAGCGTAATTTTGAACACCCTGTATATCTCTAAGACAAGGGTCGACCTTTTCCGGCGCATTTTTTAAAATAAGAATTTGACATATATTTCCCTTTATCCGGCAAGTACAACGGGATGAATATCGCACCCCCAATGAACGAAGAACTCCTCTTTTCTTTCCTGCCACTCGTGAAGGGGCTTCAAGTCCTGCCGGCAAAGTTGACTCGTATTGCGTTTCATACGGTAAAAAAATGCAGAATAATAATGGCGATAAAAGGAACGAGCGCGAGACGCAATACTGATGAAATTTCACTTTGATGCCGAGCTAGAAAACCAATTTCGAAACAGGTCTTACGTAAGAGGCTTTTTTACAAGACGTCTTTATTTCGAGGCGACAGACGGATTTGCGCAGACAAAGCACACAGGAAGAGTAGTAAGAGCTCTCGCTAAAAACGGGTCAAACACGCCGCCACGATAATTCCGTAAAACACTGCTTTCCAACCCCCTCTAAACCTCGCAGAGCATCGTAAACTTTCAAAAGAGTAATTAAGCTTAATATACATCCAGAAAGGAGAAAAGGATACACTGTGCCGTCTGTCGTGGGACAATCAGTTTTTCTAAACAACGAAAAGAAAAGGAAGTTCCGCGATGGTTTACACGTGTTTTTCGGCCCCTTTTTGCTGACGTCACGTTCGTTTCCCTTGTTTATTGTTCTTTCTACGCGAAAAGTCCGGGTCTCACATTTCGAGCGCCAGACCCCGCTCGCTTCTTTTGTGGGCAAGAGTTTTCAGCCAGAACAAAATGGCTAGGTATACCAACACCAGATAGTCGAAGAAATAAAAAATAAAAAAAACTGCTCACTGAGCCGAAGTTCCACTCCGTATTATGTTGAGCATTCACTCAAGCAGACGACACTTGGCAGACGACACCACGAGCGTCTTTTCCTGTCGTCTGCTACGGAATATCTTGTGGCTGTCTCGCATTCCCCAAGCTCAGCAGTGCCGATATACACTCTTCACAAAGCGTCTCTCTCTCGCTCTCTTTCGAATTCCGAAGTTAGAGGTTAGGCACAAACTTATTTCTGCTATCCGATGGCGAAAATCTTGATTGCCCGAAATTTAATTAAACGGAAGTGCCTTATTGCCAGAATGTTTCTTTATTTGTTCATTGCGAAGGGCTGTTCGGATATTTAATACTGCGATCTGGAACAACAGACGTGTTAATGCCCCAGCATAAACATCAACAGTGTGTACACAAAAGGCGCAATGTGCTATAAAGTTACGAGGCTAGAGTTCCTTACTTCCATCTTCCCTCCCCCATACGTACACTCTCCACCAGTGCTCAAGACACTCTTCGAGTAATTTTTAATTACTCTGGGATTTGCTTGAGCCTAATAGAAGGCCGGTCAGTCGGGACGGAGCGTCCGCTCATTTGGCCGCGTCCACTGTAAATACACATGTCCGGTTCTTACTTAGCCCACGCTGTATTCAGGAAGGGGGTGGGAGACGCGTTGCCAGGGAAACCGAGAGAATCAGGCCCAGCAACGAACCGTCGTCGTGGAGGACATCGGAGCATTACTGCACTTTGCCTACGCGCCTTTTTGTTTGTTATTTACTCAGACAGGAACTCTGATCGAAGGAGTCTTTCGCAGGGTTCAACGTATTCGATCTGCCTCACTTATATTTATAGAACCCTAAGTGATGCTACGTTCGACGTATTTACTGCGAAGAACGCGTAAGAATGGTCGATAATGTATCGGAGAATGTTGACGGATTGATAAAAGTCATGTCGGAGGCGGTCAAGACTACCCGCGTGACGCATCGGACAGTCTCGTTGCTATTGGTGTCGTGTTTCGGATCAGATTTAAGAAGTCTGAGCAGCCCTATACTACGGAAGAACAATGTGACGAGTGACTCCGACTATGATTTAATTACGTTTTAGCCGTAAATTGTATTCGACGAGCAGTTACTTTGTAATGTTAAGTGAAGAGCGTCAGGACGATATAGCCGCCCATATTTCACACAGTCACTGATGATTTTTTTTTAAGTTCCGTGTTAGCACCGCGATGCAACTGCGGCTATGAGCGGCGTACATACGTGGACAGATGGAGAAAGGACAGCAGGAAGGAGTGGGGGACAGGGGGTTAGTATGCGTCCTGGGCCAACTTCAGGGGGAACTGTGGCCGACATTCGTCTGGAGAGTCTTCGGAAAACCCAAGGAAAACCTCAGACAACAACAGCCGGTGGTAGGATTCGAACCCACCACCTCCCAGTCTGAAGCACGACCTTGGCTATACCAGCAACTAGCGGGACGCGCTCGACCATCGTAGTCACTGATGTTTTTAATTTCCACTCTCATGAATATAATTTTGGTTTTCTGTAGATACACAATGCTGGGTCACACGTCTCGCGCCATACAGATCCAACTAAACACCAGTATATGTCTCATTACCGCTTCCACGCGTCCATTGAGACATGGGCGCATCTCAAAAGACTATACACTTTTATGTGTTGATTATTAAAGTAGGCAACATTAATAAAATTGGAAGACCAGATCAAATTTTGTGGCAGTTATCGTGTAACCAAATTGCCACAAAAAAGGCGTACGCCCCCATTTGTCTACGAATAAGAAGCCATCTAGCGTGCTATGCGGTGTAGTTCTGCTTTCAGAGCGTATAACGAGCATTCTCGTTTTCATTTTCTGCTTTTCTTTTTTGTTGCCTGGATCCAACCGTCGTGTGACAGCACGCGAACAATCACGTGCACGTGGCAGCCTTCCAACGTGCACTTTAAAAACAGGACGTCACCGCATAGCACGCTGTGCGCCATGCAAAGAATGATAGGGTTATCGATTCTGATTCGAAGAGAGAGGTGGGCGTACGCCTTTTTGTGTCAATTTGGATATATGATAATTGACACAAAAAGGCGTATGCCCACCTCTCTCTTCAAAAAAGAAGCGATAACGCTATCATTCTTGGCAACGGTTGGCGCACAGCGTGCTATGCGGTGAACTTCTGTTTTTAGAGTGTGGGAAGTAGAGGGGGAAACCGGCAAGGTGTGCCCACTGTTGCTGGAAGACAGACATGAGAGCTCTCGATGACATCACCTCGTCTTGGAGAATCCGAAACGATGTAGTTTCGCGGGTGCTTCCAAAAATTAGTGGAAGCTCGTAATGTTCACAGACAGTATACGCTAGGCAAGTAGGTCAGCCTTCGCACAGCCCCTCAGCTTCTCCCTTTCCCCTTGTGCACATAGAACGGTCCCATTGGATCGCTCTCAAATGAGGTACCACAACAACCACACACTCTTAAAAATGAACTTCACCGCATAGCACCCTCCTAGCCAACCATAATCTCGAATGATATCGTTATCTGCCCTGATTTGTTGAAAACGGTAGGCGTACGCCTTTTTTGTGACAATTATGAACAGCATAAGTGTCACAAAAAAGGCGTACGCCTCCCGTTTTCAACAAATCAGGGCAGATAACGATATCATTCGAGATTATGGTTGGCTAGGAGCGTGTTATGCGGTGAAGTTCATTTTTAAGAGTGCACGTAAAGACCACGTTCTTTCATCTTTTCCACCATAGTGTTGTGGGCCGTCTGCAAATGCCCCCTTATTGCTGCATGCTTTCTGAGTGGACAAACGTTTTTGTCACGTGCTTTCTCCAACCTTTGCTTTCTCTTATGCGCAGAAACGTACTATTGTAGCGTGTTTATATTCTGCGCACTGAGTCTTTAAGTGAGGCTGATTTATAATAGGAAATAAATATATATATATATATATATATATATATATATATATATATATATATATATTCGTCCGCACACTCTAAAAACTAGAAATGGGACGAATCCACAATTTCTCGAATCCGAATTTCCGAATCGAATCCGAATTTTGGGGGTGTGCCCTCGTCAAGCAGCAGTCTTGATGCTTTAGGCCATCCCTTGTACATAGCCAGTGTAATTTACATTCGCATATCTTGAATAAATTCAAATTCAATTCAAATTCAAGGAAGGTTCTGCGAACCCACGAATCTTACGAATCGTTTCTTTAAAAAGAGTTTTAAAAGCCAGGGGAAAAAAACACTTCTACTGAACAGTGTTTTTGAAGCAGGACTTTGTTTAATAAAAAAAAAAAAAAAAATTCGTGAGAAGACATACCCACCCAGTCAGCACAAATTGTTGCAGTGACATTGCACAAATATTGCCATGCAATATATTGCTGTTATGTTGCTAATGATCGCTTTCGTCATGCTGCAACGATGTTATTGAAACAACATCGCAAAAATGTGACATTGCAATGCTGACGTGACATTGCTAAAGACCGGCACTGTTTTGTGAGCAATGTTATTGCAACATTGCATTAAAATTGATTGCCAAACACCACATCAGCAATGTAACTGCGACATGTCTTCAGTGTAGCACACGCATGTTGCTTCGGAAACACAATCACAGTGTTAGCTCTACGCACCTTGTGAAATACGGCAAAAACATTGAAATAAAGATATTGCACAAACGTTGAATTTACGTTGCTGATTAAGCGTTTTGGAAGAAATGCAATTGCAACATAGCATCGACATTGCTCGCAAAACATGGCATCAACAATGTAAACACCACATTACCTGAGTGTATAAGGTATTCAACATTGCTACAGTAACATCATCGCAATGTTAGCTTTACGCAATCTTTGAGACATAGCAGAAACATTGAAGCACGTATACTGCTACAACGACGAATGTGGGCAGGAAATATCGCTGCAACACTTCAACGTTGAGGTAACATTGATGCAACACATTTGCAATATATTGTACTGTCTGGGCATACACATCTTCCTAAGTGTAACTTATTTAACATGTTGTTCATCGACTACAGGAAATACATCAACTCAGGAGTCTGAATTCATTCCATAAAACTAAGAGAGAATCAAAGCAAAACCGTGTTACTTTGAAACTTAATATCGGAGCTTTATGTTGTGGTTTTGTCGCGCCCCGGGGGCTGCCGGCCAAGCAGGCTTGGAGGCGACGATTTTAAAAAGAAACAAACAAACATGGTTGGTGGATTCGAAAGATTCGATTCGCGGTTTTAGGCAATAGGATTCGGATTCGCGAATCTCGAATCCCCCTCTACGATTCGAGGATTCGGTTGGCACATCCCTACTAAAAACAGAACTTCAGCGCCACCCAATGCCACGTATGATAGGGTTATCGATTCTGGTTTGGAGAGAGAGAGAGGGGGGGGGGGGGGCGTACGCCTGTTTGGTGGCAATTTGGATGTACGAAATTGCCACAAAAAGGCAGAACTTCAGCGCCACCCAATGCCACGTATGATAGGGTTATCGATTCTGGTTTGGAGAGAGAGAGAGGGGGGGGGGGGGGCGTACGCCTGTTTGGTGGCAATTTGGATGTACGAAATTGCCACAAAAAGGCAGAACTTCAGCGCCACCCAATGCCACGTATGATAGGGTTATCGATTCTGGTTTGGAGAGAGAGAGAGAGGGGGGGGGGCGTACGCCTGTTTGGTGGCAATTTGGATGTACGAAATTGCCACAAAAAGGCAGAACTTCAGCGCCACCCAATGCCACGTATGATAGGGTTATCGATTCTGGTTTGGAGAGAGAGAGAGGGGGGGGGCGTACGCCTGTTTGGTGGCAATTTGGATGTACGAAATTGCCACAAAAAAGGCAGAAACTTCAGCGCCACCCAATGCCACGTATGATAGGGTTATCGATTCTGGTTTGGAGAGAGAGAGAGAGGGGGGGGGCGTACGCCTGTTTGGTGGCAATTTGGATGTACGAAATTGCCACAAAAAGGCGTACGCCTCCTCTGTTTCCACTCACAAGCGATATCACCCTATCATTCGTGGCAATGGTTGGCGCACAACGTGCTATGCGGTGAGATTCGTTTTTGTTTTCGTTTTTTTTTTCCTTTTTTTTTTTTTTTTTTTTGCGTAGTGGCGTTGAACCTACGTGTCCCTGCAAGCATACTTTCTTTCTTCGGTTCAGTTCTTGTTCAGGATCAAGACGGTACGTCGTCGCAGCTACCGTCCATTTTTTCTCTCTTATTCTTTTAATTTCCGGTTCGCTGAAGAACAGACAAGGGATGTGAGTCATGGCAGCAACTATACAGAGCAGCCAATTTCACGTACGACAGCCGCAGACAAACGAGGCTATACGGGCAGTGTTCCAGATATAGCACTCCATCTTGCCCAGGAGTAGAGCATTGTGACTGCTTCATGTCATAACTCAAGAGCTGCTAAAGGGAAGAACGACAGCGTGCGAAAAATCTCTTCCTCCATCGCTTTCACGTCGGGCGCCCATTAAAACGTGCAACGTTTCCACAACGGCTGACGTGACATACTCAATTTGGCAATAACGGCCGGCAAACAGAGCTACTATATATGTGTCTCCGACAATGGAAGACGATTGAAGACGGCTCTTATATGGGGAGCGGATTCTTCTTCGTGGGCTGTGCTTCCTCGAGCGAATAAAATTGAATACATTCGTGCGTTTGAAACATTTAGCTCTGCAGAGGCTATTGAAAATGTGGAACGCACGGGGGAAGAGTCGATCACGAATAAATTACTTCTTTTCTTTTTTATTCTTATTACTACCGCCAAGTAGCTGCAGCTACCAGCGGTGTACAGACTCGTACGGATGGAGAGAAGGCAGCAGGAAGTGTGGGACGCGCAGGTTTTAGTTTGCGTCCTGGGCAAACTTCAGGGAGAACCGATATATATATCCGGAAAGTCTGCCGCGAAAGCCAGAGAAAACCTCGGACGGCACGACTGAAAAGAATATTACTTGCGCGCAACGATAAACTACGCGAAACACATTTCACGTTACAGCATGTGCTGCTTCTTCGCTTTCTTAAAAATTTGTATCGAAAAACTGGCACCCGAAGTTCGTGAAAGAAATCTCCAATGTACAACTGGTAAGAAATAAATAAGAGTGTTTAAGGCCCGGTTTCACCAACGCTAGTTAACTTTGAACCGAGATGAAGCGTTGCCAAAACTTGAAGTTAACACACATTTCTTGAACAAGAGATAAACTGATGTTCTGAGGCTGGAACAACATAGAAGGGACAGATACAAACAAAGCCTCAGATTGCCTAAGAAATCAACGATGAAAGATGAGATGACACATTTCTTGTTTGCAAACGTTACTGGGTGACGTGATGAATGTTTCAGTAACAGTAACTCTCTGTACTGAAGTAGAGCTAAGCGTTAAATTCAAGTTAAGGAACCTTTTATCTCGGTTCAGATGTTAATCGGCGTTGGTGAAACCGTGCCTAAATATACAAACAAACAAACAAAAACCAGGGTTTTGAAGCTCAGTTTAAACTTAAGTACTCTGAGAAAAAATATAAAAAATGCGGTCTAATAATAATAAATGGTGCTCGAGACACTGTGACATGAAATATTCGCAATTGTACGGGTTAGCCTTTAGTGGTTCCAAACTGTTGTGCATAAGTTGAACAAATAAACTTGAGGATTTCATTCCTCGTTTTTCCCGTTTTCCGGAAAGCCCAAAACAAGACACATTCGTCGACTTTATGTCCTTTTTTGGATCCTTCCTGCTGTCCCCATCCATCAACTCGTGCGCGCAGTCACTTTCAAACGCAGTCTCAGCCGCTTCACGTTTTTTTTTTTTGCATGTTTTCCAGCCGGCGTGTATGACAACCAGATGATCTAAAGACCGACAAATGTTGCAAGGCGAGCTTCGAGGCTGCTCGAATATCACGGATATCCGTCGTGTCTGATGTGGTATCCCTTCGTTCCCGTCATCTCGTTTCCCTTTGTGTGACGGTGAAGAGCAAGTTTCATTGTCGTCAGGAGTCACCTGAAGCGAGGCTTTTGTCACGGCCTGACAGATACTTTACCCTCTTTGTACGGGCGTAACTGTGCAGGAGCACACGTCATTTGCAGTGAGAAAGTGTGTTCACACGAGCGACATCCTCACGGAATATTCTTGTGGAAGAAAAAAAAAAAGAAGAAAGAAAAGATTGCTTACGGGGGAGGACGTTACGTAGCGTCGGATTATCGGAACTGCGCGCATATAGCAGACGACACCATCGACCCTGTCGTCTGCTTACGAAAATCCTTGTTGCTGAGCCGCAGGATAATCACCATGGTTAAAACAGCACAGAAAGACATGACGTTGAGCGCGCGCGGTCACGTGGCAGCAGGAAACTATGACGTTTTACGCAAAATCTTTCCGCTGGAGTATTCTACCGAGTGTCGCTCACGTAAGTACACGGAAACTGTTGTGAAAGTATGCATGTAGCAACACTATGAATACTGTAACAATATATACCGACATTAAGCTCACAACACGATTCGGCTTCTGTCAAATTTTCAGGAACTTAGCCTAATTAAGCGTTTTTTTTTTTTTGTTTTTTTGCTCGTTTCTGAGAAGTGACGTTTGTTATGAATTTTAAGCGGCAAAGCGGAAATCAGGACTTCGCGCCTTATTGTGAAGGGGCTCATTATTTCAATCCCCGCATCACCTCCAGCAATGGGGTAGAGTATCGCCCCCGGTGATGAAACTCCCCATCCATCATCCCGAAATAAAGTTGTTGATTTTTAGCGAGTTTCTTTTTTTTTTTTTTTCCAAATAGAAAGGTTAGCAAATACCAATAGCATCGGAGCATTTCTTAAAAAATATGCAATAACACGTGAGAGACAACAAGGGACTCATGAGATGACCACAACTACAACTTAGAAACCGTTGTTGTAGAACAACAAAACAACTTAGAAAACCGTTCGTTGTTAGTATATATCTCAAATATTGTGAGGCGTGTACTGCACATATTTTATCGACAACATGCGTTCTTTTCTCAACCACATGCTATTCACCTTCAATGAGGTTTATCCAGCATCTAGCTACTTTTCTCAACTCGACTTCCTATCTCTGTCTTCCTCTATTATAATTACGGTATACTGCAGTAAAATTACTTATGGCTTCTGCACGATTGCACTGTATCTGGACCACCAGGCTCTTATAAGTAAACGCAATTCTACTGACGCTATTGTAATTGCTGAGAGACAGTAAAAAACAGTCCATTCAATATCACATCATAGAGGGCTCTACTCACATCACATCATAACCCGACAGCAACACCACAACCATCACTGGACATCAGCTACATGACTTATCATTCAACCTCGACCTCAGATCCCATCAATGGACTTCAACTTCGTCACGTCACGTCACGTCACATCACATCACATCAAATCATAGCATTGTAATTCAACAACAGTGAAAGATCCATGACGAAAACCCGAGACTGGGAAAAAGACGAAAAACAGACGACACAACACAAAGTCTCTCTTTGTGTTGTGTCGTCTGTTTTTCGTCTTTTTCCCAGTCTCGGGTTTTCGTCATGGATCTTAGCCACCAGCTCGCTTGCTTTTTTAACCATTTTATCAGTGAAAGATGACCATGATAGCCATCATGAGTGAGTTTACCGACATATATGATCATGCTGTGCATCAAACACGTGACAGAATAAATTTTTACTCTCTATATCAGCGGTTCTCTGACGCGCATGTGTTGAGGACCCTTGTGGGATGGGGGGGGGGGGGGAGCGATGGGGGACACCTCGAAGGTCCACACGCTGAAGAGAGCAACACAACAGGTACGAGCAGGCATCATTTAGTACTTTTTATTGCACAAGAAGTAGCAATGAAGGAATGATTAGTTTACTGAATGCATTATTTTTGCTATCAGCGCACTAAAGTGTGGAGCAATGTGTTATATCTGTATCCGCATTCGGCTGTCGCACGCCTAGTAAGCTCACCGACCAGCGAGGAGCTCGAGGACCCCAAGAAGTGCCTTTGCGAACCCCTTGCGATCCGCAGACCCCCATCTCTATTATAATTAGGGACAACATACGCGCCTGTGCCAATGCAGGAGAGCTTAAAAGTAACGTTGTCGGATTCAGTGATGCGCACGAGTACTACAAACAGCACGTCTCGTGCGCTATTCAGAAATGAGAACCGCATTTGCAGTTATCTTATTTAGTTATCGGCATATCGACCTAATCTTTGCGGAACCCAGAATGGCATGCGAAGCGGAATGGGGTGGCATATAACACGGCGAAGTACACTCTTAAAAATGAACTTCACCGCATAGCACGCTCCTAGCCAACCATCATCTCGAATGATATCGTTATCCGCCCTGATTTGTTGAAAACGGGGGCGTACGCCTTTTTTGTGACACTTATGCTGTTCATAATTGTCACAAAAAAGGCGTACGTCTCCAGCTTTCAACAAATCGGGGAAGCGTGCTGTGCGGTGAAGTTCATTTTTAAGAGTGTATTATCCAGACCCCCCCTACCCCCCCCGCAAATGTTCAGCGACACCCCCCCTAACTAGTTCAGCTGGTACAACCTACAGGGGGTACCCTTGCGATTTGAGCTTTAGGCACATATGTCGGTAATGATATGTTAAGCTGTAATGACTTCACTATAATAATGACCGCCCCCCCCCACCCCAGTTTTTTCTAACACCCCCTCTCCGGCTTGGGATTTTGGATAAACCACTGAGTGTATACCTCAGAGACAATACGCAGGGAAGAGCAGGATATTGAGAGAAGGAAGATAAGCAGAAAAGGCAGATTACTTCGTGAGATAACAAATATTCGAATTCAACCGATCAACCGAGGACTTTCCCTCTGAAAAAGCGCCCCTATACTAACGGTCATATTGGTGAAACCACGAGATAACGAGAAGGGATACGGATACGTCTGCGGACTGGACTCTGCGACATGCACGCAAAAAGCACCCGGTAAAAAAATATTCAGCCCCCAACGAGCTGAACAACGATTCACGAAGAGCACAACACACACAAAGAATCAACTTCCCTCTCGAGGGAATAAGGTAGTGACTCACCTACGCAAACGAATTCGCCTCGCATATTCCCCACATATACAACGCGCGAGGCCAATGTCCCCTTTTCTTCCCTAACACGATTAGGGGACGTCCAGTTATCCTGAGCGGAAAGAAGGAAAATCCAGAATATCGGCGACACGAATTGCGACAAACACGAGAGAGAAAGAGAGAGAGAGAGAGAGAAAAAAAAAAGAGAGACGCCGTATACACACAAGGAAACATATAGCGGGGATGAAATAAATTTGCCCGTATATGGCAAGAACACGTCCGCCGCTGGGGCAGACATCGCTCCTCAACCCAACCCAGAGCAACGTCCGCCGCCGAAGAGGAAGGCAGCCGTGAAACGACACACGATTGATGATGGAGGCACTTTTTTTCTCCTTTATGCTCTATCGCTTTCTTTCGTTTCGGCATGCGAGCGGGACACACGGCATGAATACAAACACACGGGAAAAACTATGGCGTCATCATCCAGCATTCGGACGTGAACTCGCATATCTGCGCACATCCGCTATATGTCTATGCAAACATCCCGCTGCATTTAAATTATAAAAATTTCGTTGCGTCGGAGGACCGCCTGCATTTTTCGTTCCGCATACTCCGCTCGGTACGTGAGGTCCCAAGATAGCAAAAAAGCAACCTAAAAGGTAACATTTTCCTTACAGAGTCTACAATCGTATTGCTACGCATGCGTCCCACACGCAGAGAGCTCACGCACGTTCCGTCATGCCATCCTTTGGACCCGCTGGGCTGCTCCCATACAGAGCGTATGAGAATGAGAATGATTTCAGCTGAAATTGCATAGGTAGAGTCCGTGGTAGAGTCAAGCATCTATAGTTGACCTTTATTTGTGTACCAGTGACGAAGAACATTGTTTCATTATTCTCAAGAACGTTCTTTCTCGTTTAGAAATCAAGTGAGGCATGCATAACTCGTAATGCAGTTTAATTTGTCTGGTTTGATTGCTATCTCTTAAATTTGATTTATCTATCTTTTTTTTTTGTCTGATTGTATTGTACCTTATAGGCCTTGCCTAACTCCTGGCTAGTGCTCCATTGACATCTAGACATTTTTACGAAGGAACCTTTAACCGGAATTTGTCCTCTGGTTCCTTCAGCTCTACGTTAACTGCATGTATTATATGAATGAATGAAATAAAAATATGATTCATTGATTGATTATTCAAGGGGCACTGAAGTACAAGAACTAACACACTTAAAATGAGGTGGTGATGGTGAAATGGACTTCGCTGTTGTCGGCCTCACATATGTGGGCAACGTCACGACTGACGCCCTGGGGAATGTGGCGTTCTGGGCCACGTCTAAAGGAACCGTGCCGACATATGTCTGAAAAGCGCCTGAGGAAAACCCAGAAAAACCCCAGACAGCACAGCCGGCACTGGATTTGAACCAGGGTAACCTCTTAGAAATGAACTTCCCCGCATAGCATGCTCCTAGCCAACCATCATCTCGAATGAAATCGTTATCTGCCCAGATTTTTATGGAAACGTAGCGTACGCCTTCTTTGTGACAATTATGAAACAGCGTAAGAGTCACAAAATAGGCGTACGCATCCCGTTTCAACAAATCAGGGGCAGAGAAATGATATCATTCGAGATTAAGGTTTGCCAGGAGCTTGCTATGAGGTGAAGTTCATTTTCAAGAGTGTACTTCTCGCAAAATGACAACACAGAAAGGAACGGGACTCATCGTCTCATTTAAGAGGAGCGGGTTTAAGAACTGAAAAGAAAAAGGCGGCAAAGCGCAGATTAAGAAATCTGTATAGCGGAAGACAGCGGTCCAGAGGCGCATTCTGTGCACGTGGCTTCATCTTCGCCGGCTTCCAGCAATAAACAGCTTGATTAACTCGCTTCCTGTGCATATACATAATTTATCTTATTACGCACTACACTTAGCAAACAAGTCCTGCACGCCGTTCCGTTACGGAGCTGACATTTAAATACGTACTACTCGTTCTTTAATACGAACGCTGGTGGAGTGGAACTGTCTACCTATGGTTATTTGGTAAACTTTGGCGTCGCCTTTTACATTCAACGAGCAACTCCGTGAACTATTTTTAGCTGCGCAATGTGATGTATATTGTATCTCTTGTATCGTATATCTCCTTTATTTATTCAGTGCAACGTAATGCATATTGTATTCTGTCTTTCCTGTTTGTTCCCCTCTCCTGTAACAAACCTGAGGAGGATTAACACCACTTTAGCGACAAAGAATGAGGACACAGGTTAGACACTGAATCTGAAAGAACAGGACGCAACTTTCAACCACTTTACTGGAATGAGCCGAACATGAAACCAAATACAAGCCTGTCAACCGTACCCTCCCCCTCTTCTTCCATACCCGAGCGCCGCACGCTGCGTCAACAGCCAATCGACGATACCGGCCTTCAAAACACCCGTCCGGAGTTGATAAGATGTCGTTGTTTCTCTGTCAGGGTCGCCGTCGCTGCACTGACGCACTCATCTTAAGTTGCGTTATCGTTTTTGTCTCTAACACATGCCGCACATGAACGTGTTTAGATCTGTATAAGACTTTAGTTTGGTTGTAATGGGGTTGACACGGACAATAAATGACGTGACCTGCAAGCCGAGTCCTCTTCATCTTTTTTGTCCACCTTGTTTCGATGCCTCGGATCCGTCATTCAAACACCTAGAGGTTTCTCCTACAATACTCTCGACCGCAGGACGTTGGTATGGAGTACACTACACCCGCGCAACACTCCACGAATCTGTTCCTATGTTTTACCCCGCAAGTCGGGCTGGCACCCTCTGCCCCGACCATCCCGGCAAAGAACTCAGCTTGCTCCTGACACAGGGGCACAACCTTGATACCATGTTTTTGAGCCACTTTACCAGTCGGAGCGTCGCTCCATGCACATACGGAATCACCACCGTCTTCTCGGGCCGCTCCTCCCGGCTGTACCGGATCCCCTTGAACCCTTCAGAAGACGTCTGACCACTCCTCTGGTAAAATCCGATCGGGTACCCTGCCCGCGAAAGTCTTAGCAGCTGTTCCCTCAGGCATGCCTCGACTCGATGTTGACAACTCTTGACAACGCAATGCCCTCACCAAGCTGTTTACGATGCCCATCTTCACCATCTTCGTGTGGTTCGAATTGAAAGGGGAGTAACGTTTTTCCGTCCTCTGACCGTACATCTACACAAGTGTCGGGCTTCTCTAATCAACCTCAAGTCCAAGAAACTGCAAAGTGTCCTTAGCGGGTTCCTCCAGGGTAAATTTTAAACCCAAACCCGTTGGTCCTGGAACAGCCGTAACACGGAGACCCAGTCCACTTCCCCCACTGATACCAGAAGGTAATCGTCCACGTACCTACAAACTCGTAGCAGTTGGGTGATCCTCGGATGCAAGGAGTATCAAAGAGGGGAGAGGCAGTAGCGATCATCAGACACAATCATCACGAGAAATCAGTGAACAAAAATAAACAACACAGAAAAAAAATGATACGAAACAAAGTATTATGCAATGCGTGTCATTATACAAAAACGCATGCTACACGAGGGCGATCAAGAAGTAAAATTTTGAACTACGAGGTATGAAATATAGCCGAGAAGATAGTTCCAATGGAGCCTGGGCCTATTGCAAGAACGACTCAAAAGCGCACTTTAGCACGAAAGCAGAAAGGAACGCCAACCTCTTCTGGCGTCAAGTTTTCACCAACCGCAGTAAAAACTCGTAAACGGGACAAAGTTCGATACAAGTGGCAATTCCATATAAGTGACAAATCGATAAATAGTGGAAGTGTCACAAAAACAGTGACAGTAGCCCAGAAGCGCCCGGAAGCGCAGCTAGGGCCTTAAAAAAGCACTTAAGTAAGTGAATACACCTTAGTGCTGAGGAGCTTGGCAGCCTTGTATTTTATATCAGCAGAGAAAAAGAGAGAGACAGATCGCGACAGAGAGAGAGAGAGAGAGAAACTGGATAGCCGTATGGGCTAAGCTGAGTCCAGCTTGACACTTCGAGTATTAGGGTTCGTAACGCATACCTTCCGATCGGGACAGCGTGAGACTTGGAATCAGCGATTTCGTTATAACGAAGGGTTTACCGTAAAAGTAAAACGCGTCGAAACGGTTAGCGGACCTTGGTATTTCGAAATTCCGAAGCCAACCGGAAAATTCCACACGCACTTTGCGCATCAAGATGTAAAGAATCATCTTCCGCCGCAACCATTGTATAAAATACAGCGTCCTCCTCGAGCAGAGAGCGCGTTTCGCTGGCTTTGTGCGTTACCGATACTTCAAACAAACCGCCGTTCCACTATACCCGATAAGCCTTCCCTTATGCGCGACATTCCGCTTTCGATAACATGCTCACACAAAAGAGTCAAAGGAGCTCTTCCGAAAAAGTTTTCCTCGATCTTCCATTAATTAGCCGATCGACGTTAAGACGACGCAATATTGCGATATTGGTGGTGCTCTCCAAAGCGACGTTGACGACAAGAATAGAAGAAGAAAAAGTGCTATTACTGTATCGCGCGGAAGGAGATTAGAAAAGGACTACGATGTACGATATACCTTCGCGCAACGAAACAAGAAATGATGGAACGCGCGTGATTTATGAAGGAACCTCTTCCGTATAAGCGATACGTATCAGGGAAAAAACGAGCGTTCACCCCCAATATCGTACCCTATCAGTATTATGAGAGAGAATACTTTTTTCTTCTTCTTCTGTGTTAGCGCTACGGAGCAGCTGTGGCTACGAGCGCCGTACATAGATGTGGACAGATGGAGAGAACACAGCTGGAAGGAGTGAGGGGTTAGTGTGCGTCCTGGCAGACTTCAGGAGAAACTGTGCCGACACACTTCTGGAAAAATTTGCCGGAAAACCATGGAGAAACTCAGACAGCGCAGCCGGTGGTAGGTCTCGAACCCACCACCTCCCAGTCTTCAGCACGGCCTTGGTTCTGGGTAATTGTACTATTGTACAAAAAAACAGGGTTAATTATTTTGCACCTTTCAAATCGGAAATAAGGGGTGCTTCTGTAAATAAAGACCCTATTTTATTACACCGTAGGCTTAACACCGGGCTCGACCGAAAGGTGTAAGAACAGTGCTGAAAATGGCGTGTTGAAAAACACCCATCCGAAACAGCGTTTAAAATGTAATGCACATACACTCTTGAAATGTGTGTTTGTTGCGAATATTTACCTTTAGAATTTTGCTCCTTTAGAATATACCACTCTGAAGGGCGTTTCACAAGACACACTTGCCCATGGTCTGCAAGTTACACCAGAAAGGTGTGCGCCACAGGACAAGACATTTACACCGAAAGGTGTATTGAAGATTACTGTGCGCACGCAATGGGTTCATAATAAGCAATTGAGGCTCAAGAAATGCATAGCAAGAACGTAGAAAAAAATAAAAATAAAAACGTTTAGCATAAAGTATACCGTGTATTCACACGAGCGACATCCTCAAGGAATATTCTAGTGGAAGAAAAAAAAAAAAAAAAACTAAAGAACTGCTCACGGAGCCAAGTTCCGTCCGTGTTATGTTGAGAGCATTTCACACGGTGCCGGAACATTGGGAGTGGCGTTAGCAGACGACGACTTAGCAGATGACACCGTGAGCGTCTTTTCCTGTCGTCTGCTATGGAATATCTTGTGGCAGTGTCGCAGGATATTCTCCATGGTTAGCAGTGAATGTGAAGACGTTGAGCGCTCGCGTTCACGTGACAGCACAAAGCTATGAGGTCAACCTATGAGGTAACAGTAAAGTTCTACTAATCGCTGTAGTAAAAGAAGCAGAAGAAAAATAGCGCACAGATACTTCTTTTTTGACTGACACTACGGTTACGTCCCTGTCTATTTTCCTCATGCTAAACTATTAGACGGAAATCACCCCATCCAGAAATCAACAGTATCTTTGAGCGAATACAAGAACCGCGGTTCGCTAAATAACAAAGAGAACAACATAAACTGCAACTTCGCAATACCTTGACGTGGCCCGAGTCTCCTTACGTAATACCCTCTTTAATTATAGTAATATAGATTAGATCGAAGGGACTTTAGAGAAGTCCTGTTGAGGATCATTGGTCCTATCCAAAACGAAGTGGCCTCGTTCAACTAGTCGGACTTGTCCAACGACTGCATAAACGGGTCTAAAGCGGAAGGGCTCCTCGCTACCGGTTCCCAGTCAAGATGCGCGTTCGCCGGAGCAACATGCGTGAAAATGCGTGGCCTCAATGAACCGTGACCACCGTGCCTATAAAGTGTCTGGGGAAACAACACCTTCACAGTCACGATCTCGCCTCTTCCTCGCTTCACTGTGGCGGCAGATACACTCGGGATTAATTGATTACCGGTACTGCGTTTACGCGTAATGGACTAAATTTTCAGATAAGTAATTGCACGGCGGTATCCATCATGTGCGCTTTCCACCAGCCATTGGGGTAAGTTAAAAAAAATGAACTAATTTACAGTTACTCTGTTTGAAATGTAATTAGTTACGGCTACAGTTTCACGTTAAAGGAACTCAGTTACTCTACATCGTGACTTTTACATGACTTCCCCTGATTGGAAAAACGGCTGGGTATTTTGAAGCCTCAATAAAACGACGCATAGGGAAATGAGACGTGTGCAAAATATTGCGATACCTGGGCAACTTTGTTACACTTACCATATTGCGGCCTACTGTAAACCGAAAGCGGTGTAACTAGTTATACATCACGTTACGAGTTACTTGTACAACGGCTATTTCCCAACACTGCTTTCTACGATAACATTTTGAGCACACAGATCATGCAGCACTTCTTTAACTTTCCAGTGTGCCACCGTGATCCACGACGCCAGTACAACCTACAAACTACAAGCAGGATGACGTCACTTCTAGATGTGACCAAAGAAGATTCCAGAACCGCGCTACTCTAGGGGGGGAATTAACCACGAAGTCTCCCCATCTATTTATATATATATATAACCTCATCATCGTATGCATACACCTGTACTATCTCCACTCTTTGTAAGAACACCAAATTAGGCAAAGGCCACTTTGACTAAACCCACTTTGACGTCACTAATGAACTAGGTCGAAAAAGATCACCAGGATTTTTTCCCCTCTCTCTTTCGTTCACAAATAACGGCCTCGTCGCATGCCATGTCTAGGCTAATTACCGGGTAATGGTAATTGCCCCCGATCCTAGTGAAAGAAAAGAAAAGAGACACGGGGAAAAAAAGGGAACCGTACGCAGGAAGAAATCTCTGAATCACTGATGAACACACAAAAAAAAAAAAAAAAAAAAAAAAAAAGAGAGCTGGCATCTACTAATACGTTACATTACATACATTAATGGCATGTTTGGACGGATATAGCTCAACTTTGATCTATATTTGGCTGTGGGAAATATCGTATAGTGGTATCTGCTGGGGAATAGACTGAATGGTGGTTAGGTAATCTTTCTCCCGGCATGTGTCTATAAATATGTTATCCAACATTTAGTCGTTTCACGGTCAACACGGCGTGTTAGAATCCGTTGATGTCCCAATGTCCTTCCAGAAAATGAAGTTCGCGCGGTTCGACGAACTTTCGAATTTCTGGTCAATTAGCAAAGTTCGCAGACATGGCATTTCTAACGAAAGTAAAAAATACTCTCTTCATAAACTTTCACAGTTGAGTTTGAGAGAGTAATGAAATCGAACATTACATGTGTAAGCACGCATGTACTGTAACTGCACACACACGAAAAATTTAAAAGACGTTTTTCCACGTGCAAAAAAGTCTGCGTTCCGCCGCACACGAGAGGGACGCATGCCACGGTGGTGCCACATAGCATGCGTTTTTCCGGGTTTCCATCTGGCTAGCACTAGGCGAGCTCAAGTAAACATATTTTCCACTAACAAATGAACTTACATCGTCCATGTTACGACATAACAACAACAAACACATACACGTGGTTTCTTCTCAAGTCATCAAGACATGGGCTTCCGGCATTCGAAAAAGTGGTGGACGCCCCGCGAAATGGAGTCGAATGTCGACGAAATCCTTGGAATTTTCGCGAACTTCGCCAAACTCGAACATCGGCAGGGTGATTATCAAGTTTACTTCCACGAAATCAATAAACGGTGAAAGTAAGACAACTGATTTTAAATTGCTAGAAAGTACGGGAAAATTTACCTGCGTGTCTATATTCGGAAGAACTGAAATTGAAACTCTCCACTGCGCAGCTCTCTATGCAAATTCCAAGTTCGCCTGACGTTAAATAACCGCTCATCTCTCAACTCCAATCTCAAAGACTGCGCTAGAAGAGGCGTGGCGGTTGAAGTTCTACATGGTGAGCACGCGAAAAAGGACGAGACAACATACACGGACATGTTTTGATAGCGCGTTTTGATGAACGCTCTCCGTGTCTGTTGGCTTGTCCCATTTCGCGTTCTTACCATATTGAATACAATTATTGCGATACGCTCGCGTACAGGTACTGTAAAACCCTTTAATTTCGCGGCTCTAATTTTTTTTTCGGATCGAGCAATGGGGATATATTCGCTACCACTAAATTTCGCGAGCTCCTCCTTTTGTGTTTTGAAATTTTTGGCGTGCCCTTAAAGTTGGTGAATTTTCTCGATTCGCGATATTCGCGAAAATTAAGAGCTCGCGAAATAGAAGGGTTTTACAGTATATGCGTTACTGTAAGTTCCGCAAGGTTGTAGAGGGTCCCATTTTGAGGCTGTAGAAAGTATACAGGGAAAGCAGTTCATGCGACAGCCACTGTTAGTACCGCTGTCGCGTCTTCAATCTTTGTTTCGAGTATACTTTTTTTTTTTCTTTCGTTATGGAGAATTTTAGGAGAGGTCAGCTTAGTTAAAATGCTAGTACAAAATACTTCTGCTCTGACTATAAGGAGAGAAACGGGATAGCCGGTAAGTCATACTCAAAATTTACGCAGCACGGGGTACAGAAACGGACAGAACCAGAGACGCAGTCTTACCGTCTGGTTCTGCCCGTTCCTGTCTCCGCGCTGCGTAAATTTCTCAGAGCTGCAGGCAGAGAGGTGTACCTCTGGCAGCGGAGAATGTAGTCTGCGCACTGAGACGAGTGGGGCATATAGAGAATCGGTGGCGGACGCCAGGCAGGCGGGGAAGCCGACTCACGTGTTTTGATAGCGCCCCTATTCTACGTGTTTATGTTACGCGAGGCATGCAGATGCGCTCTCTCTAAGTACGTATAGTCTCCGACGGGTGTCTTCGCACATGATCAGTGTAAAAGCAACAGTCTGGTGGTTTATGGAAACCTGTTGAGGCGGGGCATTACGTCACGACTATCGCAGAGGGGGGATCGTGCGTCCCTGGGCCGACTTCGCAGGGAACATCAGTGACTTCTCAGGGTGAGGCGTTGTGTGTTCGCCTGAGCCACCCAGAGACGTGTAATATTCGTGGGCGGAGGTGAGCTCAGGGAGCTTACCCTGTCCCGATGAATATCATGACACGAGTCTTTGATTTACAAATCCGGAAAAGTGGGAAATCCAGCGATCCTGCTCTCACGTACTTATAGGAAAAAATCGAGAGTAATTTTGGTCTTTTTTTAGGACATATACGCATTGCAAGAAGTGCCTTTTGTGGCTAAAAGCACGGAGGTTTCATCGGGAGTTTAGGGACTAATTACAATACTGGGGAGTAAATTTCTGGGTCATGGGACTAAAACGGGAAGTAGTTGCAATCTAGAGAACTAGAAGCTGTAATTACCTCACAATTAGTCTCTTTTTCTTCTTCTTAGAGTGTAGATGGAAACAAAAGCCTAGGTATTTCTATTCTTTCTTTTCCTGTTTGGGTTCGATAAATTATTTTGCACTTTCATCCTTTTCATTACACAAATGAATTATGTGCACCAAAGGCCGTATCAATTATGCTCGGAGAAAATAAGTTACTTTTAAAATAGCCAAGTATTAAGGTACAACACTTTGCAAGCGACATTCTCAAGCCTGGTCCCCAACGCAAACAATACAGTGACACGGCTGTGGATTACAGGATCAACCCCCATATACATACTGTCTATTAAATGTTACCTGGGAGATAGAGTTATAGATATAGATAGATTACATATTTTTCTCCGCATGCATTTTCCGCTTTTTGCACTCGTTATTCCCGGCGCACACGCGGCCGAGGATGGCAGCAACTATGGGTCACCGCTTGATTACGGGCAGATTTGAAGCGAAAACTTTACTCACGACGTCTATTTACGCCAAAATGAGCACTGTGAAAGGCGGGCGCCGCTGTTTTACTGTGTGTAACTTCTGTCATTGTAGGTCTGCAGCTAGCAGCATATTCTTTTAAGTTTCAGAGAGGTTACAAATTACAATTCAGCAAGTATAGAGTGTGCTTATTTGACTGATATCCCTCGCTCACGTTGACTTCTCGAATCAAAGAGAGTACGAAAAAAAAAAAAAAAAAAGATAAGTGGTCATAATACCCGAAGCGCTGACACGAAACCGCATAAAGGTACAGGGGAATCCGATGATGCGGTGAGCGAAGACGTTAAAGGGAAGCGCCTCAGGACATGACCGCATGTACGTTCACACAGTGATTTATCCGACAACCCCCCTACACCCCCCCCCCCCCAAATGTTCAGTGGACCCCCTAACTTTTTCACCTGTGTACCCCTACAGGAGGTGCCCTTGCGATATCAGCTTTAGACACATGTTGGTAATGATATGTTAAGCTGAATGACGTAACTATAATAATGACTCCCCCCCCCCCCCCCCATTTTTTTCGAACACCCCTCCATGATTGGGATTCTGGATAAACCACTGCGTCACGAACATACAAGCACCGTTGTCTGTCCCTTCGGGCAATGAATTTTCGCTGTATCCTAGACTTGCCAACCAGTATACTTTATTTACGAGTTATTAATATTATCAAATTGCAATCGATGCTGCTTTCAAAACGACCTAAAAAAACGGAGGGTGCGCTGATGCAATAGGGCGAGCTTTGGGACGACGTCCTTCGAAACCCGAAATAATAGGGTGTCGGCACGGCACCGGCAATCGCTATGCAGACACTTACGGGGGACCCAGCCTCGATTAATAATATACTAATATACACAGTCAAACATCGATCGGTCGCTCTTTGGCCGCACCGGCCCGAACACGTAATCTGTTCGTGCTTCGGGACACACGGAAAATACAAACAGAGGGACCGGACTGTGGAAGTAAACGTCAGCAAACAAAAAAGGGCAATAATGTACAAAACCACGTAATAACTGGAACACGTACATGCCAACAAAAGAGGGAAGAAAAAGAGGAACGAAAAGGTAGAGACGTATGGGAAAGACGCTCCCGGTGAAGGCCCCGCTAACCATATTTTATATTTACTTTATTTTCTCTTTTGTAGTTACTGAGAGGAGGAAAAGTTCGGGCACGTTTCGCCCCGTTTTTTTTTTCTTTTTTCTCGGACTGTTTGCGGTACCGATTCAGCAGGTTTTGTTCCTTATGCGTGGGTGCGAGCTAGCCTGCACGGCGTGTGTCTTGCCGGTTGCTATGGTGACGTGTATCCTACTTTTGGTACGGTACGAGGCAATGCCACATTTTGTGTAGGGACGAGAGGACACAGCAACGTTTCGCCTTCAACTGCAAATACAAGCGGGCCTTTCGTCATACCTGAAATCTGATTCTTAGCGGAAGAGCTTTTGGCGTGAAAACAAGCATAACAAGCGCAGTGACGTAGCGTTGTCACTGGATCATGGCACATTCCTTTTTTCGCACGTGTTGCTCGGGAACCTACCGCTGGTGTCTGTGAACGTTTATCCGAAAAAGGGCCCTTGGCATTCCGGCAATCTGGGCGCTGCCACGAACCAATCAATGTGCGACCATGGGTCACATGACATTCTGCTGTTCAGGCTAGCTCGGAACTGTCGTCTGCTTCACATTCTGAGACAGAAAAAACGACCGACACTCCAAACCCCTCCAAAGGACTAAGTGGAAGGAATGCTGAGCAAGGGACAATCTATATTCTATATCGTCCCTCCCCAGCTTTCAAACGACACAGCCTGCGCATTCGTAGATTGGCAGGGCCCCAGATCGCAGCTTGCTGTTCATAAGACATCGACTACTGATCGCGCTGCAACACGAATTTATTGCTTCAACCGTACACACTTCGTGAATCGTGACCACGTCCATTTACTGAAGGGAACGGTTTTTAATCGTGTCATGGCCTCCAGACGTCTCATCGCGTCCCGTTGTGCGCCCTCCAGACACACCCTTTAATACCCACGGGGAAATCGTAAGAGGCACCCTCGCACCTACTATGATAGGAAAAAAGAAAAGGAGAAAAAAAGGTCTTGCGCAATCTTTTTTTTAAAGCACCAGGGGCTTATGAGTTCAAAGTAGATCTTCATAAGTACTGACACCAGAACAGAACGGCGTAACTTTTCACCCTTGTCACCACTATTCCAACGAAAGGACCAGTTCAGTAATGTAGTCAATGGAAACTAACATGGCACACACATAAAGCTATGCCAATCCAACTGTTGACGTCATGAGCAATAACTGTTTTCGCTGCGTATGATTCGTTGAAACTGATTTTCTGTCCAAGGTGTAAGCACTGATTGCACGGGCTTGAATGGAATTGGTGAAATACCGTATACTTCCTCCGGTTCGCGTACGTCGTTTTCTTTTAGCTCAACTGCAACCCTGATTTCAGAGCAGCTTGCTTTTACGCCCATGTATTCGTACACATGAGCAATACCAGGTGAAGCAAGAAATAAAAATTAGAAGGAAGAAAAGAAAGAAAACGCCTTCGCGCGGAAAGGAAAAAACGAGAGATACCCATAGTGTTTTCTCGCCGAAGAAAAACGAGTTTCCATCGGAGAGTACCAGAAAGTTATCTACTGTCCGAACGGAAGCTAATGCACCTTTATTGTCGTAGCTAAATTATTTATAAAAGAAAATATTAGTTCGTGGAAATTTAACTAGTTGTTCCTGAATGGCTTCTTTTTCGCGCTGTTTTTCTATGAGTCGATGGCTCCCAAAACCGCTCCTAACGGGCACTTTAGCTGACTCGCATAGAGGTCAATACAAGTCACGGCTAGCGTGACTCTCTGGGCTTCGTAAGGGCACCTGTGCCACACAGAAGTACCGTTGGCGAAAAAAAGAAAAAGAAAAGGGCCCGTTAATGGGCTGACGCATATTTACTCAAGTACGGCGTGGCCAGTTCTTCGTGCAGATGTAGATGTCTAGCACGAAACAAGTACAAAACAGCTCGGTTTTCACAGCATCGAGCAAGACGTGCAAAAACGACGAGGGAATTAGAAGTGACGCAGTCTCACCTGTCGTACATCTTGTTGTCCACCTCGCATCTCGCATCCTTGCGCTCTTTCCACTGTTTTCCGTGCCGACATGTGGTCAGAAGCAACACATCACGACCGTTGTTCAGATGATGCAGGGCATTACGTGTCTCCGACCCGATGCCGTACACATAACGTTTTCCTTTAAACACCAAAAGATAGCCTTTCTCTAACGGTCCACCGTTCACGGCTCGAACCCCGCCGCGCTTGGGGTGAGACCTCGGGAACAACGGCAGTGAGATGTCAAACCCCGGCCGCAACCAACGTTCCGGGACACTGCTTTTGGCCACGATGGCCAAGCCCGAGTCGAAACCCAGATCTTCCGTGTAGTCAGGCCATGTGCCAGAGAAGAGATTGAATAGCACATGGTTCCGTCCACCGTTCCAGAGCGGCGACTCGGAAAGTCGAACATCTTTTTCGAAGTCAAAACTTAGTGGGTCGCGGTCTAGTGTGTCAACTGAAGGAACGAGGACGCAAGCTTCGTTGGGGTCAGCGGTAAAATAAGAAGACTCCCGAATTGCACTCAAAATTCTTTGAAAAGCTGGTGACGCATTCGAAGTTGGCTCCGACGGATACACGTACACTTTGAACTCGCGGCAGCGACTGAAGTCGAAGCACGAGTCCATGCGACACATGCGCGCGTTGGGGTTTGTCCGAAGACGTTCCCGTTCGCGCCGACGCGACGTACACAAGTCCTCTTCATCTGGTGAAGTTGCGTACGGCGGTAGAACTGTCCTGTCGTAAGCGGAGGCATGAGGAACGACGACGACGAAGCAGCAGACACAGAGTAATGCCGACACACACAGCAGAAGGAGCAGGTATCGCTTTTTGGCTTGCATCAGGCGGGGGTAGGGGGCTGGGGGGCGAAACACTGGGTTCGTGCCCCCGTATCACCCCCGCGGCTATGCTTACACCATCGGGCGAGACTGCGGAACGACTCCGACAGCGCGACGACGCACAGCGGTACTACACAAGCACCTTAGCAAGGCAGCCATCTTGGCGCTGCCCTCTCCACTAACTCCATGCCTGAGTTCGAGCAGATTTGCGGGATTTGCCGACAATTCTTGAGAGCGCTGCGATCGCAGACCCACTTTCTCTCTTGTCTCTGCGCATGCGCTATAATCGCGAGCAAAGAATGAGGAGGAAAACGAGAGGGAAAGCGGTCTCGCGCGGTTTTTTTGAGTTCTCGCGCAAGCAATGCGCTTCCAGGTTGGAAATGCGAAGACTTTTACTCACTGTCTGTTGGATTCTGACAAATTTCGCTGGGAACATGCCTGGCTTTTTGGCTTATGAAGCAGAATTCCAAGATCACCAGCAAAAAAGATGTGTTCTAAAGATATTGCCCCGCGCTGCACACGCGCCCTTTCTAAGCCCAATCTCGATCAATCACTTCTAGGAAATTATTTATACAGCGAGCAGACTAGCATTTGTTGAAGCGACAGATACCTCTTCCAATGGGAAAGTGTAATCTGAAACGAACTATTTTGACAGATTTTGCACAAAGTCCTAAATTTGGTCTTCTGCTACTTGAACATCACTCACAACCTCCTTGTATTTAGAAAACCTAGTACTTTACTGCGCCGCAAACAATGCGGATCTACGTTGCACTTCATGAAAGGGCTGACATACTGCACACTTCCCTGGCATATCATACATTTATTTATTTATTTATTAGCTCAAGGCATAGCATTACAAAGGGGAGTAGTTACACATGGTTTACAATGATCTTATGAAAGTAATTAGGATTAACACAAAAGGCCGACGATGGAAGGCGGTTCCAATCCTTACTCGTACGTGGTACGAAACAACACCTGCACTGCAAAGCACGAATATTGTGTGCTTGAGCACCCAGTAGTAACGGTTTCCAGTATCCCAGTTATTATAACTTTATTGCCCAGGTCTGTACACATTTGTACACCACACTATAAGAAACAGCCATAGCATGATAACACTGTAGAGTTTCTGTAGCCATCTGCTGCAAAACTTCTGTAGACATTAAACGGCTAACAGCATTGCAGATTCCCTGTTCACAAATGAAGGACCTGCACTACTTGCTACACAAGAAATGCAGGGGCTAACATATGCAAAAGCACGCACTACTCGCAATGAAAATGACAACGTGGCACGACACATATGCAGTACAATTGCTTGTCACAGTGGCAAGGAACAACATTGGGCGATATTTTTGCCTGTCTGCATCACATACATTAGCTATCAGTTGAAACGAGGCTTACTATACAACCTTTGTACAAAAAAAAAACACACCTTGCTTTGCAGGCAACATGTTGCCAACAGAAGCCTAAATAGTATCTTTGGTCGTTTTCGTCGTCTTTGTTGAGTTAATCACTGATCTTGATGTTTACACTAAGCTATTTACAAAACCCCTAACCCTAAGACTTTTTACAGGATTTACATGATACTACAAGCAACACACAATATAAATTACCCCTCGAGGAAACAATTACGCACCTTACAGTTCAAGGGCAACACACATACACACTATCTTACAACTTGTTTCCGCATCTTGGCAAATAAATTAGTGTCTGCCCTATCCAAATGCCTTACTGTGCCTGCCGTTATAATGGACCGGAATGTCACAATGCTGTACATTCTCCAAAAATAATTCTTATTAATAGGCTACACCGTTCCTTCCTGTGAAAGGCTTCTCGCGACCTGCAAATCTTGTGGAGAATTCGAAGTTAGCTTTGAACCACCATTACACGCAGGGCTTATGTTCCTACCTTGATGAAATTATAAAAAATGTGAGACTATACGGACAGCGTTCAATCAGAATGTGAATTTGAATAAAACCTAAGTAATTAAAGGAAGAGCCATTATCCACAAGTTCAAATCAATATGATAGCCAAGAACTTGCAGTAGTCCACCTTTGACATAGAGGGTCTGCATTGAATAACTGATACAAGCTGATGAACCGGGAAACCTAACCTGCCCGCCCTTCAACACACTTGCATACGAAGGCAGTTGAAACAGTGCCTTGTAGCATGGCACTGTATCTTATAAACGTATATACACGTACTACTCCACCATAAACTCCACCAAATCATGCAAATGTTCTGCATAATTAGGGTTCTTCGTTTTCGGGTTAAACCCGATTTTTCACGATAGTTCCCCTCCCGAACAAGTTTTCATGAATTCGGGTAAAACCTCGATATCTACCCGAAATCCTTGCGGTCGGTGAAACTTGTCGTTATAGGTACACCATCGGAAAAGTGAATCATAATATCAGCAAAGAGAGTTATTTGTGACAACCTATTTGTCCTCCTTTTATAATCCCCTCCTTCAGGAGTCAAAGACAAGCTTTTGTGGATCTCGGGCAAGTGTTTGAATACCACGGTCATTCACCGCCCCAGTTCCGAGCGGAAATATAAAGATTCCTGTTTCTAGTCCCAGTATCACAGCAGTGGCTTGTTTCATATGCCTTTTGTTTCACCCAAAAATTCCCCCGATGACATATCAAGCAGAGGTCGTAGCGCCCGATTTCTCCCCGAATTCTCGTGTGTACATAGCACCCGATTTTTCCTCCCCGAATTTGAAAAATCGTAAAACCCGAAAACGAAGAACCCTATGTATCTTATAAACGTATCTACACGTACTACTCCACCAAATCATGCAAATGTTCTGCATGATATACCGACAACATATGGCACTACGATTTTCCTATACCCTTGGATCTCACGTGCGTATTCTACGTAGGGTGCTGTCACCGTTTGGAATGCTGTTCCTCGTACCATTCAGCGGCTTGACGGCAACCGAAGGCCTCGTACGCATCTCAAATGCTGTGTCAGAGTCTGAATCTGACACCATCAGGCTGCTTGTCTGTGCTTTGCCTAATAAATCGCATACAGCATATAAAAATGAGTAAGACATTTCATAGAATGTCCTTTTGGAGGAACTACCTTTTGGAATCAGGTCTACGCCATCCTTGTCAACCTCACGTGCGTCCCTAAGCAGCATGTAGTTGTTCTTTTTTCTCGGGCGCTGGAACTTCATCCTGCACAAGAAGAAGATATAAATGATAGTCTGAGCTTGTCCAGTGTTGTTTTCGCTCCCCGCTCAGTATGTGTGACAATCAACTAGCCCAACTTTCCACTCTGAGATAATTGCTAACAGTGTTGGGGTTTTTTTTGGTAACTTTTAACCTAACCCATTACTTTTGAGCTCCGGTAGCTTCTTGAGGAACTCGTTCCTTTCAAGGTAACTTTGTAACTTGTGAGGAGTTTCAAGTTTCTTTGTTCAGTTCTGGTGCACAAATAATGGGGGCAACAGCCATGTGCATGCAGGTTGCACATGCACAGCGCCTCCTTCATGTTGTACGGCGAACACTACAAACGAATTCTGTTTTAGCCATGTTTTAGCCATGTATTCGGAGAGTCAGGGGGTCTTCATTATAGCAGTGAGTAGTGTGTTTCTAATGGATGTGGGTACTGTGTGTCTCGATAACACACCACACTTCGCGTAGTTCTATGATATAAAGGGTGCATCACGAGAGGACGTCATTAAATTCCTAAAAATAGGTTTTACTTCACAAAATCATGAAACTACTTTGAATACACTCACACAGACTTTTGCCGCAGATTGAGACCATTTGCATTCGTGCTACATATTAATTAAGCTAATTTGCATAATTTATCTCGAAAAATCGTCAAGCATTTTTCTTCCTGAATTCTGAATCCTATGACTGTAACACTATTCCTATCAAAAGCACGTGTTTTTTCACAAGATATCTACAAAAATTTGACAGCCGAAAATCCGTCACTGGGCGAAGCATGCCCAGGTGAATTTTGTGTTTGCAAAACATTTGGCTCCGCCTTTATCGAGGCGAAGAGAAAAGAAGCGACACAATTTTATTCCGACCAAGGGCCTTGTTGCGCAGCCTGTCATTATCAGTGGCTGGCGGCTGATGACAGACACGTTGGCAAAGGCAAAAGGTGTGATTGTGGCATGGTTTCTTTTCTTCTTGCACAGGAGGAAGGGTATTTGGACGGAGTCAACAGTTCAGCAAACCTAAATATCAGCGAGTGCGCTTCACCCAGCAGCTGATTTTCGGATGTCAAATTTCTTCTCAAAGTCCACAAATGCAAACCACCACAATCTGTGGCAAAAGTCTGTAGTCCATGTAGTTTTAGAATTTTTCGAAGCAAAACCTATTTTTAGGAATTTAGTGACATCCTCTCGTGGAACACCCTGTTATGTGCTGAGGGTGGCAACTCATCCAACTTAAAATTCTGATGCTTGCTTCGTGCTCTGTTGAAGAACTTTATGAAGACAACGAAATCATGAAATGTCAGCCTAAGGAAGCACATAAAGGTATGGCTTTTCTATCCTATTGAAGATCGATATAATTTTGATGTATATGTCGTGCACTACCAATTGTGACATCAAGATGTGAACTAATTATACAAAGGTCAAGAACTAAAGAGTAACTTGAGCAATGAGTAACTCGTAACTTTTCCAAAGTAACATGGAAACTTTTAAATTTTGCGAGTTTATGACTGGCAGCTAAGATCCGGCAGTAACTACATCGATGTGAAGTGTGCGGAACTATTTTCGCAAGTTCACAAGGAGAAACGAAATTCACGTCCTACCGTTTCCTAACAGAAGCAACGAACAATCATTCCCGTCCTCAAAATGCCCTTGTTTCTTATTTTGTTTCAAAATACAAAAATTTGGGGCTTTCCGTAACCAAACTAAAAATCTGCATTTTCTGCAACACCCGTAATCTAGGACCCCTGGCAATAACCGCCGAAAAAATACGCAAATACAAAGCAACACATACTGTGAGCAGAAGCAGGCCAAGCCCCATATAGAAGCAGACAGCACAGTCAGAATCAGGAAGGAGACTATGATGACGTACAGGACACTCCAATCTGGTGAAAAACGTAACAGAGTTCCTCGCTCAAACAACTGCAATCAAATGTCAGAAAAGTATGAGGCAGAGGACATACCACAGTTGCTTTCTCTGTCCCCAAGGTAGGACCTGAAGAGGTCTTCCATCCAAAATGCCTCGCAGACGCACCGCTTGGTGTAGACATCGCATGAACCATGGGCCGAGCACTGGTTCTGGCAAACTGGTATGACAACAATAATTAAAGGGGCTCTAAAGAACAAAAATTTCTCCTTGGGAGGTAATGAAAGATTCCGTTACCTTGACACCAACACAAAAGGAATGGGAGTCTGATGGAAAGTAATTGTTCTGAGGCTGGAACGTACAAACAGACATACACAACACAAGCCTCAAGTTGCAACAGTTGAAGTATGGCAGTCATCGAAAAAATGCCAGATAGCGGCAGGACTTGAACCAGGCTTTTTTCGATGACTGCCATACTTCAACTGAACAGGAGTCACCCGTTGCATCACTCGTGATTTACACTTTCCCTCCCAGGGAGGCCGACAATGTGGGCTCTCATTGGTCTTCTCAAATGATCTGCCCAAACACTGCGGTAAATCGTTTTTGAGGAGACCAATCTGAGGCCTCTTCGCGCTATTACCGTTCTTGAGGAGGAGGAGAAAACCTTAAATCGCAGTTTCTTTTGCTCACAAATCACGAATGACACCACAGATGAGGCCCGTTCCTTTTGTGTTGGTGTAAAGGTAACAGAATCTTTAATTCTACAAAATAAATTTTTGCACTTTAGTTTCCCGTTTAGGCAAATCCCACCAACTGATGCAGCAGTTGTGAACAGCAAATGTACTTGTTGCATCTCTGTTCACGCTTTACTAGTATCAATGGACATTCAAATGAAGGTGTCTCACCCAATGTGTCAATGCGCAGAACTTCCCAGTCTAACAGGGCGCTGTGGGTGCGTAGTCGCTTTTTAAGCCTCGACACCACTGCCATTCCCCTGATCTGCTTAGGCGTTGCTCCACCCTCTGCCACAAACACAATCCTCACCCTAGACAGTGTAAATTGCAGCCGTTACCACATCAACTGACGTGTCAATACAAATAAACAACTCAAATAAATAAGCACCGACAACCCTGGCATGTAGAAGCAGTAACTGAATGATGTAAACATGAGTCCCACTCTTGAAGAATTAAAAAAAAAAAGAACAGTTGCTGTACATGACAGAAAGTAACTAGGCCGAGGCTAGTGCAAGTGCATAGGATGAACAACTGAGAGAGCATTGTACAACAACAAACATTTTATTACTGAAAACATGACCACCGCGTCGGTTTCGGGTTGTGTAACATGGCATGGGTGACAGCATGTCCAACAATATGGGGCTGTGAATATGTGGAATACATTGTTAGGAAACCTCCTTCAGCTCAATGCAAGCTTTCCCCTTTGGAAGTGATTCCAGCAATGTCAGGCTTACAGGATTATCTGCCTTGATCTCATCATCGCTGATGCTGCTTGATTCCCACTGAAGGTAATCTTGAATCAAAACTAAGACAACCTTGTCACTTTTCAGTTAACGTTTTGGACTGTAAGTTGGGGCTGCCGCTTTGTTCCAGATTTATGAAATGGTTTTTCACGTTTGAATGTCGACACCACTCATATTCTACTTCATTCAGCGCCTGATAAAATGCCAATATGCTAGACTCTTGGTGGACACAGACCTGTTCTCTCCTTGCAGGTGTATTATACGAAGAAACGAAAAGAATGAATCAATATAAAATATCTTAGTTTCAATTAATGTGAGCCCACTGTCCAGGGAAAAACATATTCAGTGATTAGAGCTTCTTGGATAAAATGGACTAAAGATCAGTGACCCAATGAGGGAACCCAACCTTAGGGAAAATGTTAAAAGCTTACCGCATTGTATCCTGTTGGTAGGAAAGATTTACGAGTGTCACAGATACAGGTTCACCATCATGAAGCAATAGCTCCAATTGTTTCAGCAGTGTATCCTAAAAGAAGCAACAAACAATTATTACTATCTGCAATTTGCGCACTACTGCTCCCTAAAAAAGTCGGAAAAGTTGTGGGTGCGCAAATTGCGTGGGAACATTACTAACTATGTATATTCAAACGACAGTATACTCCCAAAATTGAATAGTATACTGGTCATGTGGGCTCCTGTTGGAGCTGGTATTGATGTTTTCACTGGATTGCGCAAGCGCGAAGGTCTGCTGCACCTGCCAGGTGACCGGCAATGGTCGGCACAGTCGGGAAGCAAAATACCAGGTTCGCTACCGCTCACCCAATCGGTGAAACACAGCGAGAAACTACGACATTCCTGGAAGTTCCTGCCACGCGCACTGACAATCGAAAGCATGCTATGTTAGTCAGAATGCTTTGTCACATTTGTTGTAAGTTTATAGCGTGTCTGTCCAGTGTTTCTTTCGGCGCCTGTTTTGTAGTTCAAGTGACAGTATCGTCCGAACACAGGGTGCAAACCGGCACTGCTATTAATTGTGAAGCGGGTACACGCGTGGTAAAAATCGTGTGGTACGCAGATATTAATCGCCGCTGAGATCGCGAGAGGCGCTGGGCCAGATACCGTAGGTTGTTACCGGATTTTTTCTTTTCTCAGCATTTTTCATGCCAAACTAGGAGTGCGCAACTGATGCGCATAAGTACTGTACGTACTCCATTGAATCACAAAGGGTGTTGAGTAAAAGCATCATGGCATTATATTAAAATGCTACAAACCAGCTGCTCTTGAGTAAACGTCTGGACATCAACATTGAGGAGTAGCTCAACATGGTCGAGAAGATCTCGTGGTGGCTTTACAATGAGCGACGTTGTGTCTTTCCCCGACGCTCCTTGAGCATCCCACACGGTCAGAGTGAACATGTAGCGTCCGGGAATCAGGTCAGCCAGCCGGAGGGTTGAGGAGTAGCTCGAGTTCTCCAGCACCTTCTACTCGTACGGAGGGTCAAGGTTACAAAAAATTACAATTACAAAATTACATTAAAAATTTTACAAAAAGGTTACAAAATTACAACATTACAATGACATTACATTATATTACAAAAATTACAAGGTCAGAAATTACAAAAATTGGCTGTAAAGCTTGAAAGAATTAACCCACCAAACTACAAGGGGTGTTCAAGTCAAACCGGGACTTTCTGTCTCCTGAGTGTACAAATGGCTCGCGCTACTTCTTTTTCGTCATTTTCACACGCGACAGGCCTTCGCGTTCACCACGTGGTGGTCCAAAGTTTGTGCAAAACAGAAGACACGTGCTGGACAAGATGGCCGACAACAAGGTGAACGCGCACATCTAACAGCGAATTGTTATGAAGTTTAATTGTAATGAAGTTTCTCGTTAATGAAGGCGTAAAGTCATTTGAAATTCACAGAAGACCTCAGGCTCAGCAAAGCGTTTGAGTGGTGCAAACGGTTCCGAGACGGCCGTACATCAGTGCAGGACAGTCTCGGTCAGGGGGGCTCAGAGCCCAGTGTCAGAGTTCCTGAGAACATCCAACTTGTGGAGCGCCTGATCCTCAAGGACCGACGGATAACATGTGTCGAACTGGCTCGAACGACGGACCTTTCTGTGGGGACGTTGAACACTATCATTCATGAACACTTCCAGTTTCGGAAAGTTAGTGCCCGTTGCGTCCCGAGGCAGCTTTCCGTGTTTGACCGGCAGAGAAGACTGGAAATCTCCCCACAACTAAGGTACCGTTTCGACACTGAAGGACAGCCGTTCCTTGATCGAACCATCACGTGAGATGAAACGTGGGTGCACTATTTCACCCGAGTCTAAGCGCGCATCAAAACAGTGGAAGCATCCGAGCTCGCCAGCTCCCAAGAAGTTCCGAAGCACCCCGCCTGCGGGTAAGGTCATGGCCACGGTTTTCTGGGACAAGGCTGGCATTGTTCATGTTGATTTTCTGCCCAGTGGTACCACCATCAATAGTGCATATTACTGCCAGGTTCTCAGGGATGAGCATAAGGAACTGAAGCAAAAGTGGCCGGGCCTCATCACCAAAGGAGTCCTCCTACAGGACAATGCACGCCCGCATACCGCGCATCTCACGACACGCACCTTACAGGAACTTGGCGGGGAGTTGCTGCCACATCCCCCTTACAGTTCAGACCTCGCCCCCAGCGATTTCCATCACTTCGGGCCACTGAAGGCGTACCTTGGGGGCCGCCACTTCAGCTGCAACGATGAGGTCAAGAATGCGGTCCGATCATGGTTGCTACGCGCCGGTAAGGATTTCTACACTGCTGGCATCCAAGCCCTTGTGAAACGCTGGGTCAAGTGCATTAGTGCAGCTGGAGATAACGTTGAAAAGTAAAACTAATTTCTCGCCTGTAAGTTCATTTTACTTTTGCGAAACATGAAAAGTACTGGTTTGACTTGAACACTCCTCGTACAAAAGAAAACTCACCCCAGCAGCAAGGGATGAGGGGTCACGCGTCCAACGCCATGCAACTACCTCTACTTCATCTGTTGAGCCAGAGCCGTTGAGCCAGACAACATCTGCAGGGAGATAGATGGTCTTGTCTCCACCAGCATTAGCTTTTGGTGCAGCATTGCTGTCTAAAGGAGAAGAATGAAGACAGCTTGTTACATTAGATGGAACGTCTCATTTGTTATGTTCTTAGTACATTGTTAAAAAACTTGAATTGGACTTATCTCACTCTCTCTGCTGCTACATGGTAACTAGACATGTGGGAATGTCCAAATTTTTCAAATATACTGAAGCGAATAATTCAATATTTGATTCAATTTCTGAACGCAATGCAGAATTTTATATTCAAACTTTGAATTGAATCGGCATTTCTCTCAAACCTAACACATTCCCATAGTTCCAATGCTGCACACGTAAGGCCGAAAAGGGCACAAGAGAGGGCGTGAAATAAAGTGAGTGCTACTTCATATTCTGATCCGTACGAATATATCACACATACATCCTGTACACACGTTTATATCCATACATGGGCTGCATGTGTATCCGGTCCCGTTGTTAGGGGTGTGCGAATCAGAATATTTTAAGTCGGATCGAATATCGAATCAAATGGGGGAAAAAATTTCGAATATCGAATTGAATATCGAATATTCGTGCAAAATTTACAATATGTGACTTTCGCACTAGAAGTTTCCATTTTGTAGCCCATGGCTTTAGTGTAATTTTTCTGGCATTAACTGTCACAAGAGAGACATGCAATTCTTCTGTTTAAAGCCCCTACTCTTTAATTTTACATGAAAGTGCTTCCTGCTTTTCAGGTGAGCTTACACTTACTGGAGTACTGGAGTGGTTACCTTCATTTCAAAATTTTATGCCTGGCAGTAGCAGATTATACGGATGAGGCAGCAGTTGTTTTGGGCAACCACAGGACATTTGTGAAACTAACGAATTGGCATCCTTCCTCAGCTTCGCTATGAACACCTTTTAGTTTCTTTTTACTCGCCCTAGGAAGTTGCACTACTGAAATTTTAGACGTAAAGGACATCTTTAGGACACCCTTCTTGTTCGTGGGCTGTAGTCATTATTCAAGAGTCCTAACTTTTTAAAGGCAACCTCACAGACATCAAATCAAAGTCCCTCGTCGTGGGAGTGGCACCACCCCTTCCACAGAAGATGTCTACAAAACTAACTTTGGATAACGTTATCTTAAACTAAACACCGTCCCGCCTGCGTCGATCCTGCAGCAAGGGCAATTTCGTAAAGCAGGCTTCACCTCGTGCACGGAAGCATCAGGTGAAGCCCACTCTCGGGTTGTGTCGTTCATATTCGTGGAATAGTCGAAAATTCGAATATTGGATATTCGATTCGCGAATTGAATAGTTCGAGCGTTTGATATTCGATTCGAATTCGAGAATTCGAATATTCGCACAACCCTACCCGTTATACAACTATATTTGCTTCGTATTTGCTTTGCCTATGTATCTATTCGCTACATATTTGGTCCTGTTTTAAGATAATTATGTGCTTATGCCGAATGATAAGTATAACAACTTCAAATGCTAGACAATTGGCAGCAATATTCTGAAATACGATTCCTGTGAAACGCGTAACTTACTTTGAATTACTGTGACTGTGACATTATCGGTGCTCGTCAGGTTACTTGCATCAGTTACGTTCAGTTGGAATTTGTATTCACCAGGCACCAACCCAGAAACTTTGCATATGGCAGTCTTCTCCCCTTCTAGCTTGCTTGGCTTTGGCCCTCTGCAACACATCACAGAAGCACACCGGTGAACCAAACTGTTGGATGGTAACTTAGTGTCTCACAACTTGGCAGATCATCACTACCGTGCAACGTCATTGTCACCAACCAACCTTTCAGACTTTAAAAAAATTGCAGTATTTGTCGAGCAGATAAAATTTCAAGGGGTTAGAAGGGACACATTCGTTTTACAATGCCTGCATTTATGCTATCTTATTAATCCAGCAATTTTATAATCTAGTAATTTTATAACAACGCTCCAGTTATACACAGAATGATGATTTCTTTTCTAGCTACTAATCTGACTTACTCACTACTTGGAACCTGTGGTCATAAGAAATGAACCTGTTTAGACCTAACATTCCACTCTTTTTCTGAGACAGTTATTCGTACTCACGCTATCTGTCTCCACTGCCAAGCCACAATGCCGACGTCATCAGTACTACCACTACCGTCGAGAAAGACGGGCTTTTCGAGGGGCAGCGATAGTTTGACGTCTGGCCCTGCGTTGGCTGTTGGTGCACTATTTGACGCTGGCTTCACAAAAACGTGCACCTCAGCTTGGGATGTCTGGTCTGCTGTGTCTGTTACCTTCAGCACAAACTTGTATACACCAACTTCCATGTTTGACAGATGGAGGTATGGGCTTGTTGTGCCCTGCACACGTAAAGAAATGTGACACGTGTGAACGAATGCACTGTAGTGGCAGGCCGATTTCAAACACTCGGGGAAATTCCTCAATGGAGTCCACAGTAGCTTAGGTGGTGCTTCGAGGAATTTCCTGAATGTTCGGCTCACAGAGTCACATGCAAGTGATCGAGAATAACTGGACAGCGCACAACAATAACTTTCAACTTCATATCAACCTCCATATCAACACGTTGGTCCGAGGTGTCGGAACTTTTGGTCCACTCCCAGGCTTTGATGCCCTTGTCATCGGTGCTGAGGTTTCCGTTGAGGGTCACCTCGTTGTTTGGCATGTATATCACAATCTGCGTGCCTGCATTCGCCGTCGGTGGGTAGTCCACTTCTGCATTTCGCAAAATTACGTTACAATTACAATATAGAAGCCACTAGTTACTGGGCTGTCAATGATAGAGATCCGTGTATAACATACCTTTGAGAACAGTGACATTTCCATAAGTTGAATTTGACACACCATCAGAATCGGTCACAGTCAACCTAAAAACAAATTTCACTCAAGGCTCGTTCTAGTACAGTAGACTTCCGTTAATACGACTTCCGATAATTAGATTTTCCGCTTAATTCGATCGAATTCGAAGGTCTCGTCAAATGCCCGTATGCCCCTATTGATAAAAAAGTTCGTTATTTCGAACGTGAAATCAGTGCACATCGTGTAATTCGATCGTCGCCTGCACCGCACATACAAGATAAAGTTCGCCCTAAAGTTCAGGTGGCAGATCGGCAGACGACGATTGAACAGTACCGATCCATTCCGATAACCGCGAGTTTTTGTGCACCGAACGCTATCGTATTTGCGTACGTAAGCGATAGCGTTTGTGGCTCTGCGCACGCGCAAAACATAGAGCTTCGCGCATTGTGCAGAACCACCACGCATCTCTTGCGTACGCAAAGCCAATGGCGTAGATGCACTAAAACTCAATTCATTTGGTGGTGGTGGGTGGTGGTTCGTGCCGGGCGAGGAGGAAACGTCTCTTCCTCGTTTTTGCTTTCCGTTTATTGTTCTACGTTTCACCGGGCTTTCATTCGGAAACTGTTCGTGCAACAAGAGTCCAATACACAACGTGCGCTCGACGAGTTTCGAATTTCGATGACTTCGTGGAAGTGGACATCGTCGTCGTCAGACGTGTCCTGCCCGGGCAAGATGGCAGAAGCGAAACTGAAGACGATATCGCCGAGCGCATTCAGTGGGTCGGTGCGTGCACGCACGCACACTGCGAGCTTTCCGCGAAATCGTCTACAGTTTCGCTTCCGCCATCTTGCGCGGGCAGGACACGCCTGGCACCGATGTTGTAGCGCGAGAGAGAGCGCTCTATGTGCAATGTCTCGAGATGCGCGTTTCAAGCGTGAGCGACAGCAGAGGAATGTAGAGGTCAATGTCACCTTTGTGAGGTGACATTGACCTCTACAATTTTTCTGCCTATTCTTTAATTCGACCTTCGGATAATTCGATCAAATTTCGCGTTCCCCGTCAGGGTCGAATTAACGGAAGTTTACTGTACAACAGTTCACAATGCATTTGTCTAACATCACAGCAAAACTTGCGCAAAATGTCAGGCACATGACCCAAGGAAAGCCTTACTTGAACCTATAAAAGCCTACAATGAGGTCCTTCAACTGGAGCGTAGGCGTGTCATTGAGACGAGCATTGTAGCCAATCGGAATGGCTACAGCGTCCCAGTGATAGTGGGCTATTTTGTCATCGTCCGTGCTGACTGCAGAGAGCAGATTTCATTAAAAATTCCTCGCTCAGTCTGTAGTACAGAACATTTTTCTTATGGATAATGGGGTATTCTTTCGCAAATACTCACACGAGCCATCAAGCACAGTTTCGTTGCTAGGCAACTTCACTGTGACGTTGTTTGGCTGGATCACGGCCACCGGCGGCTTATTGGTACGCTTCGCTGCATCGCAAGTATAGTTTATGAGTATTCAGTGCTGCCAACTGGCCCAAAAAGAAAAATATACTTACGTGGCATTACCGTAACGTTGACTGTACTTTCCCCATACGAGTGCTTTCCTGTTACGGCGACACGGAATGTGTAAAGCCCTTCTCGTAGCTTTGACAACTTTAGTGTGCTCGTATTCTGATCCTGCATTACGCCAGTCTCCTCTCCTTCAGGATGAGACACCAATGTCCACTGGTACTGGTACTGTGTACCTGGAAGTCACACAATCAATCGGATGATATGCTCAAAGGCTGTTTGTGAACTCAATGCAAGAGACAGAGGAACACAATTTCTTGCCCTTCTACTTTCTTTGAAGGAGTTCATCGTAAACAAGAGAGACTGTGACAGCAGCATGGTCAGTGCCTCTACGGGACACACAGGTTTGGCCCGCACAAATAAATAGAGCCCGAAGTTTTAGGGTTTTATCCACTTCCTTCCCGAATCTGCACCCCGAATTGAACGTTGCCTCTTTAGGGCGAAACCCAATTTTGACCTGGCAAATTGCACTCACTGGGACGTCTGTAAGAATGCACTAACTTACTTGTTTGGCAGCAAATGCAGTTACATCACCGTTTGTACAAAACCACTACAGCTAGTTTGAGTAACTGAGCCAGATTTCTCCCTGAATTTAGCATACTGGAAGTTTTTTCATCCAAATTTGCATGAATTTAGAGCACATGTTTATTTACCCAATTTTTACCCCCTGAATTTAGAAAAAATATTTCCCAAAAACTTCAGGCTCTACAAATAAAGCACTAGTTGGAAACAGGCTTGCAACCAGAACAGTCCTTGGCTCATTCCTTCTTACGGCAATCTAACATGTGGTGACCCGAACGTTGCCTAAATGTTCCGCTGTCGCTTGCCCGTTCTGCTATGTCTATGCTATGCTTATGTCTATGGGCGACAACACTACACCTGCTGATCACTCTGCCGCTACACCCATCAGCGCTATCGTCATTAAGTTGTAACACAGGAATTGTGACCAGAAAACACTGCCACTGGGTTCGTTCAGGCCAAGGCCCAATTTCATATGTGTGGAATAACCTCCCAACAGATCAAATCCTACCACATTATGTCGGTACTACGTCAATGTTACGTCTTTCTCCATCCGCTGTTGAAGAAGTCTATGATATTATCGCCATCCCTCCTGTCGAAAGACCGTATGACCCCAATAAGTCTGCCCTTCCAAGAGAACAGTCTTTGGCTCATTCCTTCTTACGCCTATCCATCAAGACCATCATGAGAAACACGTGACCAGTTCGTACGCTGCAGCATGGCTATGCAGATGTAGTGCCCATAAGTCTCAACACTAGAAAAACTGTGGCCCTTAAGTTTCCTTGTAGTATTTACAACTGAAGTCCCAAACCTTTAGTTTCTTTGAAGACGTAGGCAGAGAGGATGACCTCATTTTCGGGAAGAAAAAGCACTCTGTTGTCACCAGCTGACACAACCAATGGGTAAGGAGTAGTGGTTGTTGGTGCAGCTGTTGTTGTGCTCGAAGTGGACACCTGAGGGACCAAAATATTAATGATAACTGCAGAGTGACTAAAACTAAAAACAGGCGCGCAATAGGAGTGCTGAATGCAAGTTTTTCGTGGTTATGTTTCTAAAAAATAATTCTAGTATTTTGGATTGTGTGAAAGGTAACCTGAAGCAACTAGCAAACTTACACAAATAATTTTGCATGCCTTCAAAAATTTCAATATATTTTTCGAGTATCAAGATGCACAATAAAAGTAGCTGATTGCAAAAATAGAAAAGCCTTCTGCTTGAAACAAACCGTATCCCTTCGAGCGTACAGCAAAACATTATCGTTATTCAAGGTCCTTTGACGCAATGCAATATACCTTGGTTGTGTTGTTGTTCTCCACAGCAATACAGCTCTTTGAGACAGGATCCCTAGTATATCCTCTAATGCAGTGGCAGACGCCGCTGCGCTTCTTTGGGTTTCTGGTCACGCATTCCTCATTCACGGGGCAATCCACTATGACCCCAAATTCACAAGAGCGACTAGATGCAGCCTCTCCAGCCTGAACCTGCAAGTAATATCTACATGATTGATATATTCAAACGATGTGTGATATAGTGGCTGAGTAGTATATCGACCTGCCAGTGGGAAATCACTGGATGCTCACTAATGTTACGACTCGCCATTTTCGCCTTCCTCCCACAACTCGGGAAGCCATCTTCCTCACTGCCCAAGAGCCCATTCATGAGGGACTAGGGGAGACAACGAGGTCAGCTTTCCTGGAACCACTGCCGACTCCGACCTGATTCCCAGGGACGTCGCCTATTTAAGCGAACGCTGTGACCCACTAAGAAGAGAACTCCTGTATACTTCTGTAAATACACTTTCTGTTTCGTTGAGCTCCTTGCCTCTGCCTACGTTCCTGCCCCAGGGTGTTGGGATCGGCCTCGCTACCATCTGGCGGTTCGCAACACTAAGCTGACAGTGGCACACGACACTATTTGTTGACAACTCACTATCACTTGTTGACAACTATTAAGTAAAATACATGCCTGGAAATTGTTAGCGAGAAGGTGTAGAGCATGTTGGCTGATACATTGAAACATGATGAGCATCAAGTTTCAATCTGGAAATTGTGTTGTGCATATGTCAGGAGCTAACAATCACCTACTCGTTCCCTTGGCTCTCAAACTTACCCTCTTAAGGCATGATGAAAGATGTATGCATAGGGCCTTCTGTTTTCAGGTTTTATACTTTTCTTTTAACTGGGCAGGGGGGAGGGGGGCTAAAAATCAGGTTTCATTCCAGGAGCCGTAAAACATTGTAAAATCGGGCGGTATCTGGTGTAAAAAAATATTTTCTGATCGGGGGAAAACAAAAAAAGAGCGCTTCTCGCATGTTAGATGAACACAAGATACGAAAGAGCCATGGTAAGGGTGCAGTGCCTAGCATTCTGCAGTGCCTGTATTGGTGGCTAAATTGACACTTCACCAAGTTAGTTTTGGGGGTTTTTTTAGGCTTTACCGAAAGTGACGATGGTGCAAATCGTGGGGTAAAAACGGGTTTTACCCTAAAACACAAGGCCCTATGTATACAGCACTAGGCATACAAGATAATTACAGAATACTAGCCTGCCAAGAACAATTTATTTTATTGCATTGGCCCACCATAATATGAGCTGTACCTGGACTGTTTCCAGGGCAGGACAGCCCGTGACAGCTCCTATAAGCAGCCACTGAAGCCAGGTGTCATGGCATAGTTGTGGGCAATTCAATCTCATAAACATTAAGATCAGTAATTCATATTGTATGCAAAGTTATCAGATGAAAGGAGAAAACTCTTTTGCAGGTTACACATACTGCAGACCTAATATCCATTGCAGACAAAATACACACTACATATTTTGCAATGACTTGTAAACGTCCCTTTTGCAGTCACATATCATACCACTTCTAATAACAGGAATGAGTAGACAACTCACACTGGGAGTATAAGTATTCGTTTCGTTGCTTCCGTAGACACTTTCATCTGATAAGGGCCTCCTGTTGCAATACAGAGGAAGCACATTAAAGAAGTAAGAACGTTACATTTAAAGAGAGAACATTCTGCAGATCAAACACTCTCCAATTGAATGTGAATCTGAAGCTGAATTAAATTCAACACTCACTCATCTTCTTTGGAGGAAGACATCAACGGTGACGTCCAATCTTCCGAACCATCATGTAGCGTTTTATCTGTAGGAAGAAAATGAGATTGTGCAAAATTGCTTTCACAACTAGGGCGATTTACACTGCAACAGCAGAACGTCATTATAGATAACCCTGGTGCCGAATACTGGTGCAAAGTTTTGTGGGCACTAAGAAATTCAATATTCATGTCAATACGTATACCTTGCCTATGCTCACTAAGAATGTACACCATTTGTGTTTGACAGGCGAGCACTATGAAACATAAAGCGACAATATACGGGGTGGGTTCTCTAAAAGGTCAGTCACATTTTCGCACGTGATGCTAGATCTACTTGACGGACAGGCTTCCGCTACCACACAGTAAATAATTTGTGTCAGAGAAACGTACGAAAAAAAATCAAGGTTGCCATGCACCGCGTAACAAAATAAATACGACTACGGAAACTTTCGTCTTCGTGCATTGCGTATGCGCTATACTGACAGGCGGAGACGAAAGTTTGCATGGTTGTATTTATTTTGTTACACAGTGCTTGGTAACCACATTTTTTTTCCGTAGGTGTCTCTGGCACGAATTCTTTGCTCTGAGGCAGCGGAAGTCTGTGTGTCAGCGAGGTATCGTGTCAAAACAGTATCACGTCATGCACGAAAATGGGGCTGACCTTGTAGAGCACCCACCCTGTACATAGGTAAAACACTGCGTACATTACGTGTCTAGCCAAGAAACCCATAACTGCAACTATGGCATTTTTAATAGTAAAAAATGTTTTCTGTCCTTAAACAGTTCACTATAATGATGCTCTTCTGTTTTACTGCTCAAAGAATTTTAACAACAGGGTATAGCAGTCAGCAATGGATGATATCGTGCCTTTAAAAAACCTCATCAATGATGTGGAACCAAGCATCAAAGAGAAAAAAGGTCTTTGAAGAGCCAACTAAACCGGGTGTCGAAAGAAAATGCAAAGGCCAAACTATGGAGACTGCACACTGAACAAAACCACTCTTGCAATGGACAGAGTTTAACCAAGGTCAATATGATTCCTGAAACTTCCAAAAGGATGGAAGTGGAACTGGAACCAAGGCGACAGTTACTTGAAAACAAGTAGCAGAAGCGGAACTGATGCAGAATCGTTACCTTCCCAGGGTGTTTACCAAGACTAGACTTCCAATTTCAGGTCCTGTGACCTTTCTTTTCCTTACATACTATACGAGATATGGAAACACAAAAATGTCTCTGGAGTGTGCAAGTTGCAACAACCATACTGACTACTGTACTGATTTCTGCTTCCATTACCTCAGACCAATTTATTTTTTTCTGGTATAAGTGTTCATTAACATTCTTTCACTTTTTCGACACAGCAAGTAACCACTGTCAGCAAATACGTCATTTGTAAACTTTAGGAGGTAACATATTTTGACTATCCTTGCATTTGCTGACCGAGAGCAATGCCGGCCAATAGGAGGACGCGGAGGGCAGGCACTTCCCAAGCCGCTGCTCTCGCTTAAGAGATGGCACAGCGTTACTGTTGTTTCGCGTGCTGCATCAGGAAGGCTAACCTTCCCTACCCCATAACAACAACAACAACAACAACAACAACAAGGCTTCTGCCATGGCACACCCATCTAACCGAAGGCTTCGCCGTCCGTCAACATGGGAACAAGGCCAAGCGGGAGTCGCGTGTACGCCTGTTAATGGACGACGAATGAGTTAGTTAGATTGGTGCGCCATGGCAGAAGCCTTGCGACCTTGACGTCTTGACGACGCCTTGAGGTTTAGCATCATGGACATTACCAATATAAGAATACAAATGGGAAGGTGCTGTGGTTGGTGTGTGGCAGACACAAGTAATATTTTCTTGAGACTCAGGCAAAACAGCAATAACACGAAATATGCTGTCGTCTACATGATCTGCGTCGTTTTTGCTTGACTCATACTGTCCTCAACATTTCTATCTGTAGAACACGACTCTGTGTATTACTGTCACGGTTGTAGATAATGACTAACGTGATAAGACTTGAAATGCTAGACACGGGGTGCTTCAACCTCACACATGTACAAAACACACATGTTGTGAGACAGAATCAGCACTCTCATCATCACAATCTTTGGGGTGCAAGCATCTGAGCCCTTAGGAATGGCATCATGTTCACTACCATTTTTCCCATAGCAGTACCTCTTGCTACGTCTCACTTCTACTGTCACACTTCATACATAACAATATTCACAAAGGAGGTTTTGTATTTGATTATTTTGCTATCCTTTTCCTAAAAATTCCCTTCATACATTCCTACACACCCAAGGAATATACGCATAACAATGTGCATGATTATGACAGCCAATATTTTTTGCATACATTCTCCATTAATTTCACTGCCTATATTGGAGTAGCAGGTTATATGTAGAGCCTGAAGTTTTAGGGTGTAATCCGATTCTTCCCCGAATTCACACCCCGAATTGAAGGTTGCCTCTTTAGGGTGAAACCCGATTGTTACCCGGCAAATTGCCCTCACTGAAACATCTGTAGGAATGCACATTAGCTTATTTGGCAGCAAATGCAATTACATCACTGTTTGTACCAAACCAGTACAGTTTGTTTGAGTCATAGAGCCCGATTTCTCCCCGAATTTAGCGTACTGGAAGTTTTCCACCCGAATTTGCATGAATTTCAAGCACTTGCTTATTTACCTGATTTTTACCCCCAAATTTAAAAATAACAAAGATGGTTAAGAGCATCAACTGTTTACTACGTATACATTAAAAACAAGACTTTCGTGCAGTAGGCTGCACTTCTTCAGGTTTGAGGAGGAGTTCTTCAGTTTGAGGCGACTCGCCTGTATGTCTGTCTGACCTTGTCCAGCCACTTCCTATTGATTGCATTTTGTTTTTCATTTTTGTTGATATTTGTATTGCGTTTGTAGTTCTCTTCACCCTTACAGTTTTTCTCTTGTACCATGTGACTTGGTTTTTTATATATGCTTCACCACTTGTAACAGGTCCTCAAACCTGAAGAAGTGCAGCCTACTGCACGAAAGTCTTGTTTTTAATGTGTACATAGTAAACAGTTGATGCTCTTAACCGTCTTTGTTATTTTTGATTCTGCATCGCCGGAAACTTGTACATTGTTTTTTCTTCACGTTCTACGATGCCCCCAAATTTAGAAAAAAATATTTCCCGAAAACTTCAGGGTCTAGTTATATGTACTCCAGTTACTACAGCAATATGTGGAAAATTTTGCAACACATCCACAAAACAGCAGCGGAGGCTGTGCCTTCTAAAGGGCTCGAAAGAAAAAAAGAAAAAAAGGCTGCCCTGGAAGCGGAATACAGACATCAACTGTCTCCGACATATTCCTGGAAATTGTTTTGTCAAAATTGGTTCATCTGCTTGGTAGACACCCTGTCTGCTGCACGGCCAATACACAGACAGCAAAGGTCCGAAGGCAACTTACAAACAGGACGAACGACAACCATGAAGGAAGCATTGAACTTTGCCCCACTGCGCAGATGTGGACGGCACAGTGCTGCAGAATGGCACTTGACTAAAAAACAAGTTGTGCCGTGCAGAAATGCCACGTGACAATTGCCACCCGCTGCGCAGCAAGCCTGCGTGCATGCCGGAAGCGTTGCGGCTTCCGGAACCTTGGTGAAGACCCCGGCAGTTGCATTGCCCCAGGGCACGGCGTGCCGGAGCAGTTTTAAGTCCGGAAAAAGGGAGTCCGGACAGAACGCATCGTCTTCCAGCGGAAGGAGGTCGTCTGCTATTAAAATAGGATGGCAGCATGAGCCTACAGTAACTAATACATTTTGATGTGCTGTTTTCAAAAGCCAGGGGCAGGGAAAGCCAGTGAAAGCCAGCCAGGGAATGGTGCTACATGTAAAATCTCTGTATTTCTAAGAGAGAAAGTTAAAGTGTCTTCCTCAGTTCTTATTTCCACTCAAGAATGTTGCTAGTCGTAAAAATACAAAGAGTGACAGATTTGAATGCACGGGACACTTTAAATGAGAGCGGTTTTGTAACCCGAAAGTGGACAAGGTGAGATGGCTCACATCCCCAACAGGCAAGCTCACACGACAATCAACCAGTGTTTCAATTCGTCAACATGCTCGGTGCAATACAGGTGCACGCCTTCTCTTGGTACGTGAATGGGTTTTGAAAGTTCGAACGAAAGTTTTTGGACGTGCCTTATCGGAGCCGATGGAAAAGGACAAACTACTTACTGCTAAAAACGTAGGGAACGCAGAGGCTCGCGCATAATGCGACTGTCAAAGCCAATTTCGGAAGTGACATCGCTACTTCTTTGTGAAGCATGTCACAAGGCTAGAAAACTTCGGCTGACTGGCTTCATACCTGTGAAGGGGCACACCGCAGCGCCTGGAAACAGAATGACGTGGAGATTAGATTGATAACACAACGTGACCCTCGTAGATCTATCAGATGATGTAATGAGCTGTAGAATTTAAATGAAGCATAATTGGAAACCATTACAGGTGGCAGAATCTCGTCTACCGGGAAGGGAGATATTGTAAGCATATTTCACCAGTCATTACTTACACGGTAGGAGATATTACTTATGCAAAGGGTCAACGCTTGTGTGTCAAGGCTACAAGAGTAACCACAACTTTTTATTTTATTTACAGCAGGCCGGCACTTTTGAGGAAATTGCTCAACCCTCGCAAATGCGATGATTATTTATCGCGTGAACACAAACAGATTGTCGGCTGCTTCCGAATATTGCAGCTGGCACTTGATCGCGCGCGTGAGGTAAACAAGCATTTTCTGGCTTCTGCGTTCTAAGTGTATGTGGACGTGCGCGCTTGTTTGTGGAAGTGCACGTCTTGAAATTTTAAAATAAACACACACACTGAAGAAACTCACGCGACATCTGAAGCCTCAACTCCTCTAAACCATTCCGCAGCGAAGTGTGCGAAACGAACAAAACAAAAGTATGTAGATGTTAATGACGATGCGAATGCGGCAATATCTAGAAACGTGGATGCGTACAAAAAAAACAAAACTAATGCGGTTCATGTTAATATTTCCAACTGGAGAAGAAAAGCGATTCGTGGTTGTTTATTTTTTTTTTGTTCCTGAATAGCGCTGAGCAACGAGATCACGCCGAACTATCCGAACTGGCTCAGTCGCAGACGACATTTTTAGGGCACGTACGTATAAACCTTATCACGTGTGCGGCGGGTAGCGTTTACCTTGGATAACTAGCGATAACGGTAACTTCGGTGACAGTAATGGATAACGATAAAATCAGGGAACAATACGGCCACTATGCCAGACGTCTTACAGAATCCGAAGTGGAAAAACTGGCAAACGACACTGTCAGGCTCTCTCCCTTCAAGTGCAACAAACTTGAACTCGAGGCACGGAAACACTGGGACCTCTTCTACAAACGCAACGAAACTCGTTTCTTCAAAGATCGTCACTGGACGAAACGAGAATTCGAAGAACTCATCTGTGACACGCAAAGTGACAATAGCAGACCCGTTTTGCTCGAAGTCGGATGCGGTGTTGGCAACTTTATTGTCCCCTTAATAGAAGAGAACTGTGCATTTTACATCTACGCCTGCGATTTCTCACCTAGAGCCGTAGAGTTCGTTCAGTCAAATCCACTCTTCACTGAGGATGTAGGAAAGGCCTTTCAATGTGACATCACACAAGATAGGCTCTCAGACACCATACCAGAAGGCAGTGTTGACATTGCGACTATGATCTTTGTACTTTCTGCTGTCCATCCCGATAAGATGGGTCAGAGCTTAGAAAACGTGCTTAAAGTACTAAGACCGGGTGGTTTATTGCTATTCAGAGACTATGGCCTCTACGACCAAGCCATGCTAAGATTTGGTCCCGGACACAAAATAGGGGAAAACTTCTATGTCAGACAGGATGGGACTAGAGCATTCTATTTTTCTGAGGAACACTTAATGGAGCTGTTTGTCCAGGCTGGATATCTCGTCGAATCCAGCAGCTACGTCACTCGTGAAACGGTTAACAAGAAGGAAGGAATCTGTGTTCCTCGTATTTTTGTGCAGGGGAAGTTCAGAAGGCCATCCTGACTCGGCTGAAAGCATTTGAGTGATAGTTAAAAATATATCTGTAAATAACTGTATATTTTCATCCTAATAAAATATTAACTCTGTATAGAGCTACTCATAATCGCATCTGAAAATTTGTTCAGACTACAATGAATTACTAATGAGGTTATCATGGTTCTTCCCTGGTGAGAATATCACCTGCAGGCATTTCCCACAACAGCACAAACACTATTACCCACAAATTTAAGTAGTTCTGCAGTATCTTCGTTTTCTTCCTCAACCGACTCGAAGGACGCCAGTTGTGAAAAGACCGTCCTAATGTCATCTTGACGAAATCGTACACCTCCTAAACACTTCTTAATGGTACATTCCAAAGATCGGTTCCGCAAATGTGGTGTAAACCTCACGTCTTCCAATTTGCCATGGTATGCAGTCAGAGATATTTTTAGGACGGCGTGGTAAAAACTGTCTCCAATGTCCACTCTGGAAAATTAAAAGAAAATGCGAACAGGAATAAATAATGCAATCCACAATACTGTGTGTAAGTATTCGAGCACCACTTTATAAATTTCACTATCAGTACAGCCAGGTAAAAAAAATCCCTGTGAAATAATTTATATTGGTAAATTTGATTGACTCTGTAACTTACCCTGAATACAGACTTGGCGGCATGTGAAATGAATCATATGCCGTAAATCGTGGGGTCATTCCGAACACCCAGTCCCAGCTCATGAGGTGTTGCTTCGTAGCTTCAATTTCAGAGAACTGGTTTTTACTAGGTTCCAATGCCAGTTGCGAGTCTGTCCCAGTAGAAAAGTACTCATTGTACGCCTGTCCAACTGTCTCAGCGAGGTCTTCTAATGTCATGTGTGGGCAGATCTCCTTCAGATTTCGTACTGATGCCCGTACACTGGTTGTTGCTTTGCTCTCAAAGTTTTTCTGCATAGAAGTTACTAAAATTTAAACTGAGGTGGCAGTGATACTGGATTCTGTATGTTCACAAACTTACAAATATTGGTTCGAGAACTTGATGCAGGACAGTGGTGTTAACATCGACAAGAACAGTGCAGTGGTGGTACGCTGTGTTGTGGCTAATTTTTGCAGCTGTTCCTGATATCTGAAAAAAGATTAAGTATAACTTTTAAAAAAACATTCCATTTGCACGTGTTGCGCACAGAAGCAGGTTCTAAAGGTCGAAATGTTGGAAGCTGAAGGGAGAGCTCACGGCAGCCCTAAGGATATCAAATGCACTGTTGTACTCAAGAAAAAACGCAGATACCAGTGTCGTCTGCGATTCTTGCAGACATCGTACCTTGAAAGTATCTTGTACCAAAATGTCATCCCTATCTGAAATCTCAGCTCTAACTTTCCAACAAGTCTGCAGCGCGTCGCAGATTATCCTGAGGTTATTTTTGCGATTGTAGTCCGCCTTATGTCCCATGAAGCAACAGTTCAAGTTCCCCAAATCGTGATACACTGTTCCACCACCGCTATTCCTCCTCGCCAGATTGACGCCAAGGTCTGCGGCGTTCTTGACACTACATTCGATCCACGGATTCTGATGCCTGCCGATAACCACGGCAGGCTCGTTCCACCACATGAGAAGCAGTCCTGGAGATCCCGGTGTAAATTCGACGTGTTCGTACAACCACTGTTCCAAAGCTAAGTTTTCAAAGATGCACCTCGACTGGGACACCAGCACGTGATTGTTGACACCGAAAGGGAAGGAACCTAGTGGAACTTGAGCTACTTTTGCGAGCAATGTTTTGAACAAATGCATGGTGTTACCTAGAAGATTGCAACAGCACTGTTCACGTGGGCTACAGTTGTAAACAAACGACGAGAGTATAACTTACAACCGGATATCAAATGTAGCCAAACATCAGGGTCACTCGTTGTGCTGTGTTCCCTCTGCACCAGCTATGCCGGTGCAAACAAATGCATGCAGTCCTTTGTGGCGCAAACTAAGCGGAGCGTGGTAACTGCACTACAAATGTGGGTGAGTAGGATACTTCCGGCTTCTGGTATGAGCAGAAAACCTCGTTCTCAGTATTATTTTTTGTCGTTTTACACACGGCCGCCGTGGCGTGGCCGTTGCTGAGTTGTTTTGCGTTTTTACTGCTTTTTTGCGGTCTGTGAATTATGTGGCATGTGTAAACGGTGTTCTTCGGTATTTGAACTGTGGAAGCAAGTACAAGCGCAAAGATGCCACAAGAAACGCCTGTTGTGAAGAGGAAAGCCACCTGGAGCGTCAATGATGAACTCAGTCTACTTCCTTCGGAGGACTCGGTGCAACACTTAGCTGCAGATGTAAACGGAGACTACGAGCTGAAGAAAGCGAAAATTCAGGGGGTAACAGCTAAACGTTGGACGTTAAAGCCAGTGTTAGCTCACGAGTACCTAAGAGAAGTCGAAACAGGTGAACACTACAGCTTGGGACTTTGTGACTCGAAAACGAAAGCGAACACTTTTTTGTTTGTTTAAGTATCCGATACTCAAGCATTTTCCTCGTACTTTCAGTTCCGGTTTATGTGGCCGCAATAACAGATCGCCAAAAGACGAGTCAGCTCGTCAGGTATAAAACAGGTTTTAAAAAGATCCGCACCAAACTTACTGAATCCGTTTTGCAGAATGCTCTCAGTAACCATGTCGCTGGGCAATCTTCAACATTTGAAGCGCGTTCGTACATCCAGTTCAGGTGAGGCTCAAGAATCGTCGAAGCAGTATAACCCGATTAAGTTGCGTAATAAGATACTTCCCTGCAGGGCTGGAGATAATAATATGCCAGTGTCCAGAAGGACACAGTGGCACCACTCAGTCTTTGACGGATATTCTTGGTGGCAACACACCGGAGGGACTCTCGCCCCACGTCAAAGTTGTGAATGTACCCAAGCATACCCCAATGACACGGCCTCAGTACGAGTGCTCAAACTGTATGTGGCCAACACAGTTCCATGAAAATAAGCAGTGAGTACCAGGGCCAAAAAGGAACTCTCTTTCATGTACCGTATATTCACATGAGTGATGTTCGCCAGAATACTCCAGCGGATGATGCACAAAACGTCACTTCTTTTCGTGCTTTTCTAACCGTGGAGAATATCTTGCGGTTTAGCCACAAGATATTCTGTAACAAACGACAGGGCCAGTGGTGTCGTCTGCTGTGTGTGCAGTATGCCACTGCTGGTATTCGGATCCCGTCTGAACGCACAACAGAAGACTTGGTGGAACTTCCACCCTGTGAGCAGTTTTCCACCTTTTCTCCCACTAGAATATTCCGCTGGGATGTCGCTCGTGTGAATACACGGATAAGCACCTATTCATGCCTTCTTTTTCTCATTCCAGCATAGCTCAAGTGCTTAATGACGAGCTCTTTGACAACGGGGAGAAACTTGAATTGGAGTCCTACATGAGACTTGCTGTCACAGCTGCAAAAAAGGCGTCAGTAAGTTGGAACCCATGTGGAAGAAGAAATTTTAAAGACCAGAAATTAAGTTATTGGTTACTCGTATCCCTCCTCAGACCTGTGATGCGGTTACTATTGTCAACCCGTCAAGTCACAAAGTGCTGGTGACCACCGTCCGCAACAACAATCATCCGCTGCAACATGCAGTGCTGACAGCGTTGGATCTTGTAGCACGACTGCAAGGGGGAGGAGCGTGGAATCTTCCCGATGGATGTAAGGTTTTCCCATAAACATTGCTCAACCAAAGACCCATAGCTTACATTGCAGCTGACTAAAAACACTACCATGTGGCCTTGTTGGTGGCGATTCATAATTAACCTTCACTGCATTAAAACCAGGACACGACACAAAAAAATATGCAGACACACACAGCAGTGCGTATGCATATCTGAGTCCTGAGGTCGCTTGCACGAAACTGTTTGAAGGAAATACTCAACGAGTTTTTCCCTCAATGCACACCGGGTGCACTAATGCTTGAGTGCAAGCGGGCCCAGGTTTTAAAGATGGAGTATGGTTTCTACTGCTTTTATGAGTGCACAGTTGTCTACGAAACACTCACCTCGCGAAGAAAAAATGGTTTTCGTATCTTGTTCAGAACCACACGGATTTTGTGAATATCCATTGTGATTATCATGAGTACGGGCATTATATCATTGAGCATTTAATGATCCTGTTCAAGTCAACCAACACGCTGTACATCTTGCACCTCACATAGTTCATGCCAGCCTACTGGAACAAGATATGTGACTCTCTTTTCAGCAGGCATACTTTACGACGTCTCGCAGGAAGATCAGCGGGTAGATGGACAGGAACCGTATCTGTGTACAGGCTACGATGTCTACGTTACCCAGGAGCCCTGCCTTATGTGAGCAACGTGTTTATTCTAGATAGAATAATACCCCTATTAGACGAGCACATTTAAAGTCTTAAAAGTCCAAATGGGGATTGTGGTCATGCCAGATAACAGTGACAAGTCCTTCAAGGGGAAATGGAGACACAAAAAGGAGAGTTCGTGAAACCCTTTTACTGCCTTCGTAGCAAAACTGGCTACACTCAACAGCAGGTGCAAAAGTTCGAGCAGAAAAGAAGTATAGGATTAATATTTTAGAGCAGCAGTGACAAATTAATTTCTTTATTAAAATTTATATTATTTATTTATATCTAATTTCAATTAATTTGGTGCAATATTTTTATGCAATAACACTGCTATGTGAAACTTTGTATGCATGTCCACATTCTCTTCCATGTCTTCGCCTACTTCCTTACACATACGGTCTGAAAATGCCACTGCAAACACAATTTTGGCTGCCGTGTGGCAATACTGCATGTGGGAAGAACTTCACACCACTACCACCTTCTTTGAAGTTCATTTCTCTTAAGACCTCGACGGTGACCGTCTGACTGGGGTATAACTAGAGCCTGAAGCTTTAGGGTTTAACCCGATTCTTCCCCGAATTGAAGGTTGCCTCTTTAGGGTGAAACCCGATTTTTACCCGGCAAATTGCCTTCACTGAGACATCTGTAGGAATGCCCACTAACTTGGTTGGCAGCAAATGCAGTTACATCACCGTTTGTACCAAACAAGTACAGTTCATTTGAGTAACTGAGCTCGATTTCTCCCCAAATTTAGCATACTGGAAGTTTTCCCCTTGAATTTGCATGAATTTAGAGCAGATGTTTATTTACCCGATTTTTACTCCCGGAATTTAGAAAAAAATATTTCCCGAAAACTTCAGGATCTAGGTATAACGTACATGTTATGTATATCACAAGAGCCATTCCCGCAGGTGTTCCATGGCGCTGGTCCATTCCCGAATCCGGCGCCTCTTTTATGGCTGTCGGTCACCTGCTGGAGCTTTGGGGTCACAACACAAGTTACATGTGCAGAAAGGACTCAATCACCACTTTGAAGTGTGGGAGGGTGTGTTAGAGTATGAATGCAGTGCACTCTCTGTGCCAGATAGCTGACATATTTTGTCTGTAGGCAACGCGATTAAGAGACAATGCACTTGTGATGCAGCGTAATTGTCAGACATTGCCCAAGGAAATTGGTGTCAAAATACTATATGCTGAATAAAATGGCTACTGAACCATACTCATACAGAGTAGATTGTATGCGCTCATGTACACGCCAAGCAGAGTAGTCTCTTTGGAAGCAATGTGACTGCCTTTTAGTGGGAAGTGAGCAAGGGATGCTATGTGCTTTGTTGGCAGCCTGGCATTGCCCTAAGTTTGTGTGCGGTCTCGGATTTGTAAAGAAAGTGGAAAACGGGTGCGGAGTTCACATTATTTTCTCACGCCAAGGACAGTGTGGTAGGTTATGTGTTGGAGTAAAAGAGAACACACATATATTCAGTGTAGGAACAATGCATATAATATCCCTCTGCCCTCTGGTATGTGTGTGATATGTACGTAGGTTGCACACTCCAAAAAGGAGCTAGTATAGGCAAAAAGCGCACACCTTTTATAAATAGGCCATTTGCAAAAGTTCCAGGGAGAAGCGTGAATGCTGGGAAACGCTGTGCAAAACGACAGCGCATGCGCCAGTACGACGACGATCGGAGACGATAGCAAATCGCTGTCGTTTTGCACAGCATTTCCCGGCACACCCTGCCAGAGCGCGCGCTGCTCCCTGGAACTTTTTCAAATGGCCTATACAGAAGGCCTTAAAGCTTACTCGGAAAAACGATGTGTAACCATCAACTCCTTGCAATGCATGCTTAGGGAGTGAGCAACGCAGAAAATCCTACAACACAGCTTTGCACTCTCTGATTTTATACTTTTTTTTTAAACTTAGAATTTGTCTCTCCCATCGTTATGTGTGTGACACTTAAAGGGGCGTTGAAGAGATCCTCAAAACCTAAGCATATCTAATGCATTCCTTAGCACTAATACATTCACCACGCATAGTATGAACCTACCATTGTTTAGAATAACAGGCATATTACTGCATATTGCTTAAGCAACTTTTTGCCCTGCCGCCTTCCATGTACATAATAGCTCATGGTAAATAAATTTCAATTCAATTTCAATTCAATTACCGTATTTTCCGGCGTATAACGCGCGCGTAATGCAGTAAAAAAGTGCCCTGAAGAGGTCCTGCGAGTTATCTAACGGTGCGCACTATACACAGAAATATTTTCCTGCAGAGTTCCTTTTCAGGTTGGCGACGTAAAACTTCTAGCGTCTTCCAGGGTTTGCTGTGGCTTTGTCTCAAATTAGGGTCAGTTGACAAAACCGGGGAAAAGGGCACTGGACTTCATAAAAGGTTAAAAGCGTCTGAGATCTGGTGGAACTGGACACTCCCACAGAGAAGAATATAAAATGTTGCTCAGTTTTGAGAACGCACTGGCCGCATTTGTTCTTGAATCAGGCTTTTCATGTCCCGGAACTTCGCGTCTGGCTGCCATGATTGAGGAGGGACGCGAAACCGAAAGCACAGAGGATAGTGAAGTATATATGATGCACACTGTGTTGCATCGGTGTTTAATGGCTTAGACAAAATGTGTTTCAGAAAAAGCATATGCATATATGATATACTGCCTTAGTTTATTGTGTATACTGGTGACAGTACAGAAGCTTGTAGTGGTGCGCTTTAAGCACCGGTGCGCGTTATACATAGAATTTTTTACAAATTCGGCCCGTTTTTAGGGGTGCGTGTAATACACCAGAAAATACGGTAGCTAAAAACCACGGTCAAGAAAGATGACAGCTGCGACCTGACTGCTGCCGCAGCAGCAGATAAACTACGAGGGGTGTTCAAGTCAAACCGGGACTTTTCATTTTTCGCAAAAGTAAAATGAACTTACACGCGAGAAATTAGTTGTATTTTTCAACGTAATCTCCAGCTGCACTAATGCACTTGTCCCTGTGTTTCATGAGGGCTTGGATGCTAGCAGCGTAGAAATCCTTACTGGCGCGTAGCAGCCATGATCGGACCGCATTCTTGACCTCGTCGTCGCAGCTGAAGTGGCGGCCCCCAAGGAATGCCTTCAGTGGCCCGCAGAGATGGAAATCGCTGGGGGCGAGGCCTGGACTGTAAGGGGGATGTGGCAGCAACTCCCAGCCAAGTTCCTGTAAGGTGTGTGCCGTGAGATGCGCGGTATGCGGGCGTGCATTGTCCTGTAGGAGGAGGACTCCTTTGGTGATGAGGCCTGGCCGTTTTTGCTTCAGCGCCTTATGCACATCCTTGAGAACCTGGCATTAATATGCACTATTGATGATGGTACCACTGGGCCATTAAATCAACGTGAACGCCACCAGCCTTGTCCCAGAAAACCGTGGCCATGACCTTACCTGCAGACGGGGTGCTTCGGAACTTCTTGGGAGCTGGCGAGCCCGGATGCTTCCACTGTTTTGGTGCGCATTTAGACTCTGGAGTAAAATGGTGCACCCACGTTTCATTGCACGTGATGATCCGATCAAGGAACGGCCGTCCTTCAGTGTCGAGTCGGTACCTTAGCTCTTGGGAGATTTCCAGTCTTCTCTGCCGGTCAAACACGAGGAGCTGCCTCGGGACCCAACGGGCACTAACTTTCGGAAACTGGAGGTGTTCATGAATGACAGTGTTCAACGTTCCCACAGAAAGGTTCGTTTTTCGAGCCAGTTCGAGACATGTTATCCGTTGGTCCTTGAGGGTCAGGCGCTCCACAAGTTGGATGTTCTCTGGAGCTCTGACACTGGGCTCTGAGCCGCCCCGACCGGGATCATCCTGCACTGATGTACGGCCATCTCGGAACCGTTTGCACCACTCAAACACTTTGCTGCGGCTAAGTGTATCGTGGCCATACTGAGCCTGAAATCTTCTATGATTTTCAGATGACTTGACGCCTTCATTCACGAGAAACTTCATGACAATTCGCTGTTCGATGTGCACGCTCACGTCGTTGTCGGCCATCTTGTCCAGCACGTGTCTTCTGTTTTGCACAAACTTTGGACCACCACGTGGTGAATGCGGATGCCTGTCGCGTGTGAAAATGACGTAAAAGAAGCGGAGTGAGCCACTTGTACACTCAGGAGACAGAAAGTCCCGGTTTGACTTGAACATTCCTTGTTGATGTGATGTCAGCCGCTCACCACATTCTTTGTGTGTGAACTGCACCCATGTGGAATGCGATATGGTCATCCTTGAGAACCATTCTGAGTGCGCTTTCAACTGCCACGTTGCTGCGTGTGTCGTCTCCCCATTCTGCCCTGCACCTACCCTACCAATGGTGCAAAGGCTTTAGGGTTCATTGCAGAGGTGGAGCAATGTGTACCGTAAATCACATGTGAAGGTGCAGGCTGCGCTGTCTGAAAATAATACAAGTACAAAGGTGCTGCCCTCTTACACTGGGTGCAAAGAGTGCAGGCGTAAAAGAATGCACTTTTCATGTAACAGCTTGGTGTTACGGTATGGTGTAGGGTGAAATTCATTACATTTGCACAATTAATTTCAATCGTGAGTTAATTAACTGAAGCAAGTTAAAGGTCACCAAAGTAAATTTTATGCCAAAGATCTCTCAGACCTCTACCACAGAGAGAGCACCGCTAAATTTTTCTTCTGTCAAGTTAAGCGCCGCTTGAATTGCAAAGAAGACTATGTATCCTCTCATCAGCCGTCACTGCCTCCACAGACAGACACCAATTCAACAGGCTTTCGCACTGAACCGATTCCCAGCAAACTTGGATTTGGTAAGTTGCGTACGTTAAATGTCTGTGTGAACACAAATGTTATGCTCTCAATGTAAATAGACCTATCCCTGTTTCTAAACAAATGATGTCATCGTGTTTGACAGCGCCACCAATTTGGTAGACTTGAACTATGCCCGAAGCTAGGGGCGAACAAGGTCGCACCCGAAAGCCACGATCTTAAGGTGATTACGATGGTCCCCCAAAAAGACGTGACCTTCGGTCCTAGTTTTCTTTCAGTAGGAGGCCGCGAACAAGCGCCCATTCGTGGAACCCAGCCCTCCCCTTCTGTTTTTGTTTCAGTTTCAGTGTGACTAGCAATGTCATGATGACGTTTCTCGGGTAGAGGTCTATTGCCGAAGCTGAACGCCCAAGCAATGATCTGAAATGAACTGCAGGTGACGAAAAGTCAGTGAATGGCAGTGGCAGGACTCGGGCCCACAACTCTCCGATTGCTGCTAATTACTACACTACGCCGGCATCGCACTCCTGTCAACATATGAGGCCTCGTTCATGAAGACACAGGTACACATTTACTCTGGTCAAATGACTCTGGCAGGTGGCACTGTGACCACACAGGGGTGACACAAACCCGCCATTGTTGTAACTACCCTCAAGCGGGTGCCTTTGGCAAAACTGCCATCTTGTCCTGGTCGCACGTCATAGAAAACATCATTTTGAGGACATGTGACTTTGTTTACATGTCGTTTTGCTGCTTACCGACATATTTCCGTCGTCATAAAGCCAAGAGATGAATGAATTTTGCCAGCGTAAACTATGCGGTGCTTCTTCCGCAACATGGTAGCCCATTTCTCCTTAGTTTAAGTACATCGCATCAGCTCAGTGAGTCTTAACGCGCGGTCATCATCACATCTTTGGAAGCCGTCAACAGTACGAGGCCTTGTGTGCAAAACTGTGTGTTTTACCGCGAGATTATCGGATAAAAATAATTACCGTGATCGAAAGACATACAAAATGTCGCCCAGAAAGAACAACCGCATTGTTTACAAACGGTTTGGTCGCCGATCACGGGCACCGCCATGTTTAAGGTCACGTGTGCCTTGACGCTTGCTGTGAAGTGCGACAAGGACCTGTCCAGGACCTGTCCAGGATGCATTGCGTTCGCCCAGCAGGCTTTCGTCTACACAGCCATACATTGGGTGCCACCCCTGTGTGTGACCAGCTCTAGCACAACTGGTTCTACCTTTTCCCTATAAACTTTCTTGGGTTGTTTACTTGTAATCCATGCAAATCTATTGCTGTGAGAACATTAAACAGTGCAGGCATGTGAGCATTGCGCTTGCAATATTTGAGTGCACTTACAATTTTCCCAATGTACCTGAGACAAAACATTTATTTTCTTGTCTATGTACACAGGCCCAAAATAGCAGTAGGCACTGCAAGATTTGTCTTCCACAAAAATACATTCTTCTTCGTGTTTAAGTAGCTGTCTGATTAAAATCAACAGTGGAAACAAAAATACTACAATAGCACCATCCTTACCCCTCCATATTATTTCTTCAGGGGTACTAACACATTGAGTACATGTATGTGAGCATTTCACGCTTTCTGCAATGATGTCCTCTGGTAACGTACACAGACATCCTATGGTGGTTTTGAAATACATCACTGGCATGTTACCTCAGTACAATAAAAAACAATATATCTTTTATGTACACAACAAAAAGAGATGCACACAACCTTAGCAGCTACTACCTCCATCAGTTGGAAAGTTATGAATGGGTAGAAATGCTCAGAGGAAACGTTCAGTAGAAATAGTAAGTGCCAGATGGGACGTCACAAAGGGCAGGTAGGAGAACGTCAACACCACAAGTCGTGTACTAAATGTGCCCTCATAGCGTGTTAAGACCATCAATGTTTGTCAATACGTTGACATTGTTATCGGTAAAAACTACTAAGAGGCACTACGAGGCATTCGGTACACCTAAATACTGTATAAACCTCTGGGCTTTTTTTTCATTTTGTTCTGAGCAACAGTGTACAGAGACTTGTAGCTCTTGATGTGTATGTGTGAATATAAGTCAAGAGGCTAGCGTGGCTTATTCTACATGCTGTCTGTTCATTTACACAGACAGTAGGTATCTTTAACCACATGCTAATGGTAAAAAGGAATTAACAAAATATGCACTTTAAAACTGGTCCCGTCCTAACATTCCTCAAACAAGACGTAAAAAAAATGTAATAGCTGCACTACATGTAATGGCAAGTTCTGCAGCTAACGCTTGGTTTCTAAAAAAATGGCATATCCAGCCAAAAGCAGCTTGGTCCAATAAAATAGAGCAGAACATCCATAAATATCCGTGTAAGCTTCTCTGAATACTGATTAGGAGCTGCTGCAGCTATATCAAGAAGCAACGGTGATGAAATGCCGCAGCATTAAACGCTGTTGCAGACATGCATTTCCAAAAAAATGCAGGTACAAATGATTTCCAACCGGTTTGTCCTGCACTCTATCAGAGTAAGACACTCCAAACATAGCACACAAGTACATCAGTGACGCACCACGTTGCCCAGCAAATTACAATACTTACTGCAGAATGGACCTATTAAACATAGAAACATCTAATTCTACAAACAGCTATTATAAAATGTCACTAGAAACACGTTGGCTTCACATGTCTAATAAAATTTGGTGTCACCCAGTTCATTTTTACCGTTTTCGGAAAAGTGACAATACCCCCTTTTTGCGGTCGCGCGACTTCTTTTCTCCATAGTCTCCTTCAGAAGATCCTTCAGAGGACGGTACTGTTTGGCGGTCCAGTGTTTGCGAGTACGGGTGAACTGAATTCAGTGGAGAAGCACTACTCCCTGGTAATGATGCATGACGCATAACTGTGGCACCAGATGGCGTATCACCACGTGGGCTGTACGTCTGCAGAGAAATGGAAAGAAAGGAAACTTAAACCTTCCTGAACAAGAGAGAAACTGCTGTTCTGAGGCTGGAACAAACATAGAAGGGACAGATACAAACAAAGCCTCAAATTGCCTAAGAAATCAACGATGAAATATGAAAGTCACTGAAAAGGTTAGCCAGCTGTAGGGATCGAACCCACATCTTCTGGATTACCGGTCCAGGGCTCTACCAATTGAGCTAAGCTAACACGCCTCTCCAGCGACTTTCGGGGTGCGTCATCTGAAGGGACGACAAACCAGCCACTCACTCTCACTCACCCTCCTTTCACTCTTACATTTTTGCTCACTCATACACACATTCATACGACGGAAATCGACGCAAGCGGCACCTGTTGAACAAGAGAGAAACTGATGTTCTGAGGCTGGAACAAACATAGAAGGGACAGATACAAACAAAGCCTCAAATTGCCTAAGAAATCAACGATGAAATATGAAAGTCACTGAAAAGGTTATCCAGCTGTAGGGATCGAACCCACATCTTCTGGATTACCGGGGTTGTGGGTTCGATCCCTACAGCTGGCTAACCTTTTCAGTGACTTTCATATTTCATCGTTAAACCTTCCTGTTACCCTTTGAGGGAACGGAATGAACTTCAGTCTGAATTCAGTAATTACTTCAACTTTCACCTACATTATGAATTTTCAAGAACTTTTTGCGCACATTTTAATCACTAAGAAACGCTGGGCCTCTGTGCATGGAAGTACTAAGAGTCTCATACTCATTTTTGAAAGGCTTAGCAAGTTTCCTGCATGCAACACGTGCTCAATGCATTGCCAAAGCTATTGAGAATGAGTCGGGGGACTCTTACTCAACGTTTATATAAAATGGCCCCAAATCTCAAGGTCGAGGAGACTTCATCTGCCCCCCTCCACCCAGTGGTGTCACTAGGGTATGCGTCACCTGGTGCGTATGTCCCCACCCCACCCCATCCCACCCCCCGATAATGAGTCCCTTTCTATATCAGCTGATACACGATAAATAACAATATCACCCTGCATGGAGAGAAAAAAGCGTGCTCCTCATGTTTTTGGTGTCATGGTGCCACAGGGAAACAGAGGAAGCGGGTGCTACTGGTGCGGCGCGTCACCCCGTGGGTGTCACCCAGTGGGGACCGCACCCCCTAGCGACGCCACTGCCTCCATCGAATCTGTGGGGTGCCGTGACTTGTTGCCCACTAAATGAAAATTGCATACACAACTTCATTTCTGTTCTCACACCACAGAGACGTATAGATATGCAGCATAGTAACACTACGCTCTTACTGTGGGCACCCTTACTGTTCATCAGAAGTAAACTAGAATGCTGAGTATCTACATAAAATTTATACAGATTCCCTAAGTTGTCTCACTTACCTCTCTGTATCTCACGTTGCTTTCTACACTCTTGCCATAACCTAAAGAAACAAACCAGAGGTAAGTGCCCGATGGTGACCTAAAAATATCCAGACGTGTGCTGAGGGTGAATACTGCAACTGTTACACATTTCAATTGGGACATGACCTTAGATTGTGTAAAGATTTTGGTTAAGATTCTGATATTTTTTGCATATGCTGTTGTGGTGCAGAAATGCCGGCAAATAACAATCAGTGTCTCACCACTATTTAAACAACCTGCTAAAGTACTGTAAGACTATAAAATTCCCATTTCACACTCTATCACCTTCATAATAGTTTTATAGCGACAGACACCAAATCTCTCCAGACTGTAAAGTCAGACAGAGGTTTGACGCGCTTTTGTGACAGATCACAATCCACAGAGATTGCTATATTCACCCAGTAGAACACGTTGAACAGGTTGAACAGTTCACCCATTTTGGAAGCCAAACACAATGAATAATTAAACACGTGCAGAAAGCAGACAAAAATGCATTCCTAGTAAGCAGACAACACCACACACAGACAAAACTCATCCTGTCCTTGCATAGATGCAGAGATGTTTCATTCGATAAAAACATTTGAGAAATGTGTGTACATTTAAAAAACGATACCATCACCACCAGTGAAGCGCACAACATAGTTACCTGTCCTCCAATCATGATCTCCGTCGGACATTGTGCCTCCGATGTCAGAATCGGAATCGTCTCTGCGTTGCAGGTGTTTCGGCATTGGAGGCGGCTGGTTGGGCAAGGGAGGTGGTCCAGGGGGAGAATCTGAGCAGACGACGAGGGAAGCAAGGGACAGGCACGTCCCAACGGTACGCTCGAGGTGAGTCATCACATTTTCTAAATACAGCTGGCCCTCAACTTTTGCAGGCAGGGCTCCCAAAAATTTGGTTATTTCGCGAGTCTCTCTCTCACTCCACACCTTCATCCGGTGCTGTCTCGTGCTTCAGCGAGTGGCTTCTCAAATTGGTCTCTATAAATCTGCGGACAGTGCCAAGGGATAGCGGTGGCCGCTGCTCTAATTCGCTTAAAAACTGTTCAGAGTTTGCTTGCTCCGACGCTCTGGGAGAATCGTGAATTTGCCAAAGTGCAGGGCAAGTGACGTTGGTTTCGGCTGGGTTTTAGGAAGACCGGAGACCAGCAGGAGGAGAAGGGAGGGGGAAGAGCTGGATTGCTCATCACCGCAACCAATATTTACAAATTTTGACTTTTGCAGGGGTCCTCTGCCCCTAACACTTACAAAGGTCAAGGGCCAGCTGTACCTGTTTCGACAACAGAGTTTTCTTCCTAAGTTGTGTGTGGCTACAATGGCAGAGCTGCCTTTTCTTGTGGAATTATTTTTGTATGGGACGTTTTGTTCTCATTATTTCATTCATTGTTTGCAGAGATAATTAAACGTGGACACTGCTTCATTATTAGCGAAGAGAGACATTGAGTAATCCCAGTGAATGTGTTGGCAAACTGACTGAGCAGAAAGGTTTACTACATTTACTCATATAAGCAAAATCACTGGGCAGAAATGTGATGCATTTGCAAACCCAGAGGGTACATTGATGTACGAGTCACCGTCCTGGAAATCTGCTTCACCTAAAGCATTTGTACTCTAGGAGAAGTACGCTTTATAATTTAAATCCAGATGGTGTTGGCGTTACATCAGTGCAGTACATATTCGGTGGCTTCGTAATGATATAGTAGGTTATTTTTGAATTTGTATATTTTGTTTAACTTACATGTCATACTAGCGTTGGTCGGGCTTGCTCTTGAGATAGATAGTAACAACACAGTATGCAGTAGACTGTTTGCTATGTGGGATACGAATATATATTGAGTTCAATACAGATGTTTAATTTATTCGGTGTCTTACTGTACAGTCCCCACTGTAGTGGTGTTCATTGAGCAAATAAAAAGTTTGATATGCCATGCACAAACTCAGGATAACCACAGATTAGTTGCCAAAGCATTGCAAAAGCATATCATGGGTATAAGCAACATAAATGGTGATCAATGCAAATGCTCATTGCTAACAAAAGGATGTCCACGTAAAATTAATGGATGACCGCTTACCTTCTAATCCGCTTGAACTGTCATTTCCTGTCCGATGAGGGGTACTATTTGCGGACGGGGTTGCCACCATTGATTCTGGTCTGCTGCCAAAGCCATTTTGATTACTGCCCACATTGAAGGTAGTGAATGACAGCCTGTGCGTTTGCTGATCTTCAGCCTGCCCAGTGGAAGCTGCAGGGATTAGGATACAGGAGATCTATTAGAGAAGGCTATTCCAAAGTGTACCTCAGATGTGGAACTTCTTTCAAGGCTTTGGACACTGCCCCTAACAGAAGTGCAGCAGTGTCAGCAGGTCTGTTAGTGCAGCTCAAATATGCGTATCGCTACTACAACACTGAAACCAATCAATTTCATTGCTGCAACTTTCTGTGTATGCTAAAAGTGACACATGTAATCCATATTGCTTATAAATAGGGCCTGATTTTTTTCAGGTCGTGTTTTTCAGTTAAACTGGTACTAATTGGGTAAATATCGGGTTATATTTTGCTTTCGAAATTTTTTTGTAATTGGGCAAAATATATTTTCCACCATGGTGGTTGCATAAATCGTGCTTTGAAGAGATACATGTTCAAGATGCTTTCAGAAATACTCATCAAGTGACTTACAGAGGAAATGGTAAATAAAGTATAGTTAAATCTCCAGGTTTCATAGAAGACCCATCAGGTATAGGTAATCAGGTCAAGCAGTCAGGTCTGGGTATTCTAGTCAGTTAAATTAGTTAAATTAAAAGTCACCAAATTAAATTCATGTTCAATACCTTGCGGACCCCTGTAAAGGAGAGAGCCACCTAAATTTTTTCCCTTATGTTCCCCTCCAAATTTTAGCTCTATATCTGTGCCTGGTGCTCAAGACATAGCAAAGAGGCTGACATGGAAACTTACCTCCATGAATGCTACCACGTGGTCCACTGATCGCACCCGTGAAGGATGGTGGAGGGGGAACATTACTGCTTCCCCCAATCTGACCCTGGAACATCTGAATTTTGCTTTTCACTGATCCACCATCAGACACCTCTGACGTTCGGATTGAAGAATTCCTAGGTGGGATGGGAGGCTTCTCTTGGCTGGTTTTCCTTAATATTACACCTTGTGGGTGCGAGGACACTGGTGTTCCATTGTTGTGATAGAGTTCTGGGGAAGAGCATGGACTTGAGGTGCTAGACTGCTCCTGAGGCCTTCGGTCCGCAACTGGTGTGCTCATATCGCTGTCAGCTGATGATGGAGGACGATACTGTGACAGCACAGCTACAGGAACAAGGTAAATGAAGAGATGTTTTACAGTAGAATCTCGATGATACGATCACGAATTATACAAGTTTCGAGATGATAGGAATTCTTTACTGGTCATGGCTGGAATGCCTATTCTTCCCATGTATTACAGTTCGGATGATACGAACGCGTTGTTGCCTTTACGGATGATACGAACGAGCCGAGGATGCGACAGAGGTCGTTCCCCCATGACGCTCTTGCGTCACGGGGCACATGCTGCTCCTTCTTTCGAAAAGGGAGGGAGATCTTCACCACGAATTCCCTACATCATGTTGTGCAATGCAAGCAATGACTCTCCCTTTGGTGGAGGGGATAAGATCAAAGGGATTACACGGCACGGAACCTTATCTCTGTTTTGACCTTTTTACCCTCCTCGCAACAATAAACCGCGAAGTGGTGTGACATCGCACTAGCTTAGGAGAACAACGACCAGAACACGTGGAGGGAACATATCAGGAAAACTTCTGGCAACATTATGCGTCACCATTCCGCAAGTCGGCTTTATCTAACGCCTGCGTGCTTTAGGAGAAGCTCGCCTTAGAACACTGTCGCACGACTCTGAGGTGGAAAGCACGCGCCGAGTCTTTTGAATCATCTCGCGAATTTGGGCAGCATTGACCAAAAACGGAGACACAAAAGCGTTACGACCGACCTCTTTCACTGACAGTAATGGAAAATGAACAGTCACTGTCTATTTTCTTGGCTCAATTTCTATTTTGGTTTAATTAGTTTGATAACAATTTCGGATGATACCAATTTTTTTCTGCTACCCCGTGAGATTTGCATCATCGAGATTCTACTGCATTCTTCTATCACTCTAGGCGAGCAACCCTCACGTGAGCAAAATCAATCCCCGGACCGACCGCTGCGGCGTCACCCACGATCACAGTTGTCTCGCAACGTAAAGTCACAAATTTCCATTACCTACTGACTGCTCGATAATTGGTTCGTGGCTCTTAAAGTTAGAAAAATCAGTCGGCGGCTCTACTACTGTTATCACACCCAGTACAATATTTTCCTCAATTGGCACTGTCCGAGTTTGATGCTGGTTTCTTGTAGTTGACACTTGTAATTTCGTAGCAATAACCCAAGCACTAAGGTGCACCATGAGACAAAGTGGCCCATACATTATCTGGCTGTACACTTACTCAATCTTGCCCCTGAGCCCGACTTCTGTGCATCATCGTAGCTCAGCAGCTGCATACTAGGTGGCAGGGCAGCATGGAAGGATATCTTGTTTACCCAGTCATTCTTGGACTCCTTATTGTGAGCATCAAACAGAAACTCGACGCCGTCTGCTAACCGTAGCCGGAATACGTGCTTCTTCTTCGTGTAGTCTGTAGCTTCAGAGCACTGTGCCTGCAATAGGCTGACAGGCGGCGCTGCAGCACTGCTTTCAGCAAACCCTTCTTTATCCTAAGGTGCAAAGAAAAGATTACAATCATGTATGTTCAAGATAGAAGGCAGGTTTGATACACATATAACTAGGGCCTGACTTTTTCGGGTTTTATTTTTGGCCAAATTCGGGGGGTAAATATCGGGTGATATTTTTCATTCGAAAATTCGGGTGTATTCGGGTTAAATCCCGTTACGGCATATTCTGTCGTCTGGAATTCGGGTGTATTCGGGTGATTTTTTTTGTTTAATAAAAATTTGTCTTAACATGGAACTAATGTTTAGCAATGTTATCAAACTTTATTTTAATGCACGCTTATGAGTGTGCCACGCGACCCGGATGTTTTCGGGTAGATTCGGGTTAAACCCGAATTTTACAGATTTCGTTCGGGGGGTAAATATCGGGCGAATACGGGTTTAACCCTAAAAAGTCAGGCCCTACATATAACCAGGGAAGGGTAATGGCATATTTTGGTTACAATTTCCATTTTTGTGACTGAGATCTTTCCATTTCTGTTTGTGATACCAGCGTATCAATTTAATTTCTAGTACTGTATCCTGTTATGCAATAGCTGTTATGGAGTCATGAGTGAACAGCATTTTCAGTTCTGTTGGCACTCCATTTAGCCCGAGTGCTGCACTGAACTCGCATGTACATATCACATAAGTAATTTCGCTTCAGTGAGATCCAAACATCTCCAGGGATTTAAAAACATCTGTATAATAAACATGTCTTCATCCTCCAGAGCAGGGGTGTCCAAAGCGTGACGCTCTATTTTGCAGTCATTGGCCACTGAAGCTGTGCCAAAACTAGCTCAAATCGTGCAGGAAAAGAATACATGTGGTTTCCGCACTATGCACGTAGTTCAGATTTTTGCGTAAAGTGCCACTGCAAACTAAATCACGTGTCTTCGCACTTCAGAATGTTACAGAGTTTATACCATCTAGAATAGTTTCGAATACCTCATGGTGAAATATTTTGTGGTGGTGTGCTCATTCTATGATGTTCTGCTCCAGACTTGTGAGCCTTTTCACCAGGCACAACCTAGCGTGAGAGAAGGGTCCCTCTCTGTTGTGTATGGTAGACTGCATTAGTGGGATGAACTGCACTGAGAGTTAGTCAACATGTTCCATGCAGCCTGCTTTGTGTGCATCTCCTCATTTCTATGTTTCTTGTGTGAATTCTTCTATGTTTCTATTGTGAACTTCCTGTACTTTGTTTAGAAACTGCACATATTTCCGTCTGTTACTGAACATGACTCTGAAAGTTGGGAGTACATTTACTGGAACATGCAGTTCCCAGAGTACACTGTTGCCCAGGAGCTCACAGAATATTGTAAACAGTGTAAAGCGGGCTTCACCTAACACGAGAGTGTAATGAGGTGAAGCTGACTCGCAGGATGGAGCCACACACCAAAACAACAATGGTAGTAACATGAAGTTAGCTGGAAAAGTGAGCTTCACCTAACTCTTCGATGTAATGAGGCACAGCCCACTTGCAGAATGGCGATAGCGGTACCTCGCTTCTGTACTATTCAAAAAATATTCGAAAATTTTGAATACGGTACCGAAAATAAGTTGCAAATAGCATTCGAATAGCATCAGATGTTCGTTTCATATTCAAAATTTCGAATATTCGCACAGCTCTAGTACGGTACATTCTTTTTAGTAACTAGTAGTAGCACTTGGGGCCTTTCTAGGTAATCTGGGCGGTATACGCACCTTGAAGAAGCACAACAGCTGCCCACACAAAACAGTGTAATAAGTCTTCCACGAGCGAATTGGGGCTCGCTTTCCACCGGTCTGCAACTGGTGTTTTCTTTCCAAGAAGCCCTCCATTTCAACGGGTGGCAGTTCCCCCTTGCCGCGGCTTCTTCGGAAGCTCTGCGTGCGGCGCCGCGTCGTGAAGCTTGGCGTCCGCTTCAGCTTCTTTCCTGCCAGGTCTAGCTTCATGCTCTCCGCTCGTTTCACAGCAGATGGAGTCGTCAACTTTGCTCCGGAAACTGCCGTCAACGCCCTTTCACCCCCGTCTAGTGACCTCTGAGACGCAGCCCGAACCAGGGCACCGTAAGGCGGTGCTTCCTGCGCATCTGCCGGCTTGTCCGATCCTGGGGAGCGTGCTGCGTCTTGTGAGGTACGACGGTAGCCATCCTCCTTCATGCGTTCCTGAAAGTGAAGTATTTTATTATTAAAGCCAGAAGTTTTCGGGAAATAGTTTTTTTCCAAATTCGGGGAGTAAAAATCGGGTAAATAACCGTGTACTCTAAATTAATGCAAATTCGGGTGGAAAGACCTCCAGTATGCTAAATTTGGGAAGAAATCGGGCTCAGTTACTCAAACTAACTGAATTGGTTCGGTACAAATGGTGATGTTTATTTATTTATTTATTTATTTAGAATACTGTTGATCCAGCTGATGTAACTGCATATGCTGCCAAACAAGTTAGTGTGCATTCCTACAGACATCTCAGTGAGGGCAATTTGCCGGGTAAAAAAATCAGGTTTCACCCTAAAAAGGAAACCTTCAATTCGGGGTGCAAATTCGGGGAAGAATCCGGTAAAACCCTAAAACTTCAGGCTCTATTTATTATGTACTTGATGTCTGTCCCTTCGTGTTCCCTAGTCTTGGGGTTTTTACATTATGCATCATCTTCACCAGCTCGCTTGCTTCGTAGCCATTTTTTCATTCTCAAAACAAAGTTTAGGAGTCAGAAAGCATTTTGCCAGGTCCTGTGGTATCAAAACAAAATTTAGGAATCTGAAAGCTTTTTTGCAAGGTCCTGCAAAAGCATTTGTGTGCTCTGGTACAACAAAGTTGCCACAGTTTCGAGTTGCAGGAATTATCGGCAGTATGGCTACATATCTCTATCATCAGTACATCACTGTGCTTTGTGCTAAACTGCCTCGTGATTGTCAGTAACTGAGGGTGGTAATAAGCTACACTTAAAATGCTAGATTTGACATGCTGGTGCTTTGTGCTCACAATAGAAACTGCTAGACACCTGGGACTAGGGTGGAGGTAGGAAGGTGCAATGTATCACTTGTGAACTTGTTTAAAAAGTTTTAGCCCTTTTAGTGATAAATATGCTATTGGGATGTCGCCACTCACATCGAGGATCCTTTGTTGTTCCTTGCGTTTCATAGCGTCCATTCTTTCTTGCTCACGCTTCTGGGCTTCTGCTTTCCTTTGTTCTTCTTCTTGTTCCTTCAGCTTGCGGAATGCTTCTTCCAGCTTTGATAGACAATCATAATTCACATTAAAAAAAAAACATATTTTGCACATGCACATACACTAGCATATGTGTGGACACGAGGTAAAGACACACGCACGTGCTACTTTCTTAGTACATGTCAGTGGGTAAAACAGAGGTACATTGACGTAACATATGCATTTATGCAAAGAGCTTATGTAGATTTTTACTTGCAGGTTTTCATAAAAAAAGTGTGTGTGTACAAGTAAAAGTGCTAAGGAAGTATACTAGGTTTATAAAGCACAACATGCACTTGGTGACAAGATATTACGGGGAGCCTAGTTCCCTGACTCTGATACATGACAGGTTATCTTCACTTATTTCTTCTGGAGTGGTCTGAAAAGCTTTTTTTGTTGCATTTTTTGGGAAATGGATACAGGTAGCTAGGAACAACTGTTTACGAGTCTAAGTGAAATTACCAATACCTTGGTTATACGTTTAATAGTATTGAAGCGTTCTTCTTGCGCCTCAACAGTTTTCATGAAGTCGTCGTGCTTGCGGATAAGTTCCTCAACGCTCGCGATTGAATCGCCAAAATCACCGTCGCGTAGAAGGGTCTCTCGGCTCGAGAGCCAGGCTTCAAGTTGCTCTGCGTCTCTCAGGAAAAGCTGCAGATATCAGACAATCATTACTGCATGCAAATCGCAACACAAAAATTACGGCACAGGAAATCGGACATTTACCTGCAAGTCGTGGCTCTGTACATAGATAACGTTTCTCCTTTCCCATGTCAGCAGCAGCATGTCGCGGAGTTCTGTCAACCGCTGAATACGGTCTCGTACTTCGTCGGACATGAAATGGCCACTAGCAATAATGGCCTCGCCCGTAGCGACAAAGCGAGAGAAACTTTCAGCTCGGCCATCGATTTCGCCACGTGTTTCTCTGTGCCTTGCAAGAAGAGCTTCAGCCCCCGCTACGTCACGAGCTAGGTCGTCTGACGTTATTCGTGCCATTGTCTCATTCAGCCAAGCCCTAGAAGAGAGGTAAATAATATAAAAACAGCAATGTGCAAATATTTTACACCATCTAATGTCTGATAATAACATCATTTTGCCCTGTTTGCAGTGACCACGTGCAGAAAGAACACCTCATTGGGCCCCTATTGGTACTGCATACTGAACTTTAAAGGGAGACTTCGATGATACAATTCGCAAATACAACATTCCAAATCCAAATACAACATTCACATTCGTTTTACGCGAGTAATTCGTAGATGATGACAATAACAAACTGAAACCGAAATGTGAAGAGCGGAAAACAGAACTCCATACAACGGCGCTTCGTCCGGAGGAGGATTCCGTGATGTCACCCAGCATTGTCGTCTGCTTCCAAGCCTGCATTCTTTCTCCCTTGCCGGATGCCAGATGATGTCAGCAGTGTGTTGCTTTTGCACTCTCTTGCTTCACAGAGGCGAAGCGCTCGCTTTGTAATAATTCGTTTTGAGTAAAATCTGCGCAGTTTTGGACCGAGATATTTTGTACACATGTTCCTGACATCCCAACGATTACGGATATACCACAACCTTTGTGGTGATTTTGTTGAGGAGTCCCATTTTAAAAACAGCTAAAAATAAGACAAAAATTTGTTGTGCGTTGCCGTTTTTATTGTCTCGTTTTTGGTGTTTAACTTCCAGACCAAGTCCAGTAAAAATTGTTTCTACCGTTGAAGGTTTACTAGTACAGTAGAACCTCGCTGATTCGATCTCGTTTAATTCTAGTTAATTGGAAGGATTGCTGATGTCCCATCTTCGCGCATTGCAATCTGATCACATAATTTGAAATTGGACAGTATGCCGCTTAATTCGTAAGTTTCCTACCGAACTTGATCATCTACCACCGGCTTCCAACCCACGCAACGACGACCTGCCACAGAAACCACGTGCTGACTCCCCTTTTCCAGAACCTCCTCACTCCTCGTGCTTCCTTGCCACTCAGCTGTGCCACTACAGTTTATATGCACCATGTTTTGGCTTGCTTTCGTTTTGTGCTTTTGTTGAGATCAACTTTGAAGTCCACTTCTTGCCTGTGGGCTGTGGCGACAGCCCGTGGGTAAAGTAGAAGACACTGACGATGAAAGAAAAAGTGGCGATAATCGCAGCCACGAGATATGCAATGTGCTGTAATCTCCTGCTGATGCAAGCTCCGAGTAGGGCTTCACGTCTTTTGAAGAGTATGTCAGGATAAAAGACACAGAACAGACCTGAGCCGCAACTCTCATTGTTCTGAACACAGCTCATGCAAATGAACAGGGTGACGACAGCGGTGATGAGTCTGCACGAGAGCCATCGGTTTCAGAAGTTATATCTCAGTGCACCAACTGAGTGCGAGATCAGAATGTTGTACGCAACTCTGTATAAGCCAACAGCGTACGCAGCATTATGATGAACTTCGTAGCCCATCTCAAAGGAATGGTGACGTGCGATGTGAATTTTGGAAAGCGACAGATGAAGATAAGCGAGTTTTTCGGCAAATAAATATATTTTACTTTACCATGTGCCCAGGTTCGCTTAATTCATTTCTTTCTTTTTTTGCAGTCCAGATGACCTCGAATTAAAGAGGTTGTACTCTACACAAGCACTAGCACTCCAACTGCATTTTGTTGAGATATTAATCGGATAATTTTATCGCAACTTACATGAGTTCTCGGTACTTGTCAAAGTATGCCTGAAGCTTCTCTGCCTGTCCAAGTTTTTCACCTCGTTGCCTGGAGTGGCCCAGAAGTGCTCCCCAGGCTTCTATCACTTCATCCCGCTTTGCTGTGATGTGTTCCTGAGCATCTGGGAATGTGCTTGCCAAGCGTTCTGCTTCACGCAATAGGGCGTCCACTTGTGCTTTCACTGCTGCTAGGTCACGCTGCAAGTAGACGGAGAAACACGTTTTTACTTGCCATGCTCTACCCTCGGAGTTCCTTATAAGTTTTTACCTGGAAGGCTTCGTGCTGCCGTGTCAATGCTTGTACACTTTCAAGGTCGTGGCCGTAGTCTTCACTTGACAACACGGCATCTTTCTCGTAAATCCAACCAATCGTTTCGTCGGCGTTGCGATCAAATGTGTGCACCTGCTTTGCACCGGCAAGAGCCTAAAGAGCATAAAATTATAAATGTAGCAGGCAAGAATGAAGATGGCAGAAAGGTACAAAACCATGAAATGTTGAACTGACATCTTGGCGAGATGCAGCGCATTCCTTGCAGTCATCCCACTGGCGTGCAACATCCGCGCTGCGGCTGCGGATGACCTCCGACTGAGGGTGGCCTTCAGCGATGAGTGATTGTGCAGCATTTGCAACTTGTGCCACCCTCTCCTCACTGGAGTTAAGTGTGTTCAGGAATGCTTCAAACTTTTGCATCAGTATCTGTGCCAGAGGAAACAGTCACTATGAATAAGTGTGCAAACAGCAAACATTACTCTGAAACCAGATTTGCACACAGCAATGTCTCCTCCTAATAAAATCACTCTACACGCGTTATTCCATTATACAAAGTTACGAATAGAGCCTGAAGTTTTCGGGAAATATTTTTTTTCTAAATTTGGGGGTAAAAATCGGGTAACTAAACATGTGCCCTAAATTCATGGGAATTCGGACAAAATGTGAATTAAATTCCAGTACGCTAAATTCGGGGAGAAATTGTGCCCCGTTACTCAAACTAACTGTACAGGTTTGGTACAAACGGTGATGTAACTGCATTTGCTGCCAAACAAATTAGTGTGCATTCCCACAGACGTCTCAGTGAGGGCAATTTGCCGGGTAAAAATCTGGTTTCACCCTAAAGAGGCAACCTTAAAAAATCGGGTTGAACCCTGAAACTTCAGGCTCTACTTACAGTTTGGGATCAAGCATATGGATGTAGTTCAGGTTAAGTGAGGCTAGGTACAGTCTCTAACTGGTTTGAACTGGTTCAGTGAAGGCGAGTGTTGAATGGACGGGCACTGCTCGACAACATGTACAAGTATTTTCTGGTTCGTTTAAAGTTTTAATGGTTTAGTTCCCATGTTTCTTACATTTTACCTTTTTTTCTATTCTGAATGGGTGAGACTTTCTCCTCATGTTAAGAAAAACTGTTGTACAGTTCAAGTTTTACAAATGGTGCAAATTGTCTCTTAGACTTTTACTTTTTGTCTTTTGCTTACCTCTACACGCTCAAGGTCGGTGCCATAATCTTCTGAGCTGGCAACAGTCATCTGCGACTGGATCCATTCTGAAACCTGGTCTGCTTTTCGCAGGAAGGCATAAAATTTCCCACTCTCTTGAAGTTTCTGTCGGCGTTCCTGCACTTGTTCTATTAAATTCTCGTACAGGGCCTCTATTTCGCTCTGAAATATGAGGTGTCACAAAAATATTTTCTAGGATTCACAACATTTCATGACAAAGGCAGTCTTATAAATATATACAGTAGAACCCCTTTGTAGTAAACTCTCTGGGACCAGGATGAAATTTTACTAGATCAGGAGTTTTATTACATCAGGTGTGTCATTGAATGTATAGGAATTCTATCGGGACCAGAGTTCTCGTTTACTATAAGCAGAGTTTTACTACAAGCGGAGTTACTATAACGAGGTTCTACTGTATATAAAAAGAGCTCCTGGTATTTTTTCTCTAGTATACTTCACTGGCTTTGCACTGGGCTTTCAGTGGTGAGTTAGCTCACCCTGACGGGAGGAATGACGTGTCACGTGACCTTCTGACGCCATCCGCTCAAACATTGCCTGCCTACGTACTACTGCTGAGGCCCAAGAAGGCCGAAACAGCTGTCCAGTACTGGCATGGCGACGTTTGACTTACAAACATTATATATATATATATATATATATATACAGGGTGTTTTTCTTTATATTTCGTTACAGATTTTTTATTAAAAAAAACAGCAGAGCAAAATACATGCCGTTTTAGCAGGTGGGCAGGTTCTATGGCCAGACAAACATCCTGTAGGACAGCGTTTGCAACTGCTGGACAATTAATTAGCTAAAATTCATTAATTAACTTATTAATTAGGTGTTTTCTGGGAAATGCGGGATAGCAGAATTGGAGCCAGTCATTATTCAAATCCATCTTCCTTATTAAACACCATGAGAAGCGAACATACTTTGAGATATAAAATGTCGAATTTCGCTATGCAAATAAGCCGAAACTAGAACTACATGCTTTTCGAGCGAAACAAGGACGCGACCTTCACCTTATCCGGGTCAGAGAGCGGTCTCAGATTAGCGCCAACTCCAATCAGCTCCATCGCTCCAAAGCACGTGGTCCTCTCCCGTGGCTTGCCTGTCGCTCTTTCTGCGCTTGAGTACTGCATAGTTCTGGTTTCATCTCATTTGCATAGCGAAATTTGGCAATTTATATCTCGAAGTATGTTCGCTTCTCATGGACGATGGATTTGAATAATGACTAGCTCTGCTATCCCGCATTTCCCAGGAAACATCTAATTAATAAGTTAATTAATGAATTTTAGTTAATTAGTCATCCAGCAGTTGCATACGCTCTCCTACAGGACGCCTGCCTGGCCGTATAACCCATCTATCTATTTTGCGCATGCTTTGAAACAGCATCTATTTTGCTCGGCTAGTTTTTTAATAAAAATTCTGTAACGAATTAAAAAAAACACCCTGTATGTATGGCAACAAAAACTTCAACAAACTACAAAATTTTGGAATCCTTATTACCTGCTTCTTCTTGATGTTCTCACCATCAAAATGTCCACGTTCAATTAGGCCCATACTTTGCTTTGCAAGCCTACCAATGTTGGAGCTAAAAGCATCAACATCCCGTTCGATGCCATCCAACTTTTTCGTCAGTGCCTGCAAGTAACATCTCATTAACATATCTATAGTCATTTGACAAACGTGTGAGATTTCTGACAGGTTATAATTAGGGTCCTCAATTTTCGGGTTTTATTTTTTGTGAAAATCGGGGGTGTAAATATTGGGTTGGAGATCAGGAAGTGCTACACAGGGTAAAATCAGGTGATTTACAGAGAAGTGATGCATTTTCAGGTGAAAAAGAGAAAAAACACTTTGTTGTGTTGAAATTAAGTGAAAGAATCCTTACTAAGAGACTAGTGGATAATTCACTGTATAACCACTGGTCCCCATTTACAAAAAGAATAAGTTGCATGTTCAGCGAAGCATCATCCATCGATGAGCGTTGCGGGCATGCTCGAGGCTGCAGGCTGATTCCGCACTCACAAAACGACTTAACAAGCGTAGATTCGCTGTCGTCATCATCTCGCGTTCCCTTTCCCGGACCAACAGTTTGTTTGCCGGATCGGCAACCATCTCCATGCTTCAATACTCGCACACCAATGTCTCCATCGTGTCCTCACCAGTTCCCTTTTTGACAACTTCGAGGTCTGCGTGTTGAGATGCCCAAGGTTGGAGCGATTTGCGTTTCCGTCCCATTTTTCACGCTAGAAATCGGATCTCTATGCAAGCATCCGCAAAACCAAAACAGACGTGTTTTGGTTACTTCACCAGAATAAAAGTCAGACACGGCACGTGCATCTTCTGATTGGTCGGTCTTGCGGCTGGCGCGACGGCAGTCATTTCGAATGTGTTACGCCAGATGACACGGTGGCTGCGGGCTTTAGGCGGGCCACTAGACGCGAAGCCAAGCGAAGCGCCACAGTTTCGGCCGTTTTTGTTTTTGGCAGTCCGGAGCGGTCGCGACGATTGCCGTAGTTCGCGTGTGTTCGGATGAAGTCCTTGGTTTGCACATTCACAAGCCAAGTTTACGGGTTCTATCGGGTTAAACTCAAACTATAAATCGGGGGGTAAAAACGGGATTAATCGGGTTTTACCCGAAAACTGAGGGCCCTAATTATAATGCCCAACTTTGCCAGTTTGCTTCACTCAGTTCTCATACCCTGCTATATACCAGCTTAGCATACAATTTAATGCAAGTAGTAAACCAAGCTCTGTGTGCTAGTAAAATTCATTCAAACATGCTGGACCTGTTATTCATTCAAAGCCTTATCTTATCAGATGCACCATTCCACTGTGCTGACAACAAGATGGTCGAATATGATTGATGTCTAATGATTTCAGCTGTACACGCAATGGGCCATATATCAATACATCCGGCCATCTAGAATTTTCTTTTGAAAAATTTTTTAAGCATGAGTTGGTAACATAGATGAGTTGTGGGATCCATATCTGGGAAATAGAACGTGTTATTACACTGGCTTTTTTAATTTGTGTGAAAGAGGAAATATTATGTCAGAAGTCATATCCTTGGGTTACAAGGGATGTCATTTACTAGAGGCCCACAACTTTGTTTCCGTTTTTGGTCAGTATGGAATGTTAAGCGGCCGAAAACAGTTTTCCCACAACTGGTGCAACCGTAGCGAAATTGGGACTCATGCAATAGCTCCCCGAAGCTCCGCGAAACACCCTCCTTCGCCTTCACGATAGGCACGTGATGAGCGCCACCACGCGTGTCACTATGTGACGCAAGTGGTGAGGACGCTCCTCATTGGACCTGGGGTCACATGATCGAGGTGAGCAACATCGCGCAGGCTGGAGTGTCTGCTACCACTTCGGAGAGGCCATGCGTTCTCCGGCTACGTGATGTCCGAAACGGAGGGTTTGAAGGCTGTCCACGACACAACCACGATTTTTTGGGACCGCAGACACCACGGGAAGAACGAGTGGTGCAGCCCGAGATTAACTGTGCTTGTACAGCGAAAACCCTGTGTTTCCCGACAGTGTGCAGCCTGTCCGACCGTTTTCACCGCGCAGTTGGTACAGTGGCTAGCAGATGGCGCCACAATACCGCCGCCATCGCTTGCTTTCTGCTACTGTGAATTCTGCGATTGCACAGAAGCCACGGATATACAGTCAAACCTGCGTATAACGATATTGACAGTAATCGCGAATTCCATCGTTATACGGGGTACATCGTTAAACGAGGGCTGACCTAAATAGCGTCATGAAATGTTTGACGGAAGGCCGTTGGAAAAAATTTGGATATATATTGAAAATATTGAAAAAATAAATAACTCAGGCCATACCTCAACCTAGCATTTACCACATGCCTAAAAATATGGCCACTTGTAACTATATGTCCGCACTATACATACTACTCTAAAATTGCAGAGTGGCCCTTAAACAAACTGAAGAATGGAGATGTTGTGTGTTAAATGATTAGGTAATGCATTGCAATGGATGATTCAACAGAATTACAAAAAACATGTCATGCCTCATCAACCATCAACGTTTGCGCAGCAGCGAAAGGGTGGCAGTTGACTAAAACTCAACAAGACCCAGTGGTGGGACATGAAGCCACCCAGCCATGCTACGGGGGCTCACCTGCACACCAGGGCCTCACTCAGACAGACATAAAACACATTCACCCTCTCAACATTGAACCACATAGATCTCTGATTTCAATCCCACACCAACAGGAACACACAAGTCAAGGTCACCCAGCGTGTGGCAAAAGAAAAAAAAAAACAAATGCTAAAAAAAAAAAAAAAAACGCGAAGCTGTGTGACATCGCAGTAGCTTGGGAAAACAGCAATCAGAACTCGTGGAGGGAACCAGACAACATAGCAGGACAACTTCTGGCAATGCTACACGTCACCATTCCGCAAGTCGGCTTCACCTAACGCCTGCGTGCTCTAGGAGAAGCTCGCTTTAGAACACTGTCGCGCTACTCGGGGGTGGAAAGCACGTGCTAGGCCTTTTGAATCATCTCGCGAATTTGAGCAGCATTGGCCAAATACGGAGACATAAAAGCGTTACCACCTACCTCTTTCACTGACAGTATTGAAAAATGAACAGTCGCTGTCTATTTTCTTGCCTCAATTTTTATTTTGGTTTTGATTCTTTTGATGTGAATTTCAGATTATACGAATTTTTTCCGCTACCCCGTGAGATTCGTAGCATCGAGTCTCTACTGTATCTTATCGCGGCGAAAATCGCCGCGTGGTTACGCGCACGGGACAGCCTCCAACATCGTTGTACGAATACTCGGAACTGCGGTCTCCATCGCTATACGCGGGTCGTTTCCCCATAGAACCAATGTATATTTTGACGGTAAAATCATGAACCATCGTTTTATGAGGGATATCGTTATACGCGATATCGCTATCCGCGGGTTTTACTGTATTACTCTTGCGATCATAATCTTATTTTCTCAGGCTGCATATATGCCTTGTTTTTTTTTTAGAAAACGTGATATAAATCATATAAAGAATATAAGTCAACAAGAAACAGCTCGCAATGTTCGTAGCAGACGGTTTTTCCTACGAACGAATGAGGGGCTCTCTACCATCAACGTCACAGTAGAGTGGGTGTGGTCTGCAGTTGGAGCGCTCCAGCCTGTCACCGCGGCAACGATTTTCCAAATTAATTGCACCGTGGTGAAACAACTTTAGACAGAAATATTTTTTGGGAATGCTTTTCACATACTGCTTTACAAGATGACAGCAGTTTTTGGCCATGTTAGATACCACTTTAATGCTCCTTTAAGGATAAACCACCTATAGTACACACGCACAAAAAAGGCAAAATGCACATATTTATGAGGGCAGCTCAATCTTAAAGTTCCAACGCCACCATTCCCTTCTAAAAGCATGACACACAAAATCTGGTTAAATGATAGACCCTGCAGCCAGATTGTTTTAACGAATATTTTGTACCTTTACAGTATTGATGTGGCTTACAGTATTTTTCAGTGCTCCACCTTCAAACGAGGCATTAAATTGGGAAAACAAAATATCTCAACTCACCAACACCGAGTCGTCGTCTTTTCCTAAGTCTGCACTTGTCACAATTGGCATTTTTTCCTTGATCCATGCCTCGGACTCAGTTGCTTCTGTGTAGAACTGCACAGCAGAAAGAAAGAAAGAAAGAAAAAAAAAAAAAAAGGATGTTATACAATATTTCAATCGAAAGCCACCACAACAACGTACCGTATGCGACTCCATAGCATCTAACAATCGCAGACGTCGTACGCTTGTCATATCCTTAAGGCGACCCCACTTGAGCTGCAGCTCGTGCAACCGTTTATCGACGTCAGCAGACGCAAAGTGGTTGTTTCGGAGCAATTGCTTTCCTTTGCTGCCCACGGATGCTACAAGTGGTTCGTGTGCTTGGATCTCGGCTTCTAGCCCTTGATGCTTCTTCTGTAAGCTCTGCACAGCTGAGAGGCTGGATCCTAGGTCTGCTGATGCTGCCAAGGGCTCTTTTTCTTGGATCCATGTCAGTTCATCATCAACATCACGATAGAACTGTTGCAAGAGAAGAGATTCTTCTAGATTCTCTCGACGAATCTGGACCGGTTCATGTAGCGAAGTATATCTAGAAAAAAATGTGCAATATACCTAGTTGTCAAAATGTTACGGAGCAAGATTAGAGTGCTAGCATACTGGCAGAGCACAAATGATACAGCAAGTCCCCTAACTTCCCACTCCGTCATATGTATATGCTGTTGGCAAATACAATTTTCCTATCAATGCTTTCGATCCTGCCTGCCAAAGATCTACGTCGAATGATTCAGGTAATGAACTTCTGGCAGTAGATGGCTACTTAAAGTGGAGCTGAGGATGTCATTTCCATTGTGTGCTCACAGAGCCATCCACATAGCCAGCTCAAGATCTTAGAATTAAAGTAGCCAACTGATTTTCCAGACGTGACAGTGATCAGAAAAAGGTCTGAATACAGCAGTCTGAAATGCCTGATGATCATTAAATTAAAGTTTATTTCATCTAAACTGCCCCAAGGAAGTCTGTAATTGTTAAAATTGTCTGTCTGGAAAATCGGGTGTTCAGACTTCGACCTGACCGGAAATATGGTACTAAAAATGTATTAATCCCATGACGAAGGTCGTGGTTCCCAGTGGGAGTCCAAATTGTCGAACGAGTCTGAATAATCGGTGTCTAAGAAATCACTTGGCCATTGTAGTAAACTAAGCAGAAAATGTGGCTAATTGTGCCCTGAGAGGTACAGACCACTCAATACCGAAGAGATGCCACATGGGAGACGTGTGTTATCAATATATGCCTACTATTGGTTAGTGATGTTCTACTCATCGCTGACACATTTCAGGTACCAAATCACTTGCATTACGGCTGCCATTTGAATTCTTCATAAACCTCGCTACACTGGAACTCCATACAACAAAATAATTGGAATTCTTTTCATGTTCGTAATAGGAATAGGAATTTCATAGGAATAATGTGTTTCATCGTTCGCTGTAGTGAACTAGTTTCAATCCAGCACCTCATTATACACACAAAAGTAATAATGTGTGTCTAACATGCGCCTAACGCAAAGGAGTCATGAAATGGCGACCTCCCTAAAGATGCATGGAAAGGGAAACTGACCTTCAGGACTGAAAGGTGGTACAACATAATTGGTATTCACTAGGGCTGTGCGAATACTGCAGGGTCGGTTACCGAAAATATTATTGTTTCCGGTTCCGGTTCCGGTAACTGAAAAACTCAGCTTTTCATTTTCGTTTCTGTTTCTGGACGATTTTCAGTAGCGGTTTCTGTTTCCGTTTCCAAGGTAATTTCGGTACTGGTTTCTGTTTCCCATCTGGAACTCATACTGTCTGGTTTTGGCTTTTTCATGTCAGATATTCTAGTTACATAATGGATGCAAAAGGACAGCCACACCAAACACAAACACTAAAGACTTTAATGCAAAGTTCGTCACGAATCTTATACAAGTAGATGCCTCTCTAGGTTGCAGAAATACATGCGTTCAAGTTTCAAAAGTCTCCGCTCGTGCGCAAAAATAACACGTCATCCAAAACTTTCACATCCATCTTGCTGCGCAGTGGGCTCAACACGAAAGAAAGTCACGAAAATAAACGAATGAATGAATTAATTAATGATGATTGGAAGAATAGTGCGGATATATATAATTTTTATATTAACGCAAAAACACAGAGAAACGTCCTGCGAATTTGGGTTCCGTTAGCGTTACCACTTTTGAATTTCGTTTCCGTTTCAGTTTCTGGTAGTGGAAACTAAAGCAATTTTGTTTCCGTTTCCATTTTCGTTTCCTGTTGAATTTCAGTAACTACCGTTTCTCGTTTTTGTTTCCGGTAGCCAACCCTGGCGATTAGTGATTTTTTGGTTCGAATCAAATAAGAATCGAATTGTAAAATCTTCGAATACTAGTAGCGAATGGAATAATGTCAAATACCACGCACAAGTGTGTGCTTATTGCTGAATAGTAAGCAAAAGTTTGCACACCCCTTCTAAATGTTACCTTTAATTTGTGTTTCACATATTTCATTGATGAATACATTTGTGCTAGAATTGTCCTGAAAATTGTAATTCGGGATGGAATCTACTACCCAGACATAACGTAGTAGACCGTGTGATGAAATCCCTTTTTTTCTACGGTGCCACAGCTGGTCCAGCTAAAGCTCATAATAAGTTAACTTAAACTTCCCTGCCAACATTTGCTAAAATATTTCTCAAAAGTGGCAATTTTCAGTGATCCCTCAAATCGCACTTTTAAACCATGCCTGCAACCCAACAGCACTGGCAGAAGTGTAATCCAGGCTTTGCCTTATGCTCGGAGACATTAGGCGAAGCCAACTTGCAGGATATATTTCGCACGCGCAAAAGTGTAAAGTAGGCTTCGCCCAACGCTCAGAGGCATGAGGCGAAGCCAGCTTGCAGAATTTCGAATATATTCAAGTATTCCATAAAATGTTATTCGGTTCGAATACGAATAGCGCGGTACCGTTATTGGGTACAAATATCAAATATTTCGAATATTCGCACTGCCTTAGTATTCACCCTTTCATTATTTACAAACAGCAGGCACAACCGGACGTTTTCTAGGGTTTCCCGCATCAATGGCTACATGTGGCGCCACGCCGTGTCACTCATATGAGTTAACCAGCGAAAACGTGACGCCCTTTCACTGTTTACAAACAAGTCGCGCAGCAGGCACAACCAGAAGCTTTCTAGGGTTCCCCGCATCAATGGCTACATGTGGCGCCACGCCGTGGCACTCATTTGAGTTAACCGGTGAAAGCATGAATAACAAAACAACTCGTTTGAGTTCTCTCCCTCCCTTGAGTTTTGTTATATCGAGGCTCGACTGTATCTTCGAAAAGAACTTGTCTGATATCACAAGTCTACCTAATGAAGCCCCAATAAAACCTACAGTGTGCATTATTAGCAACAAAGCAGAAACAATTCACATACCTCTTAATAATAGCATCTCCTCTTTCTTGAATTTCATCTTTCAGGAAATGGTCAGTGTTCTGGAAGTTAGCCACCTGGTCCTTTACTTGCTCAATCATGTCAATATGATTTGCAATGTCTGTTTCCAAGAGCTGAAAGAGAATGCCATTAGCTAAAACAACTTGACTCCTGTAGGGACCTGTCTTGGTTTTCATACCTGATGTTTCTTCAGCAAGTTCTGTACTGACGTTAGATCCTTTCCATAGTCCTCTGACTGAAGTTGTGTCTCGACATCATCCATCCAGCCTTCAATGTCGTCTAACATCCAGTTGAACAGTAATGCCTAAAATGTGAGTCAAATTTGTCAACTCATGCCTCATTTCTTGAACTGGAATTTTTCTGGAACGGTATGGGCTAAATTTAAGCTCCGGCTAGCATGACAGGTGGGCAGGGGTACATCATACTCTCACCAGTCCCATTTCAAACTTCCTGCTCCTGTATTGACCCTTGTGCGAGCAACTTCGCTAGTAGTAATCCCGTATTATCATCGTGTAAATTCTTCGTCCACACAGTTGTCTTTACCTTGCCATGTGAAATTAAGCAAAAGAACATGCACAGTGTGTTGTGTGAAACATTCTTCACATTCGTGGGTAAGCAGGTACTGGGGATGGGAAAATCACGGATTCTCCACAAGCCATCCCCCCTCTTCCTTTGAGTACCTACCACGAAGGCCAAAAAAGGCCTGAAAAGGCAAAAATGCTTCCCAGCAGGTATAGGTGTATGCATACCCTACGGAATTCCAAAGAAAGCACACACATGCTCTTCTGTGCATGTCATGTCATTTGTTGTTTGTCTGTATGTTTGTATTTTCTCTGTAACCACTTCCTGCGGCGTCTTTAAAAAACTTCAGCACTGCAACAGCTGCCTCTGGAGCTTCATAGACAGTGTTTTTCACTCTAAAGTAGGTGTACCTTCAGAGAGACTGACCCCCAGAGGTAAAAAAAGCACTTCACATTCACAGCGCCCTAGTTATGAGGCAGGGATTCACAAAGGAATAGCACCGAACCCAACCTGATAGGAGTCCCGAAGACGATCCTTTTTGAGCTGCGTTTGATCCAGCAGGTGACGCCACAAGTCTTCCAACTCTTGCAGTCGACCTTGAATTTGTGGCGTGGCGTAGTGTGATGCGGAAAGTAGCTGTCCTCCCTCGCTCAGCACAGCATCAACCCTGCCACGATTCGCCGAGAGCTCAGCTTCAAAAGCTGCATGCTTTTTTGTCTTGCTGAGGAGGTTGGTTGGATCACGGTAGCTTTCATCAGATGCTACTTGTAGCTTCTCGTTCATCCACCCGACGACCTGTGTGGAAAGTGACGTTGTGTAACTGCTCATAGTTAAGGCCCTTGGTTTTCTGCTGTGGCAAATTCAAAATTCTGCGGCACTGACTTGTAAATTCAGCAATTTTCTGCGGCAAGCAGTCAACGGCCACTTGAAATGGGAAACACTTTACTTTCTTAGATACTGTGAGAACAAAAATATTTTATAAAGTTACAGATTGAAAGCACTGTTGTGGCTCAGCATTACATATATAATATCTTGTGTTCTCCTCTGACAAAGACGTAAAGGTCCGTCACCTGCAATCATTTTATACCTGCTGAAAGATCTTTCAGCATCTACAGAGTTTATAGGGACTTTATAGAAAGATTATAGGAAGGAGCTTACAACACATGCCGTGTGGAAGTTACAGGACACCCTTTTTGTTTCTTGGCTGTAGGCATTATTTAAGAGTTTTTAAATGCAAACTCGCAGACATCAAATCAAAATCACCCACTGCCACCGTTAAACTGCACACGGGAGGGACGCCGCCCCTTCCTCAGGCGAAGTATGCACAATAAACTTGGGCTAATGTTATCTTAAGCTAAACTACAATCCTGCAACTACAATGCTGGTCCTGCTGCATGGGCAGTTTCGTAAAGCAGGCTTCACCTCACGCAGGGAAGCTTCAGGTGAAGCCCACTTTCGAAAGGTGTCGTTCATATTCGGCGAATAGTCGGATATTCACAAATCTGAATATTGAATATTCGATTCGCGAATGAAATACTTAGAGTGATTGATATTTGATTCGAATTCGAGAACTCAAATATCCGCACACCCCTAAAAATAAGGGATTCCGTGAAATTCCATGCCAAACGAAGGATTCCGCGATGAATTCCGGATTCCGTGATATTTCGCGGAAAACCCGGGGCCTTACTCATAGTAGCATCAAAACAACTGTGAATGCATGACGTGCTGCCACAAACATTCCAGCGCTTTGAACGTCCTGTGTCATTTGGTGCACGTTTTCCTCCACAGTTGCAGTGTATAGATAGGGCCCAATTTTTTGGAGGTTTATTTTTCAGTAAAGTCATGGGTTCAATATTGGGTTATAATTTCCTTTCAAAATTCAAGCGTAATTGGGCTATATTTATATTCTGCACCGTGGTTACGTACGATATTTACGCGCATAATTTGCACACTTTTTCACCCCAGAACGTTTGAAAAAGTTGTAGTTGCGCAAAGTGCGCAGGAACATTACTAACGACACTATACTCCAAAAATGAGATAGTATATAGCGGTCATGCGGTCTCCCAGTAGAGCCGGTATTGACACAGCACTGCACAAGCGAGAAAGCAATACTGGTCTACCCCACCTGCCGGGCAACCGGTGATAGTCAATACTGTCGGGAGGCAAAACGCCGGGTCCACAGGCGAAGTACGGCAAGACAGTATGGCACTAGGTGCACTGACAAACACAAGCGTGCTGTGTTCGCCAACTTTGTCACGTTTGTTGTAAGCATAGCGTGTCTGTCCCACGTTTCTTTCAACACCTGCTTTGTAGTCCTAATGGCAGCATCGGCCATCGCGTCAGTGGACCATAATCCAAACGCAGGGTGCGAACCGGTGCTGTCATCAATTGTGAAGTGGGTACACGCTGAGGGCATGGCGAAAAACATGTGGTACACGGAAACCAATCAGAATCTTGCTTTTCAATTTTTGCGCGATTTATCAGCCACTGAAAGAATAATTCTGATCGCTATACGCAAGCAAGCGCTTTAATCGAAGTCACGTTTACATTAATGGGTGAGCTGACAGGACCCAGCAATTTGATAGTAATCTAGCAGTTATCGTTATATCGAAGATCGTAATGAACAGGCTTGAGTGTAATAATAAAAACACACATGCAATTGTACAATCACAGTGCGATATCTCCCTCATATCACTATACCGATCAAATCAATTGCATAAACTATGACAGTGACCTTGCTTACACATCATGCAGCGGACATGTCTGCAATAAAATTAGCGCTTGCACTCTCAGTGCCACCGCTCTGCGGCTTCCTTGCACGCTTCAATAAATCATTTCCTTACGTAAAGGCAAAGACACCGAGAACTGTACAAGCACCACGCGAAAGGTGCATTTACCTCGTAGAAATTGCGCAGGAACTGTTGAAGTTGCGAAGACTCCGTCAAACGTTTCCGCCTGAGCTTGGCACTTTCCCACAAGCGATCTCTACGTGCACAGAGCGCCTGACACTGGTCCTGAATGGCTGCACTACTGTAGTGGCCACCTTCAACCAGTTGAGCTGCAAACTTTTTCAGCTGGTCCACTCTCTCTCCCTGAGCTTCCATTGTCTTTTCAAAGTTGGCGTGCTTCTTGATCAGTGCTTCTACACTTGACATTGAGTCCTGCATTGGGTAAAGTTACATGTTCAGGTAACCGGGGAAAGATATTAGGGCGTGGCACATAGGCAAGGCTATGTGACCAAGCAGATAGGTTTAAACATACTCCAAGGTCCTCGTTGTTCAGGAAGGCTTCCTTGCTTGCAAGCCAGACCTCCGCCTGCTTGACTTGTTCTTTGAAAACCTGTAACAAGGTATGGCATCTCTCTTTAGAAAAGCATTCCATGGCACTAAACTAAAGTTACTGAAGGTCACAGGAACAGAAATAAAACGATAGTCTGAAATTCATCAGGCACCATACATGTGGGCAAAATTTAAGCTAGTGGATATACTGGATAGTTTTGTGTCTAACCAGACATTGCAATTTACCTTACTATCCAAAGATGCCTCCAAATTGGTTTGTTTCTAAGAATGAAAGGATGAACACCACCGACGCCTGCCCTAAAAGCGCTTCTAAACTTTTTGGACACCGTAAGACTTCAGTTCACACTGTGAACCTTTACTGTGTCATTATTCCATTTCACCACATTACCGCCAGCAATGGAGTCGAGTATTGCCTGTGGCTATGAAACCCCCAATCATCATCATTAAAATAAAGTTGCTCTTTGTTCAAAAGAGAAACAGTGTAGGGAGAGCAAATGCATGTCCTCGTCTATCTAACGAGACCTTAGTATGTTGACAATAGCGTGATGTCAGCATGGTGGAACTGACACTCCTGAATAGTGCTCAGAGGTGTGGGTTCAAATCCCACCTTCTTTGCTGGCTCTTCAACAAGAATGCATTCTGAAATCTAAACCTTGCCATCATAAGATGACACAAATAGCACGTGGCACGTAGGGCATTTATCACTGCACTGTTATGTTTGGCATTCACAGTCACACAACACAGCACAGATACTACTACAGTCGCTGCCCGATCTTTCGGGCTTCTAAGAGCCACAAAATTAGTCCAAATTATCAGGCAGTCCAAATTTTTAATGAACTGTATAAATACACTTTGCGGACATGCAAGGCATTGTGTGGGTAGAGCAAGAGGTTTTAGGGCCCGATTTTAGCCCGATTCTTCCCCGAATTTGCACCCCGAATCGGAGGTTGCCTCTTTGGGGTGAAACCCGATTTTTACCCGGCAAATTGTCCTCACTGAGACGTCCGTAGGAATGCACGTTAACTTGTTTGGCAGCAAATGCAGTTACATCACCGTTTGTACCAAGCCAATACAGTTGGTTCAAGTAACTGAGCCAAATTTCTCTCTGAATTTAGCATACTGGAAGTTTTTTCACCTGAATTTGCGTGAATTTAGAGCACATGTTTATTTACCCGATTTTTATCCCCGAATTTAGAAAAAAATATTTCCCAAAAACTTCAGGCTCCATGTGTGGGCCATGCGTACAAAAATTGACTTGCAACAGATCTGTGGGAGGCATAAGATTACCCGCATTCTGTTCATATGAAATAGGAATAAACCTGACAGAGATAATTAACCTAGCTGTCCAAAGCAGTCCTACATTTCGGGAAATATACATATTTCGGTGCTTTTAGTTTTGTCTGTCTATTCTACATGGTTCTCGACTATGCACACCTACATCTTCGTAGTTCGCACCTGTTTTGTGCTCAGCTACGACACAACAGCTTTTTATTATCTCTTTATTTTTATATCAGCGCACTGTAATACCAGTTCACATGGTCTTCACCCCTTTGATCATAATAAATACTAAGTCATCACTCTAAACATCATCATGCTTTTATGATGAGGCGGCATTTGAACTAGCCCATTTGCAGAATATTAAACTGAAGTCAAGTAAAAATCATAACAAGTTGCAGGCTTCCCACCTGCAGGTCTTTGCTTTGCTTCAGTGAAATCTGTCTATCATCCCATGCTTTGTGCAGGTTCTTGGAAAGCTCCACGAGTTTCTGGAGGTTTGCCTCCAAAATATCTGCCTGTGGATGCCTTTGCTGGAGCAGCTGCTGCCCAAAGTCTTTGAGTTGGGTGAATGCTTCTTGGCGGCCATCAATCTCAGCCTGCATAGCAATCAGCATAATCAGCACAACCAAACCTCCTGGAAGCAGGAAACTTCTCTTCACCTTTCGTTCTTGGTGTAGCTCGAGTAAACTTTCTGCTTCTTGCATGTTGGCGCCCAGACCACCGGAATTCATACGGTCCACAACGTCATTCACCCAAGATTCCTGCATCATTCAAGAGTTATTTCAGTATGTCTTTTGCAGCATTCATGTAATACAAAGGAATCTGTGCCATTCGAAAATGCAAGCAAAAAAAGAGAGGTAGCTTACAAGGGCTTTAACTTCGCTGAGGAACTTGTGGAGCCTGTAGGCACTGTCCAAGTTGTTCTTCCTAGAAGCAGAATTTTTTTTAGAAAAACTTTCTCTGTAAATGTTGAAAATACAGTTGACCCGCAATAACTGTAACTACAACGGGCTACAGATTTTTGTTTGGTTTATCACAGGTTCGAATTACTTATTAGAAGTTCATCTATATAACCGCTGTTTCACGAAAATTCCGCAGCTGAATGATACGGAAATGTATGACGGCATTGAAGAACTTTCTTTTTGGTAATCAACCTTACGCAATCGGCCACGAGGTGACCAGTGAGCGGCTCATTTGCATACACTCACGAATTAAATAAAAATCCAAACTTTTAAATCTTACTATGGATGCTTTCGGCTCACCTGCACATGATAGATGGCATCTTGCGCTAAAGTGCGCGTGGCTACTGTGGCGCGGAAACAAGATGGCGCATGCTCGCTCTAGGAATTCAGTGTCGATACTCTGAAGTGAAGCTTATTTAGTGACACTAGACAGCACATGCTGGGCCTTTGCAAACTTCGGTAGTATTGGCCAAAACAAAGACGCAAAAGTGCTACAACAGGCCGCCTTCACTCAGAGTAATGAAAAATCAACAGTCACTGCCTACTTTCTTGCCTCAATTTTTATACGTATGGGGTTTAATTCTGTTCATACCAATTTTGGATTATACAAATATATTCCGGCGTCCCGAGAGTTTCGCATGATAGAGATTCTACTAACGACGACGATTCAACATTACGACAGTTCCTGCATATGAGGTGAAGTGAACCAACCACACGTGTCACCAATAGGAAGCGAAACTTGTGGGGCACAATCGCTATTGGTGCAGCGGTTGCCCATTACCCAATGCAGAAAGGGGGACATGGTCTCCTTTGGACCTGTTTCACTCCTTATTCTAGGTCCAGTTAAAGTGGGTCCCAAGGAAGAAATGACTAATGCACTGCTCCTTGACCTTCGCATTGCATCATGCGCACGTGGTGAGCTGGCGACCATTTAGAATGCTCGCTGGCTGGACAAACAGAGCCCGAAATATTGAGGGCTGTAAGGCGTGCGAAATTTTGTACGTTTTGTATACATTCTCTCTAGGGGCCCGTGACCGTTCAGCAAGTGCGTCCCAAAAATCGATCAGCCACTGTATTCAGCTGGGTGATTTTTGTACGAAGAGGCTACAGTGCAAGGTATTGGTTCTGTTTACCTTGACGTGCATAAACCTGTCAGTTTCTGCCAGTTGTCTCGAACCTCTGTTACTTTGGTTTGGATCGGGGATGCCATTTCACTGTGCTTTTGCATCAGTCGTTTCCCATCATTTTCATGGTCCTGCAAAAGATACTTGATTACGTACCTGAGTACTGTAAAAGGACCCGCTATGTGGAACAATATCATGAAGAGCTCTAGAGCACCCTATAAATTTCCGACATTTCATAGCATTTCAATTCGCAGGAAAAAACAAATAGCGGTATGGGAAAATGCGTTTGTGTGTCTGCTTCTCCTTAAATTATGTCCGTGTCACTCTAACCATTACAGTGTAAACTACAAATGGTCTACCTCACAAGAGTTGCAAGGAAATTTACTACCCTATTTACCACATAATTATGTACTACTACTACTCACATAATTCATACCACATACCATAGGTGCCGTGCCTAAATGTTGCTACATTTTCTCCCCTCATGTATTTAACCTACCACTAGGCTACTGGCCCCAGTTCATCTTCTAGGTTTTACCCTTAGTGACAACGATGCAAGTCAGGGGTAAAAATGGGTTTTACCGGGTTTAACCCGAAAATATGAAGCATACTCGCAAGCGATCTTTCAATGATCATCTCTACACTGTCATAAATCTAGTACCTTTAGTCGAGCTTCGATAGCTGTCATCTCACGCTCAACTGCATCCTGTTTGCGCTGCAGGGATTCAACCGCGCGTAGTGTCTGACTTTCGTCCTGTGTTGCCAGCACAATGGCCTGAAAAAAAATTTTATGTTAGATCACCAAATCAATTTCTATTTCAGTGCATTACATTACACATAGATTTATACTTTAGTTGTTTTGCACTATGCGGAAACTGTCATATCATGAATAAGAGAGCAATTTTGCTACTCCCCTCGTTTCTTCTCCTGCTTGATTCCGTTCTCTTTTGTCACCAATAGAAAGCGCTTTGCAGACTACAGTAGCCGACTGATTTTTCAGACATAATTATTTGGACTCGTTTGATACCTCAGATTCCCATGCGGAACCGTGACCCTCGCCATAGGATTAATACATTTTTAGTACACCTTTTCCGGTCAGGTCGAAGTCTGAAGGCCCGATTTTCCGGACTAAAACGCTTGTGGAAAAGCACCAATAGGACTATTTTCGGCACGACGACGAGAACTTTGAAACCTTCATTTTGGACTGTGGGATTGGATTGGATTGGATTGGATTGGAAATTCGAATCCTAGACGAAACTGCTCTAAAACTTCTACCTCTAGGTGACGCCGCGGCGACTGCGAGCCGGAGCGGGCGATCGCGTACCAGCATTTTTGGGAGTCGTGATGCTAGTTGAGTTTCTGTTTAGGCATGCTGTTGCTGTTCTCCATAGAGCACTAGAAAAACAAGTTTCAGAGTACCGCCAGCCTTTGCTTGCTTGCCTTTTCAGCCAGCCTTGCCACCGCGATGCCTATTGGCCGAATCCACCCACGTGACCGTGATGCACCATATCCCTTCCAATTATTTATTCATTTGGATATCTGTTATACATGTAATGCTGCGGTTGATCACTCGCACTGTTAATTAAAACACTACAGCCTAACGTGTGTGTTTTTAAATTATTTATATTAATTATTGTACAACTGAGATTATATTATCGCTACCTAGGAAAACTTTTTCGCTTTGTAACTGTCCAGATCCGTGTATATGTACGCACAGTAGTTTCTGTATCGTCTAGGATTGTCTGGCACAAGTAATCTCACGCGAAATTGAATTTGTCGAGAGCGTTAACGCAGCGGGCCATATTGGCGTGGAAGGGAAATGGTGGCGTTGCGTAGTTATGTGAGGTGAAGTCAAGCCAAGTCAAGCCAAGCGGTTGGCAGTACTCTGAAACTCATTTTTCTAGTGCTCTAGTTCTCCAGCTTTCGAAGCTATGGCTACGTCTGTTCGGTACATTGTGTGGCAAGTGCTCAACGATCGCACCGCCCGCCCACAACCATCGACCTCAGACATCGTGAACGTGTTTGTCAAATCGTCAAATGTGTACAACGAACATGTGATGCTCGCGTAAATGCAGGCAGACATCATCACACGCATGTGCCGCATGCGGCTGGGAACAGTCACAGACTTCTTTAGTCCAGTTGAGGTGAAATAAAGTTTTAATTTAGTGATCATCGGATTTTTCAGGCTGCTACACCGGTCGGCTACTGTGCAGGAAACAGGGCTATTCTCCTAGCGTGAAATGTGCATGTGGCTTTGAAGCAGTCTTGGGAAAAGTTACTTTGAAAAGTAGCTAGTTATAGTTACAATTACCCAAGCCAAAAAGTAGTTAAGTTATAGCTACAGTTACATCACGAAAATAGTAACTAGTTAAGTTACAGTTACAAATTACAGTTACTTTCAGAAAATTTAGTAATGAAGATGACGTATCAACTTTTACCGCAGAGTTACTTTTATTACACATATTATCTGTACATACTGCACTTAAGGAGCAGCTGCTGCTCGAAGTTCGCATCACCTGAGTTTGCCTCTCTTAGTTGCGAAAATATCCTGGCCCACGCTGAAAAGCCGCTCAACTGGGGCGCTGGAAGGAATGCCGGTATTATACTTAATGAATATTCTTCTTATAATTGGGAAATCGTTCAGGGCAGCTAGGGTGCTGCGACTGCCTTCTTTCCACTTTTCGAATACCTCGGCCTCCTGCACAGTTTTTCTTTGTCCCGTCCTGATTTTCGTTGTTTCTTTCGCGTGTAGAAACTCAAGGCGGTCATATGACACATGCTTCTTTTCAGTGGCAGCCTAGGCTGTGCCACGTGTATGTTCTTCAAATATGGCAGTTCTTATTGTTTTGAGAGTAAGGAACTACAGCATAATCGCAGAGGCGGTCAAAAGGTCGCTAAAAAGAGAAAAAGGAAAAGAGAAGACAAATGAAGTGTGATGCGAGGTGGCTGCGAAATGGAAAATCTGCGAAGAGCAGTAACTAGTTACCCAGAAAAGTACCTAGTTACTGTCAATAGTTACATTTTTTGTAACTAGTTACTTGTAACTAAGTTACTTTCCAAGACTGCTTTGAAGTCACACGATGAAGCGAGTTTGTGTGCAATCTCTTTCCAAATTGTATGCATGCCACGGGTGTGTATGTCATATTAGTGAACCTTGTGACCACACATGGAGGAGCCTATTCATAGTTCTGTCGTAAGGCCCAAATGCATGAATGTCGAGGAAATTCTTCGGCGCTGTCCTCAGCAACTTTAGAAGAGCTGTACACACGAGCAGCATTGAGTACTATAGTGTGTGCCCAAAGCACTACGAAGTTACTGAGGATACCACTGCGTAATCTCCTCAATGTTTGTGCAAGTGGCTTCCGATTCCACAACCGAATAATCCTTGTTCAAGCCCCGCTTGCTGCAGCAGCAATGAAGTGAAGTCACGTGAGGGCTTAAGCTCGAGTCTTGCTGGTTCAATCAAGTTAGCCTACGACGACAATGTGCTGATGTTAAAAACCCAGCTGCGCTCACCTTCTCATTGATGCGATCAAAGGTGTCGTCGACATCACGTGCAAATGCATGAACCTCCAAAGCCGCTCCAAGTTTTGCGCGGTAGTTGTCCAGTGCACCTTGCAGTGCTTTCCACCTGGAGCAACATTGGTTTAGCATGATCGATTGCGCAGGGTCCTACAATGCATTGTAAGTAGGGGATACTGACTTTTCATTGAGTTCTTGCCGCCTCTGCTGTACACTTCGGGTGTCTGACCTTCCTTGGTTGACTAACTTGTCAGCTAGTGTGTTGATGTTCTTAATTCTGCTGTCATCCACTCTCATATCCTGAAAGAGAACATATTGCATCTCATTTGTATTTTTGTAAACTCGCAGAATGCGATTTACTCACGGAGTCTACGTCGTCAAGCTTCCTTTGCAGAGCCTGACAGTGTTCGTAATCCTCACCAGTATCTCCAGCTTGAATCATGAGTTCCTGCAAAAAATCCCATCATGCACAACACGCACCACATTGCAGTGAGTTTATAGCAACTGTGAGTTACGATGAACTAACCTTATCACGAATCCATGCTTCGGCCTTGTCCACTTGGCTTTCAAAGTCCAGCATATCTTGGGCTTCTTCGAGGCCTCGACCACGATTGCGAAGTGCCAGAAGCAACGCATTCCACTTCTTTAGCAGCCGCTCAAGTTGTTGCCGAACTTCACCAGATGCTTCGTGACCCTTCTTGATCAACTCCTCTCCTTTCTGCTTGGGAGGACGAGAGCGTTCACATGAGGAACGCTTCGATACGTTTCTTGTTCAACACAATTGAATACATGCTCTTAAGCGTTCTCTGAAAGGTGGCACAGCGCTGGAGATGGAATTGTATTGGCGTGACTGCATAAGACAAACATTTTCTCTCCAAGATATAAAGTAACAAAACAAAGAGAGGGAGGGAGGGATGTATGCACAATGTGACACATCTTTCTCGAGTGAGCACTCTCCAGATATTTAGCATATGTGGCAGCTGTAGAGGCCATACCGCAATGTATGACACTGAGGAATGGCATAGCTTCTGCTTTCATAGAGTTATAATGCTCTTGTGAAATTGTCTATTGTCAATCAGGTCATTTGTATGGTTTGTATGTTGCTTATTGAATTACACTACTCATTACTACATGTTATATGCATCGCACAAATGCAATACAGTAGAATCTCGATGATACGATCCCGGATGATACAAATTCTTTTCCGGTCCCGGCAGGAATACCTTTTCTTCCCATGCATTAGAGTTTGGATTAGTGACGCGAGAGCGTGTGAGTCACGCTGCTCCTTCTTTCGAAAAGGGAGGAAGACCCTCACCAACCTCACCACAAACTCCCTTACATAATGTTGCACAATGCAAGCAATGACTCTCCCTTTGGTGGTGGTGGTGGTGGTGGTGGAGGTAAGATGAAAGGGATTACACGGCCCCGGAACCTTATTGTATGTATCACAGTTCGGATTATACAAACGCGTCGTTGCCTTTACGGATGATACGAACGAGCAGAGTATGCGACAGAGGTCGTTCCCCCGTGACGCCAGAGCGTCATGGGGGAACGACCTCTGTCGCATGCTGCCTCTGTCGCATGCTCATGCACATGCTGCTCCTTCTTTCAAATTCCCTACATCATATTGTGCAATGCAAGCAATGACTCTCCCTTTGGTGGAGGGGATAAGATCAAAGGGACTACACGGCACGGAACCTTATCTCTGTTCTAACCTTTTTACCCCCCATCGCAACAATAAACCGCGAAGCTGTGTGACATCGCACTGGCTTAGAAAAACTGCGACCAGAACATGTGGAGGGAACATATCAGGACAACTTGTGGCAACATTACATGTCACCATTCCGCAAGTCGGCTTCACCTAACGCCTGCTTGCTTGCTTTAGGAGAAGCTCGCTTTACGACACTGTCGCGACTTGCGGGTGGAAAGCACGTGCTGGGCCTTCTGAATCATCTTGCGAATTTAGGCAGCATTGGCCAAAAATGAAGACACAGAAGCGTTACAACCGACCTCTTTCACTGACAGTAATGGAAAATAAACAGTCACTGTCTATTTTCTTTCCTCAACTTTTATTTTGGTTTAATACGAATTTCGGATGATAAATTTTTTCCGCTACCCCGTGAGATTCATATAATCGGGATTCTACTGTATAAGCATCCTCCTGGATGTGTTCATGTTCTCGATGGTACATCCTGCGTATCAAATCCAGATCCAGTCAGTGGGACGAGACTTTGTTTTAAGTGCTGTGTTGTTGCAAGACAGATGTGATGACCTGCATGAAAAGTCTGCGCTACAGAGCACAGTGCTGTGCACATTACACCATGGTACAGAGTCAAAAGAATCATCTGAGATAGCCTGTAGCTACAGTTCAACCGGGGGAAGTGGCATCAGATTTCGTTTTGCAAAAGCACAAAAGTACTGGCCTACTGCGCCTACCGGGCAACTGGCAACGGCCGGCACGGCTGGGAGGCAAAATACCAGGCCTACTACCGCCCATCCTTCCAGTAAAATACGGCGAGACGCAGTGACACAGTTGGACAGTCACCGCAAGGAGTACTGAGAAACGAAAGGGTGCTATGTTCGCCAACTTTGTCACATTATGTTGTAAGCTCATAGCATGCTTATCCAGAGAGTCCTTCCGTGCTTGTCTTGTACTTCGACTGACAGTATCGCCCACCGTGTCTTTGGAGCATCGTCCAAACGCAGGGCGCAAACCGAACAAAAGCACGGCAGCAACTTCGGTAGCAACTTCGGTAGCACTGACGGCACGGCGGAAACCCCGTGGTAACCAGAAACCAACCGCCGCAGTCCCTAAGAGGCACTGGATCAGATACCCTCATGCGAAAATGCAGGTGTGCAAATTACAATGAAAAAATGGCTAGGAAGCAAGCGAGCTGGTGAAGATGATGCATAATGTAAAACCCCGAGACTAGGGAACGAGAAAAAGTAAAGGCTTCTGAATTGGACCCCCACAGACTTTTGAGAGAGACCGTATGCATAACCTCTTGTGGGAACTGTGTCAGCAACCCATCCGTAATCCTCGGTCCGGCCTTGAGCAGACTTCTTGTTCCCCCGAACTGACCCTTTTTGTCCTCAACTGGTTGTTCCCTTCCCTCTGGTTGTATATAATTCTTGTATGTGAAGTAAAATTTTCAGCTGTGTTTGAGACTTCGTGTTTGTGTCTGTCCTTTCGTGTTCCCTAGTCTCGGGGTTTTACATTGTGCAAATTACACTATTTTTTTTCTTTCTCTCCCTTTTCTCAGCATTTTTCGTACAAAACTAGGGGTAGGCAAACTGTGCGAGTGGATACGGTATGGTGGTAATATGTGCTGATGTATGGATAACCTAGAACTAGATGATTGACTGAATGTGATGTTTCACCACCGGGAACAAAATCAAATTCGTACCAAAAATGCTTATATACCAAGCACACTTCACCTGTTGAATGGCAGCAATACTGCCTTTGTGAGCAGTCAGTTCAGCCTGGAATGCCTGGTGCTTCTGCAGTTGTTTCATCTTCTCTTCCAGAGAGGACACCTCCCCACGCACAATTTCGGCTTCTAGTCGTTTGCCCTGGGCATCTACCCAGGCTTCAGCTTCTGTTGCATCTCTCCGGAATTGAGCCAGCAAGAGCCCATTCAAAAGCTTCTGGCGTTTTGCAGTGCTCAGATTCTTCACACGTTCACGCCTGTAAGATAATTATAGTATGTTCCTTTACGTGCATATTAATGGAACAGTTTGCTCTCCAAGCATCAATTTGTAGATTTTCGTTTCCACGGATAGTGCATTCCGTAGCTTCAATTTTCGCTAACTTGAGCGGCATCATAAATCATTGGAATCACCACTAATTGAGATTAGGTATGTAAACAACTGTGTCAAGAAACATATGCACAACGTCAGTGCAATGACTTGACAACACCAAAGAGATGTGCATTGAAAATTTAGCTCTTGGAACGCATCTGAAGCGGAGGTTTAGGTTCCGGTCATTTTGGCCAAATGCAAATAAGCTCTGCCTTCCTCCACGCACGCGCTGCTCTTCCCTGCATGCGTCATGCCAGGAATGACCTTCGTTTTGTAATGCAGTATAGAATATCAGGCTCGGGAGCACATTGTTTTGTAGTATTTCTGGAGATCATGAGACGGTAAGTCCCAAAAACCATGCAGGTTTGAAGCGAGATGAATAATCAAGCATGTCTTCCGAGGAACGGTCCAAATCATTGGACGCGGGAGTACATTGGTTCTATGGGACGTTTGTCCGAAAAATTGGAAAGTCAGAATTTTTTAGTCCTAATTATTAGCGCCTGAAGTTTTAGGGTTTAACCTGATTCTTCCCCGAATTTGCACCCCGAATTGAAGGTTGCCTCTTTAGGGTGAAACCCGATTTTTACCCGGCAAATTGCTCTCACTGAGACGTCTGTAGGAATGGACACTAGCTTGTTTGGCAATAGACACAGTTACATCACCATTTGTACCGAACCAGTTTGAGTAACTGAGCCCGATTTCTCCCCAAATTTAGCGTGCTGGAAGTTTTTCCACCCAAATTTGCATGAATTTAGAGCACATGTTTATTTACCCGATTTTTACTCCCCGAATTTAGAAAAAAATATTTCCCAAAAACTTCAGGCTCTACTAATTATAGGTCTGCGACTGTAATTCGAACTTCCGGATTATTCGAACTGATGCTCGGATTCCATCAAAGTCATGTCTATTTGATTGGCTGAAAGTGGCGAGTAGTTTGAACATGTCAACATGTGTACTAGTTTATTTAAACAAGATTGCCCAGCCATGTGGCCTGTGTTGATTATGTGAGGAAAAATAAAGTACCAACATTTGGGCACCCAAATTGGGGGTACTATGTTAATTGCGCGACCTAGTCAATTATGCGAGTAGACACAGTGCTCATTCGTAAGATGAGGCACAAATTCTTCACGAGAGCTTTCTCGAGGGAGTTTCATGTGCCGTAACATACCTGACAGCCACTTCATCCATCCTCTTGCGGATGGTAGGACTATCGAAGTGGTTCTGCTGCACTAGCTTCACTCCATGCTGTTGAAGTGTGTGGAGCTAGAATCGGACAGCACAGCATTAAACAAAAAGATCTTGCAGTAACACACTATAGAGATCAACACAGGAAAACATTCACGCTTCAATGTTGAGCTAATTGGCAGTGCTTGCCTGCTTTTAGGTGCCCTTCCAAAGCACGCACAGAAAGAGAAAAACATGCATGAGACAAACCTTTTCGTCTTGGCTATTGACAAGTTTATCAAATGCCTCGTGCTTCTTCACATTTGCGTCGACTTCTTCGACTGTCATGCCAATGTCTCCACTTGACAAGTACACCTGTCATAAAGATGTAGAACATTACCATGGGAAATATCAACTGCACTTGATTCTTCAGCACAAGTTGATGCATATCATTTACCTCTTGCTGAGCACTCAGTGTGTCCAGCTGCTTGGCATCGCGCAGGAAGAAGTGCAAGTCTAGAAGCTGATCAAGGTAAACCTTCTTGCGCTGCCAGGCTAGGTGCAGGTCATCGCGCGCCTTTAGCAGCTGTACCAGACGATCTTGAATCTGGGCAGTTAAAGCATGCCTATGTAAATTTGCCCATTACATTTGCTCAGCAACCTCCTCTTGAGTTCCATTTTTTGTTAGCCATTAGGCTGGTGCTGTGGTTGTGGCAAGGTTCCGTGTTTGTTTCATTTGTGTATACAAAGGTAATAAGCATTCCGCAGCATCCACACTTGCTGGATCACTCAATTGTAATTAGGACCTGACTTTTTAGGGTTATACCCATTGCGCCCGATATTTACCCCCCATTCAAATCCGCAAAAACAGGGTTTAACCCGATATTTCCCCGAAAACTGCTGGACCAGGGGTGTTCTGAAGTCACCACAGCTAACACAGAACTTTGGAAACTGTTGAAAATGCATGAATATGCTCATACACACTGTCAAAACAGAAACCCTGCTGCCTCTTATATGCATGGACTCTGTGTCTACTGGTGTATTATGCCAAGTAAACCGAAGACTTAGGCCTGATTCTATCCAATTCAACAAGAATTTGGCTGAATCAGGTTAAGTTCAACCCGATTACACTCGAATTATTGAAGCAAAATATAACCCGATATTTACCTCCCGATTTTGCTGAAAAATAGAACCCGAAAAAATCAGGCCCTATTTATAATAGAACAATACAGGGTGTTCAAAATTAAGCTTTCATGAGCCGGACGCTCTTCATAAAAAAAAAGGAGGGAACCAAAATTAAAAAAAGTTCCTCCCCCTTTTTTTCTGATGAAGAGCGTCCACTCGAAACGTTAGGTATAGTTTTCCCCCCTTTTTCCCCTTGTTAAGTTTCCCCAGTCCCGGTTTTTACTCCTGGTTTTCCTGTGAGTGACCTCAATTGTATCTCGCTGCATACATGTTGCTTGATTTACATGTATGGTATTGATGCTCTAGATACAACCGTGAAGTCAGTTAAAAGATGATGGATAGATAGAGTATGAAGTTTTAGGTTTTAACCCGGTTTTTACCCGGCAAGTTGCTGTCACTGAGATGTCTGTAGGAATGCACACTAACTTGTTTGGCAGCAAATGCGGTTGCATCACAATTTGTACCAAACCAGTACAGTTAGTTTGAGTAACTGAGCCCAATATCTCCCCGAATTTAGCGCACTGGAAGTTTTTCCACCCGAATTCGCACAAATTTAGAGCACGCGTATATTTACCCGATTTTTTACCTCCTGAATTTAGAAACAAATAATTTCCGAAAACTTCAGGCTCTATGGATAGACTATCATGACCCTGTACCAAAATTCAGCCTGGTGAACGAAAGGTGAAGGAGACAGTAATGAGAATTCCCCTCCAATAAGAACGCAGGCATCGAGTAAAAGATAGCTAAACATCTCAAGCCCACCTCAGGGGAGGCATAGTGCTGCTCATCAATCATCATCTTCCCAAACTTGACGACATCCCCGAAGCTTTCTTCACGAGCCTCGATCTCTGCCATCACTTGGTCATGTTCTGACTTCAGGTTCTGAGCACCCGTGGCGCTACGCACAGTTTCCTGAGCTTGAAGCGTGGTGCACAGCCCGTGTGCCCATGTTTCCAAGTCGCGCACCTGAGCACAAAACCAAGTGATTAAGCCAAAGGGGTGGGTAAAGTGCTTTGCAATGTACTAACCATGGATAGGAACTTTTGCAGTTGAAGGGACTCTTTCAATTGTTCCTTGCGCTGGGCCACCTTTTCTTGCAGAGTGCTCCAGTTGTTGACAACAATGTTCTGCTGCTCCGCAATGTGCTCTGCATTGCCACCCGGGTACGCAGCTTGCAACCTTACACTGTCGTCCACAAGAACCTATTCCGAGCAACATGGTACAGCATAAATCGTTTCTAGTTACGGCACACAGAGTAAAATGCCAGCTAGGGATGGAACAATATCAACATTTGTATCGATATTACTGATATTTTTTTCTTATCAGTGTCAGCGATATTTTTAAAATATTGGTATTTTATTGAATGTTGATAAATATACCAATATTTTTTTGCAGATATAGATATATATCAGAGGTGTGCAAATATTGAAATTTTTGAATACTAATCGAATACGAATATCTGCAAAATTGCGCTTAGAATATTGAATCGAATTTTGAACATCACGTCATAGGATAAAGGTTTCTAAGAGTACAGTTGAACTACAGTTGAAAACTACTGCACTTTTATTCGTTAAATAGAATAATTTGTTAAAACCAATACGTTCAGAAAAAATGGACCAAGTGCTGACCCACGTGCCCCATTCTATGCTACGCTGTCATAAGACTGGCGTAAAAACACTGAACGCACGCTTATTATTGAATGGCGCGCAATTTTCAATGAGCACAAACGTCATCGCCGTACTTGCCGTTCGGAAGCGTACTAAAAAAGTAACTTTTGCGTGAACCAAAATGTCAGACGTGGCGAGCACAAGATGTTCGTAAATCACGGATAGGAATGTCATTTTTCTTTTCGGCCAGGGACAGGACATTGATTATCGTAAGTTCCTCATCAACTAACAAAACCTTCGCTTGTTGGACCGCACTAATCACAAAGCACAACTGTAAAACAAATTCGAAAAACATAACAGGGGAGTGATTGCACAGTTCCCACAGCAAATGCACGTGGCAAAAATGATGAATGCCTGATTCGCTAATTACGTCATTTCATGTGACAGCGCCAATAACCAATAAGAACACATTGTCACGTTGATGTTACTCCTTCCCTCCCCTGTGGGCGGGACTCAGCTTCTCTCTCTCTCGCCTCTCTCCCGCTATGGGGAGAGACACGAGGCGTTTCGGGTGTTTACTGTCTATGGGCTTCATTAAATAGAACGTGTCTAACGAAAACTCTTCGTTAAATCGAGTACAGAAATGCACTGGTGTCTATAACGAACCTCGATATAACGAAGCTCACGGGGAACACGATTTCTTTCGTTGTACTGAATATTGCGTTGTATCAAGCCTGACTAAAAACTATAACAGCCAATTGCAGAAAGGAATACAAATTATATCGCTGCACCGTGGATTTCTTTGCAAAGTCTTTAGTTATAACGAGATTTTACTGTAATATGTCAAATAGTGGATTTCCCTAAATTGACGTTCGTTATGTGGAGGTTCAACTGTAATAATTAAGCCCCAGTTAACTAACATCATCAAAGTTGTGTGCCGCTGATCCTTTGAAAAATGCCCCAGTACAACCACTTGAAAAGCGCTAAACTGTAAAAACAATTTGCACTTTGAAAATCCTTCATGGACAGTGAAAACCTGTGTTGACATTGTAAGTGCTGGTGAAACAGACAGAGAGAATAGAAGAGCAAAGGAAGTAATGACATGTTCAGAATGTGGGATAGCTTACTCATGAGCACATCTTAGTTCACAGGTTATCAAGAAAAACTGACGTGGCAAGTGCTCTTTTCTTGCTCTGGCAATGTCACGAGGGATATCGTAAAGCAGGCTTCACCTCGTGCACGGAAGCATCAGGTGAAGCCCACTTTCGGGTTGCGTCGTTCATATTCGTGGAATAGTCGAATATTCGAAAAATCGAATATTGAATATTCGGTTCGCGAATCGAATAGTTCGAGCGTTTTATATTCGATTCGATTCGATTCGAGAATTCGAATATTCGCACACCCCTAGATGTCCTCTACCGGCATGTTCTATTTAACGAAGCCTGCAGCACAACTGTAGCCCGACAAAACTTATTACAGCAGTGCATGCAATCGCATGAGCCGGTCCCCAAGCGAGAAAGAGAGGTCAAGGAGGACCATAGATCGAGAAGTTACCCGTCAAAAGAACTCGTTACGAGTTAAGTTACCATGTGAAAAATGTAACTAAGTTAATAACGAAATTCTTCAGCCTGAAATGTAACTCACAGTTACGGAGTTACTTGAAAAAAAGAACGAGTTACTTCCAAGTTACTTCGGACACAAAATAGCACTACACAGGTGCATCGCGCGTGAGCATCTGAGTTAGACCATGAGTTGCCTGCGGAGGAGTGCAACACGCTTAGATCGTTTTCGTTTGTGTCCAACAATTCGAATGCTTTGGGTCTTAGTCCCTGTGGGCGCACAATGGTTCAGCTTCATTGCTATGGCTGCGGTTCTTACTTCCTGAATAGAATACTATCACGTTTTATGGCGTAAAATGCCATGAAAGAACCGGAGAGAAAGCAAGAAAATATGTGAACGTGAGTGAAAAGCAAATTAAAAGTAACTTTGAACCTAGCTTAAGTTACTTTAGCAAAGTAACCTGAAAAAGAAACAAGTTCCTCTGAAAGTTACCACGGCGCAAAAGTATCTAGTTAAGTTAAAAGTTATCAAAAAAAGGAACTTTGTTACAGTAACGAGTTACTTGTAACGAGTTACCTCGAACTCTGGGGAGGAGTGCCACATGTTGGCCTCACCCCATGTGAGAAAAAGTGGGTAACGTCAACATCACAGTGCGTTGTTATTGGTTATGGGTGTTGTCACATGGGGTGACATAATCAGCAGATCGTGCCGATCTGACATTCATCTCATCACTTTTGCTACGGCAGCCACGTGGTCGCCTCCATGTCGCTTTCGTGTTTCAATCTGTTTCCTGTGGTTCTTTGCGATTAGTGTAGTCCAAAAATTAACTGTTTTGTTACTTGACTAGAAACTTGCGATAACTGATGCCATCTGCAAAGGCGAAAAAAAAGGTAGGGCCGATACTGACATTATCACTGCACTGCGCAAGCCCGAAAGAAGCACCCAAATACCCCGCAACCGCCGACGGTCGGGAGGCAAAACGACGGCCCGCTACCGCTCATATAACGGTGAAATACGTAGAGACGCTGCTGGAAGACGCCATTAGTCCGCACTTGGCAACTGAAAGCATGCTATGTTCCCAAAGCATGCTATGTTCCAACTTGTCATGTTGTGTTGTAACGTTTGTTCAGCGTTTCTTTACGCGTTTCGTAGTTCGAGTGACAGTATCGTCCATCGCGTGAGCTGACCATCACTCGAAAATATGTCGAAGGGTCCGTTTACCTTGGAGTAGTTTGGAGCGTGCGCAGCGCAGGCTCTAATCTGACGTTATTTCGCGTGCAATACTTCTCCTGCGACGTTGCACGTCGTAGTAACTTTCCACATTGCGCCAATCGTGTCCTTCGACCCAATAGGATTTTCGCGGAATTCCGCGCAAAATGCCACGAAACTTCGAGCAAAATAAGGGATTCCGCGAAATTCCGTGCCAAACGAAGGATTCCGTGATGGATTCCGGATTCAGTGAAATTTCGCGGAATCGCGGAAAACCCGGGGCCTTAACGATGACGTTTGTGCCCTGTAAATCTTGCATGATATTAAAAAATAAGAGTGCCGTTTGTATTGTTAAGCGAGGCTTATGACACAACGATGTACGCTAGAATTGGCTCTGCGAGTTGGCGCTTCGACCATTTTTTCTTGACGAGTTCCATTTAACAAATTAGTCTATTTAATGAACTGAAGTGTGGTAATTTTCAATTTCGTTATATAGAGGTTCAACTGCACTTGGGAAAGCTTCCAACAAACCTGTAGCTGTGCTTCAAGCGCCACAAGGTCATTTTCGAAACCTTCCTGCCTGCGGACGAGGCTCTGTGCAGAGTTAAGGTCTCGTCCAAGGTCTTCTGGTATGGCAGCATATTTCTCCTGAATGCGTGATAGAGCCTCTGCTACATCTCGGTTGAAACGGTGGATTTCGCCTGCCGCCTGCAACTTCTGATCACGAGCTTGCACGGCTTCAAGTAGTGCCTGCCACAGTGTCCTGCAAATGCGAAGGACAGACTTTAATTAGCATTTCTCCCAATAGCCTGATGCAAAATATGAACCACACCAAATCGTCCAGACCAAGGAACTACAGTGAAACATGACCTGAATGAACAGCACTTGAATGAGCTATTCAGATGAACAAACTACGGCAGAATCCCCTCCCGAAATGCTATGGTACCCAATGCAAATAATTTCCAGTTTAACAAACCCCAATGCGACACAAATTGCAGTTTTACAAATCTTTTCTAATGCCGCACTGCATGCCTCCTAGTACATGCTGGCCCCCGCCAATCAGAATGGCAAGCTGGCTCTTCTCTAACCACTTGTCTTGTTGGCTAGCATGCTAAATTTGGGTCATGATCATGGTCATGAGCACATTTGTGAATATTTATAACTAATTTAATTACTTAAATTGGATTAATTAATTAGATTAAAAGCCACGAAAATAAATTCCATGCCCAAAACCTCATGGATCTCTCCAGTGGAGTGTACCCCCAAAATTTTTTCAACATATTTTATCAACACCTCGTTTTACTTTAAGGGTCGATTCACACGATGCAACTTTTTGCTGCAACTCGGTTTCCGCTATAGTTGCACGCAACCGAAGTTGCACCAAAAGGTCCCTTTCATACGGCGAGCAACTCGGAATGCCGTAGTTGTCACCGAGCTCGCCAGATGGCGCGAAAAACATCGTTGTCATCATTTTCGTCCAATCGCACTGCGACTTCTGCTCGTTACGAGTTCAATCCGTTGCGAGTTAGATAATTTTGCATAATTTCCACTGGTTAGTGATAATTTCATCGTCTCGCGTACTGCCGCTGCAATAACTGACACATGGAAGTCTTCGTGATTGGTCGCGCTCGCAAGGCGGAGCCGTGTGATTGACAGGTTGCAGCTAGAGTTGCAGGAGAAATCGCTCGTGAAGCGATCGGCTCTGCAACTCCTGCAACTCGAGTTGCGCAACCAGAGCTTCGCGTTCACACGGTGCAACTTGGTGGCGCAACCTGGTTGCGCGCAACTAAAGTTGCATCGTGTGAATCGACCCTAATTTGCGACAGAAAGCTGCTCTGTACTAACTTCCCTTTAGCGAAGTTTCACTTAAGTGAACTCTTTCTTGATATCCCAGTGAAGTTTCACCATATACAGACAGACACTCACTCAAGCTGCTCAAGTCTTTTCTCAATTTCGTCTGCTTTTGCAACTTCAGTGGCTTGTAGTCGTTGCCCAAGTGTCACACACTGGCTCAGTCTTTCCTTCCCAGTGTCAACCTGCAGCTTCAGGTCTTCAAACTTTGCTTGTAGCAACTGCAGTAGGCAAGCATAAGTAACTTTTTATTTGCATTCAAAATTATTTTGTCACACTGGTCTTCCAAACTTTCCTCACCAAGAGATGTTCGTAGTCTTTTCCATAGTCCTCAGAAAGTGCGGCCTGCAACTGCTCATTGATCCAGTCCTCCAGTTCATTGCTCTCACGGAAGAACTCGTGTGTATGCTTAGATTCCATCAACTTCGTCCTTCGTATGTTAGCTAACTTAGCCATGTTCTTAATCTGCTGATTCAACGTTTGCTGGAAAACAAGGTACATGTTCCACATCGTAACAAATCTTACAATCACTAGGAGTACCCGTTCTACCAAACCCTTGAACAGTATACCATGCAATTATAGGGGGTAAATTAGGGGGACTGTCTCCGTTGGAGAAGTCCGCAAAGGTTTTGCGTGTAGAATTTACTTTGGTGACTTTGAATTTAATCTAATTAATTTGTTATATTAACAAATAAAACAAAATTATGCAATTAAATAATCTTATTTTATTAATTAATAAATGACAAAAATAAGTTAATTACATTAACTTAATTAATTTAACTTTACACCAAACTGTAACACCAACTCACTGCATGAAATTTTTCTTAGGTGCCAACTACATAAATGATGGGGAAGGAGTAAATTCTACATACAAAAAGAAGAAGAAGAGGGAAAAAAACCTCACCATACGATTGCTGATGAGCTTTGAATCTGGGTGGTTCTGGTTGATCATGGTTTGACCTTGGTGAGTTAGTTCCACAATGAGGCCAGTGTAAGTGTCGATCTCCAGCTCCAAGGCCTGAGAATGCAGAGAAGGCACATGTTAGTATCACTGCAGTTCATTTTTTAAATCTCTGATTTCAGTTGGTCTCAGCTGAAACCACAAGGCCCACCTTCTGCTTCGTTAGTAACTTCACTGCCACGTCTTCATCACGTCCGTAGTCGGTGCTTGTAAGAACGTCATTCTTCTCATTCATCCACGTCTCAATTTCGTTGACTTCAGAATAGAACTGCGAAAGTGACAACGTGGGTAATAACTCGCGGGCGAATCTAACCCGAGAAATTTGAAGTTACTGCTATGGGAGATGCTGACATGTGTTTGCCAGCATTTACTAGATGACAGCCATAGCAATGTCTTCTAAGACAACACTAGTAGATTTGTACAGAATACACAAGGCTGAATTCAACATTTAAAAGTAAGTGTAGTTTCACATTCCAGCAAGTCTAAAACTATGAATTACCGTCTGCGCCTTGAGCGAAAGCTCAAGCTTCTTCTTCCTCTTCTCACTTTCTGAGAGAAGGTGCTTCCAGTAATCCTCCAAGTCCTCGCACTGCTCCTTCACTGCCTGAGCTGCGAAATGGTGTTGGTCTACCAGGGTCTTTCCAGCGGCAACAGTCTTTTCTATGACTCCTTGATGGCCCTGGATCTCTCTCTCAAGTTTCTGCATCGTGAATTCTAGGTCAGCTGTGCGTCGGTAAATCATCCCTTAATCAATGCTCAGCCTTTCATCCAGAGAACACATCCCAAAAGCACAAAACTGTTAAGCTTGAAGTGCCACTGCAGACTAAATCTCTTGCCTTCATAATCTTACCGAATTTATGTCATTGCGATCACTGTGTCTCGCGCTGTATTCTCCCAAAATATTGTTTCTCTATGTGAAGCGGAAGTATCACAAAATTAATTTCTCGTTTTGAGAAGTACTATGATGTCATTGGGTGCGCAACCTGCAACGTGTCTGGCAACATTACAGAGTTGCAACGTTGGGTGAAGAGCGGAGAAGCTTGTGCTGTTGCTAGCAAAGAGACGCCTCGATGACATCATCTACTCTTGGAGAAAGCCAAATCTACAGTCAGGGCCGGTGCTAGGGGTGTGCGGGGCCTGAGGCAAAGGCACATCGCCGGGCCTGTTTCGCACGATTAAGTGCATACTTGATATTTTTAAGAAAAGTAATCCCTGGTTGAGGGCTTCGTGCGCAGGGCCTATGCAAGCACGGGGCCTAAGGCGGTTGCCTTACTCCCCCCCTATCGCCAGCCCTGTCTATGGCTAGTTGCGCAGCTTCCTTAAAAAATTTGTGGATGCACGTAACGTTCACTGGCAGCATTTATATTTTGTGTTGTACTGAGTAGAGCTGGGCGAATATTCGAAATTTCAAATATGAAACGAATATCTGATGCTATTCGAATGCTATTCGCAACCTATTTTCAGTGTTCGAAATTTTCGAATATTTTTCGAATAGTACTGAAGCGAGATATCGTTACTGCCAATCTGCAAGTGGGCTTCACCTCATTACACACAAGGGTTAGGTGAAGCCCACTTCACATTACTTCCATTGATTGCTCTTATGGTGTGCCAGCTCCATTCTGCAAGTCGACTTCACCTCATTACTCTGAGCGTTAGGTGAAGCCTGCTTTACACTGTTTACAATATTCTGTCACTAATGTCTGCAAATTTTGTGAGCTCATGGTCAACACTATTCTCTGGGCATTGCAAGTTCCAGTAAATGTGCTCTCAACCTTAAGGGTTATGTTCAGTAACAGATGGAAATATGAGCAGTTTCTTAAAAAAAAAAGTACAGGAAATTCACAATGTAAACATAGAAATGAGGAGATGCATACAAAGCAGGCTACATGGAACATGTTGGGTAACTCTCAATGCAGTTCATCCCACTATTGCAGTCTACCACACACAACACAGAGGGACCCTTCTCTCACGATATGTAATGCTGGATGAAAAGGCTCACATGTTTGGAGCAGAACATCATCTAACGATCACAACACCACAAAATATTTCATCATGGGGTATCCGAAAGAATTGGGCCTTATTCGAATTCGATTCGCCATCTGAAGAAATTATTTGGCTTCGATTCGCTGTGTAAGTGAAATATTCGTAAACTATTCGCAATGGAATTTTTACTATTCGCACAGCTCTAGTACTGAGTCTTTCAGCTAGGTCGATTTATATAATACAGAATAAAACACACATTAATTTTTTTTAGTCTGTAGTGGCATTTCGAGGTAAAAGTTCATTAAAGAGGCACTAAAGTGCAAAGGCTTCTTCTCGCAGAATGAAGGATGCCATTACCGTGACAGCAACACAAAAGGAACAGGATACATTTGTCACGTCATTACACGGGTGTTGTGGTTTTATTTGGTTTGTGGATTAAGAGTTGATGAGGAAAATGACGCGAGCTTCTTCGTCTTTTTGAGCGCTTGCTTACTGTTGGATTTTTTGTTTTTTTCTGTTCTACGATGTTCGACGGAGTCCATTAAAGCTGGTCTTATAGAGCAGTGCTGCCAGCCATTCTTTTTCTGAGTGGAAGCTTAGGTTTTCACAACAACGGGAATTACGAATGAAAGAAACCGCAATGTACGCTCTGCCTCTCTCGTTTCCCTCTCCCTTTCAAGAAGCCCAACGATGTAGAGTGGCCTCAGATTGGTCTGCTCAAACGATGTCCCACAATGATTGGGCAAAACGTTTTGGGAGATCAATGAGAGCACACACCACAATGTTGGCCTTCTCGAGAAGGAGAGGGAGCGGGAAAACAAAAAATTGCAGCTTCTTTCGTTCATAAATTGTTAACGCCGCAACGGATGATCCTTCTTTCTTTTGTGTTGGTGCTAAGGTGACGACATCTCTCATTCCACGAGGAGAAATTTTGCACCTTAATGCCCCTTTAAAGCATAACTCTTTCCTTACCGCTCCCATAAAGCACTGATCACCAGTGATCAACGGTTTGCGAGCCGCGCTGCGTGGTCTCCTGAGCACATATGGACAAGTGGTGACATTTGGTGGACACTACAGATTCAGTTTCAGTTTCGCGTTTTGCTTCTCCTCGTGATACCTATTTATGAAACTGGATCTGCGCAAACGAGGCAGCGTGGAGATTTTATCTTGAACACATCCTCGTCTTCGGAGCACCTCTTTCGCAAGTACGCAATACAAACATTTGAAGCATACTTGGTGTAAATTGACTTATTAGAACACAAATAAGGACGCTGAACATGTTGGATAATCAGACTTTTGTCCTAAATAGTATACGGATACAGTCGCCGTCTGAGTTTTCAGACCTGGCGGGGATCGCGCACAAGTCTGAAAAAAAAAACAAAGTCCGAAAAAACGAATTTTGCTTCAAAAGTCTATTTTATTAAGTACCAGTAGTCCAGAAAAAGTTGATGCTTTCTTAACGGGCAGTCTTTCATCTCTGCCTGATAACATCGGCTTCTACTTCCATCTACATCGACATTCTATAGCTGCTACTTCCCGAAACGATATTGTATACGGGCGAAAGCACCGCAGGGAGGGAAGATATCAGGACAACTTCTGGCAACATTAGGCGTCACCATTCCGAAAGTCACCTTCACCTAACGCCTGCATGCTGTAGGTGAAGCTCGCTTTACTTCGCAGGTGGACAGCTTGGCTTTGCGAAGCGCCACAACAGGACTGCTTCACTCAGAATATTGGAAAATGAACAGTCACTGCCTATTTTCTTGCCTCAATTTTATATTTGGTTTCCTTGACCTTCGTACTGCGTGATGCGTACATGGTGAGCTGGCGACCATTCGGGACGCTCGCAGGCTGTGCAAACTGTGTCTGAAATATTGAGCGACGGAGCTGCACGGCATCAGAAATTTTGCACGTTGTTACGCATTAACCCTATGTGGCCTGTGGCCATTCCGCGAATGCGTTCGAATAATCGAGCATGTCCAAAAAATCGGTCGGCGACTGTATGTAAAATTTGGACTGTTGCTGTTCTTCCTGCCTCAAAACCAACCGGGAGGAATGGACAAGCAGTGAAATAGCAAAATGTAGTACGAGGACAGGAAAGCTGGGCATGAAACTAATGTTTTCTGCAGAAATTATTATGCTAATTTGTGTTTTACTGCTTCAAAAACCTCAGTCACTCAATGGCATGTATGGCATGAGTGTCAACCTTATTTTCCACAACTCACAAACTTCTTGACCTAGAGTGCTGATATTTTCAGACTTTACTTAAGACAAAATTTACCAGATTTTGCATATTTTGGAATTCTAGGTTGATATTTTTCGTTGAGATAAAGGCGTATCTTCGCACGTTTTCTGTTGTTTGCACAAAATTTTTGCGTGTTACGAAATTAATTTTGGAAATACATACATGGATAGCTTCTTTTCTAAAGCCTATATCAATCGATAGGGCACTCAATTAGGCACGGTTTCCTCTATAGCAACCTACCTATTCTAATGTGGTACTAAAAGCCACAAAAACTATATTTGTCGAACCACTCAAAAATGGTAGTTTTTGCCGCGGTAAAGAAAGAGTTAAGCTGAGTTAAGAGGTCGAACTACACCACCCTTGCACAGTAACAGTGTATAAAGAAACATTTCGTCCAGAAAGCCACCAATGTCGTTAATCGTATCATTAGGGCATAAAGGTACCTGATGTTTCTTGTAGAGATTCTGCGCATCAATAAGGTTCTGACCGAGGTCTGACGATGAAGCTGCGGGGAGGTGTTCAGTGATCCACTGATTTTCGGTGTCCACGTCAAAATTGAACTGATGCAGCTTCAGGGATTCCTCTAGTTGGTGCCTACGCTCTTCTGCAGGTTCTCGCAGTTGAGAAAACCTAGGGATAAAAAATATATGTTTGAACAGCACAATGGCATTTCTTCTGATGTGCAGGGATGAACACAATCTGCCTTGTATTTGTCACCTGTCGTTAATATTCTTGGTGGCCTTGAGGATGTTGGGTGCATCAAAGTGCCCCTTGTTTGCCATTTCTTCACCAAACTGCACCAAATCCAGAACTTTGACTTCCCATGCTGTCATCTCTGCTTCCAAGGCCTAATATTGCAGAAGCATGACAAACATTAAAGCAGTTTTCCCACAGACAAAACAAACAAGCCACGAGCAAAATTTATGGTACATTGAGGCAGTGATGGAACTGACAAGAAGCTGCCTGTAGCAGCTCTTGTAGCAGCTTTTACAGACCATGGAGCAGAGTATACTGACTCCTAATTGCCTTGCATATGCTATAAGCGCTGTTCTACGCCACAAACTTGTTGTTGGCATAAGAATCCGTACAGCACTAGCCTCATGTGCTATCATGCAACTAAAGCGAAAATGTTCCAAACACACAACTCATCATACATTTAGAGAAAGGACAAAGCACTAAATTTCATATGAAACGTTAGAAAATACAGCCAGAAGTATCATTTCTTATGGTTTCTCAAGGCTTCAAGGTCTGAAAGAGTTGGAGCGTGAGGAACACATTCGAGCACCATAGCATTTCAAATATTGTGAAAACGAAGACAGTATTACATGCGTGAAATTGTGAAATTACGTATGCAAAATCGTACACTCATTATTAGAAATTAGAGAGTGTGTATCGCTTTGTAATTTCGAGCTTTGTTACACTAAGAACAATGCAGTGGGCTTTGCATGCACCGTGAAGACATGTCATACCTTTGAATCAATACGATGCTATGCTATACATATACCTGTTGTTTCTTCAGCAACTCCTTGACACTACGTAGGTCATTCCCCACATCTTTCAACTTGAGAGCAGCTTCAAACTCGTCTAACTTTGCTCTTGCATCTTCTAAAGAACGGTTGTGCATCCTTTGTGCAGCTGCCTCACGAAGCCTCTGTCCACGGTCATTCGTACGTTCGCACAGTGCTTGCCACTGCTGGTTTAAGCGCGTGAGGTCTTTCTCCACATCCGCAGTGGCGTAGTGCTTGCCCAAGATCAGACTCTGTCCATTCTGTGGAGTTACAGGATACGAAATCAATCCAATCCAATCCAAGCCAATCCAAATGTCAACAAAAATCTTTTATAGTATCTGGACCTACAGAATTGATGTCGTGCAACCGTGCCCCATTGGCCTTCAGCTCAGCTTCAAAGGCCTCGTGCTTCTTGAGCTTTCGTTCTAAGTTGGTAAGGTCACGGTAGGACTCGTCGGAAGCGAGCTTTTGTTTATCCTGAATCCAGGCTAGCATCTGACATCGAAAAAAAAAAAAAAGTTGGAGGTTAATAAGTTATCTTGTCACCTTGTCTTGTATCTTGTTACCTCGTCAAGTTCCGCTTTGAATTCGTGGTAAGCACGTGAAGCTTCCAATAGTTCTTTCCTTTTGTACGCTTTGTCCTTGACAGCTTGTCTATTTTCCAAAACTTGGTTTCTACGCTTGTCAATTCTGGAAAAAGAAAGCACGTGTCACAGAATGATTTTGACCTGAACACGTCTTATAAATTGGAATGCCAGTTTGAAAAGTTGAGTGACAAATTGGGAATATTTTAAAACATTATAAAATACAAACCGTGCACACTACAGTCAAGTTGCGTATACTACACATACATAGGGCACAAATTTACGTGTCTGCCAACAACATCGGTCTTAGTAAAACGGTGAAGTGCAAGTGACAGCAGTTTCCTGTCGTTCCGTCGTGCACAATCACCGTACATAAATCCCGGGGCGGCACAGTGGATCAGGTAGTCTTCAAATATGGCAGTCTTGTCTTGTTTACGTCGCTCTGAGTCGAGTGACCACTACTGAGGGCTTGTAAATGGTGAACGACAAGAACAACTTCCGGTTCCATCGTGGACGTCACGGCAGCAATGTGCCGCATATGAACAACATCAGAACAGAGTACCGGCATCTCGAGCAACACCGGCTCGACCCCATCAGCTCGCGAACTCATCTGTTCTGCACGTCTCCGAACACTGCGTTGAGCATACTCAACTGCAACGTACAGAGTCTCGCCATGCATTCAGTCGACATCACAATGGACACTGTGTTGCAGCAGTGCGAGAACCTTGAGCTCAACGAGACATGGATTCACGATCACGAGTGCGCTGCATCGGTACGAATCCGTGTCTCGTTCTGACTACCGCAGCAAGACCAGACACATAGCCAGTGGTGTCACAATATACAGTCGCCGTCCGATTTTTCGGACTCGGCGGGGATCGCGCAAAAGTCCAAATAATCGAGGAGCCCGAAAAAACGAATTTCGCTTCAAAATAACCTTTACTAAGCCCTAGTAGGCTGGAAAAATTTGTCGATGCTTTCCTAACGCGCTTCCAGCTCTGCCTGATAACATCAGCTTCTATTTCCCGAAGCGACATTTCGTCAATGTACACTGTCAGAGGCACCGCCGTCATCAAGTCCGCAAGTCGGCTTCACATAACGCATGCGTGCTTTACGTGCAGCTCGCTTTACAGCGCTGTCGCGCGACTCGCGGGCGGACAGCACGTGCTGGGCCGTTGGCCAAAAACGATGACGCAAAAGCGTTACGACAGACCTCTTCTACTCAGAGGAATGGAAAATGAACGATCATCACTGCCTATTTTGTTGCCTCAATATTTTAGTTGGTTGATTTCTTTTGATACGAATTTCGGACGATACCAATATTTTCCGTCACCCCAAGAGAGAAATTCGCTGGTCAGGCAAACAGAGTCCGAAATATCGAGCGACGGGGCTGCACGGCGTCCGAAATTTTGGACGTTCTTATACATCAACTCTATGGGACCCGCGGCCGTTCCGCGAACGAGTCCGAATAATCGAGCATGTCCGAAAAATCGAGGTCCGAAAAATCGGTCGGCAACTGTACAAGTAGATACCCAGCCCAACCATTCGTCGTAACTACATGCAGTGCAGTGAGTGTGGTGGCGTATATCTGGCAGAAATAACGGTCGCCCTACCCTTGAGTTTGTCCTTGGCTTTGTCTACATATGTTCCATAAAAATGCATTCTTGGCTGTTCAAATTACCTTTTGCTTTTCTGGTGGCCAGCTGCAATCAGCTTGTCAGCCATGCTGCTGAAGACATGTAGGCGTTGATCTTGCACGAGTAGGGTGTTGATAAGATTCGCGTGACGTTTGGACAGCGCTTCAACATCATCTAAGGTTGTCTGAAAATATATAGACAGTTGTATTAGGCATAAAGAAGGTCTGTTGAAGACTATACAATGGAAATGAAAACCCGGAACACTTACCCCAAGGTCCTCAAAATCAAGCAGAGCATCGTGGCTGCTGGTAATACTGTCAATCTGATCGGCTTCACGATTGAACATCTGTGTAAAACAGAGAAAACCAGAGTAAATTAATTATCGAATTCAGATGGCCAAGAATTCCTACAGGTCATGTGTTGGGCTGTTCTGTCCTACAAACTAGAAGGCGTGCTCATTTGATAACAATAAAGCTAAGCAAAATATTAATGCATAAATTGCCAATTAAAAAAAAATTTTTTAAACTGGATGTACAGCACTACATAACCATAAAGCATAATGGACACAGTAGCGTAGCGAGAAAAATATTTCAGGGGGGTTCTACAGGAACTCACACGGGGGAGGAGATTCCCCCTCGTTTCACTTTCACAAATTTACTACCAATTTCGGGGGTGGGGTGGGGAATTGACCCCTCCTCTGACTACGCCACTGAATCGACATGTCAAAGTAGTTATGAAAGCATCTGTAATATACATCCACCATTGGTCTTTACATGAAATTAAGAAATTAAGAAAAGTATTGTGTTCTTCATGCATGAAATAAAAGCAGTTGACATGCACAAGGAGCTTCCCTGCGTTCATTTTATGACACATAATGGCAAGCTAGATGCCAGCCACATGCTCTTGTTGGTCACCATGGCCAAATATGACCTGTAATATCCTCTGCAGTGATAGAGCAAAGGAGATCCAAGAACAACAACACTTATTTTCCAAACTGCTGCCCTTTTTTTGTGTAGAAGAATAAAAAGGCCAAATAGGAAAAACACTGACTTTGACAAAATTTTCCAACTTTTCACATTATTCAAAAGTAAACAACTTTTACTGACCATTCTTTTTAAAACAACTTGAATGCCAAATGACGGAAAACCGTATTGACCAAGGTGTCGAACCGAACCCGAACCCGAACCGAAAACCGTACCCGAACTGTTATTTTTGTCGGAACCGAACCCGAACCCGAACCGAAATTTTCATGACACTCTTGAACCCGAACCGGAGCAGAACCGTAACAAAAAATAGCGGTAACCGGTTCGCAACAAAACGGTTCGGACATAAAAGAAGTCAGCATAAGAGTTCCTCTCTATCCCCGAATGAAGACACACTGGTATCATCATCACGCGCCTATATCATGGATTTCAGAAATTTTCACCTAGAAGTGAGACGACGACGTATAGTAAGTATACTTTCAGTGTCTTTTTAACATGTTGAAGCGCAGTTGTCCTTGTGAGCGCCGCGGCATCGCTTCAGAGACGATGTGCCACGCGGACGAATGAAACAGGAATAGAGTAGGCCAGTTATGTAGCTCTACAGGACGAATATGCGATCAAATAAGCGCCCAAGATTTCCCTTTACGCGTGTGTAGTACGAATTAAACAAGTCACAAACATGAGAAGTCGAAAAGGAGCGTACGCAGAACGGTGCCTGTTTGATTGGTCGTGGCTTGAAAAGTAAATGTGGTTCTGCTTATTGGTAGTACAGTTGTGTCGTGACATATTGCTTTTGTGTTGTGGATTAACTAGTACACTGCTGTGAGCTCGGACAGAGTAAGGCTGGCAGGCTTATTTTCGACATGCTTCAGTACGGTTTCAGATCGATTCACGTTGCGAAGGCAGTGTGCCGGCTAGTACTGTCGTCTATGTTACGCTGTCCATCTTATTAGGCTTCCTTTAAGTGTGTCTCGCTGGCACTGTGCATGTGAAAAAAGAGATTTTGAGAACAGAAAGTAGCAGGACTGCACCGCTTCAACAGCGTGGACTCTATTTGCAATAAGTGTTCATCCATTCCTCATTTCTCTCGCTAAAGGGCTACCTCACCGCTAGAGACGTCAATGCAGACAACAGCAGTAAGCTATTAGCCACGCATTTCCTGATAAAAGCAGTTTTATGGAACATATAAAACGGAAGCGTTGAACCGGTTCGCGAATCGGTTCGGGGCTGCGAAACGGTTTGCGAACCGGTTCGATTCTTGGCGTGGCCGAACCGGAACCGAACCGGAACGAAATCAAAACAACGCGAACCCGAACCGAACCCGTATTTTTTGCGGTTCGACACCCTGGTATTGACGGAGCAACCTTCAGAAATCCCGTACCTGCAGGTCAACTCCTTGCCTCAAGTAGTCCAGCTTTTCTTGCCAGCCACGGTGTATTGCTTTCTGCTCCTCATCAAGTTGAACTAAGGTAGCCTGAATTTCATCGCTACCTTTGTTCTTCTGAAGCAATTTTCGTCCTAATGCCTGAATATCTGCAAACCTGTAGCCGGAACACGTTAGTTTCCCTCTGATCAACTGAGCAGTGCAATCCTTTTTATGTTTATGGTTACTGCATTTTTAACAACAGCAAGCTCTGTGGTCCACAACATGTAATTTTGTGCAGCAAGTAAGCTAGTACAATGAAGACAAAAATCTTATCAATGCAAGGCATTGACCATTCCAAGCTTATGAGAATGATAATACAGCTGTGACGCAGAAGCATACTCAAATTTAATCAAATCACGAGCAGCTTAAAGGAAAAATTCATCTTGCACAGTCTCAGATACAGGTACACATGCACATAGTGGTCTGTAATGCACAACTATGCGTACACAACTACTGGTGGGTAACTACCCTAGCTCTATGACTGTGATAATGAGTGATAACAATGCACGTTAATGTAAGGATCGTCAATGTGTTGGACACGAGTTCTAGTCACAAGATGTTATCGTGAAGTATGACATACTCGTCTTCATGTGTTCTGATGTCATCTCCCAGTTCTTGATGCTTCTTGAGGTTATCCTCGGCAGTTGCAACATCTCGTGCAGGCTCAAAGCTGTTGAGTGCAACCTTGACTTCGCTTACCCATGCCAGCTACATTCGAAGTGCATACGAAGAGTTAAACAAAGGGCAATTGATAACAGCATAAATGAAGTTGTTAACTGAGAGCAGACGAAGAAAACGCACCAGATTTTTTGCACTGTTGGTGAGAACCTGAAGGCCTCTGGAGTCTTCAAGCCTCAAACGTCTTTCTGCAGCACGGTCCTGAAGTGTAAATTTTTTTTCAACTTGAAAACATCTATAACTGAGTGGCATATTTATTATAATAGGACCTCTATATAGTGAACCCAGATATATTGAAGTAACCTGTGGTACCAATGTGATGAAACCAAAACAACTAACTGATATATACCTGAACTACTGATATATACAGCGTGTTTATTTTTATTCGTTACAGAATTTTTATTAACAAAACTAGGAGAGCAAGACAGATGGTGTTTTTGCAGTTGAGTTCTACCACCAGGCTGACATCCCCTCAAAGAAAGTATGCAACTACAAGATGACTAATTACCTAAAATTCATTAATTAGCTCTTTAATTAGGGAGATCAGAATGAGAGACCATCCTAGTTGAAAGCTCCAAGTTTAAAAATTCCTGAAACATGCACATGCGTGAAGATATCCACCCCGGAATTTTGATATGCAAATGAGCCGAAATCGAAACCTCAGTGACCTAGAACGCAGTGGGTACAGCCCTCATTTTACGTCAGAGGGACAGACATGTGATTTGGGGCGATGAAGATGATTGGAGTAGGCGCCGACCTGCGGACCAGATAAACCTCCGTCGCTTCTCAGGCACGCTTTTTTAGTTTTGGCTCATTTGCATATCAAAATTTGGGGATGGATATCTTAACACAGGTGCGTGTTTCAGAATTTTTAAAATGTGGAATGGCTTCCAACTAGGATGGTCTCTCATTCTGATCTCCCGCTTTTGCCCGAAATCCCCAAGTTAAGGAGTTAGTTATTTAATTTTTTGGTAATTGCGTACTTTTGTAGATGCGTACTTTCTTCGAGGGGATGTCAGCCTGGCTGTAGAACTCAACTGCAAAAACGGCATCTATTTTGCTCAGCTAGTTTTTAAATAAAAATTCTGTAATGTATAAAAATAAACACCTTGTACAGTGAAAATACTGATAGTATAGTGGAGTTTCTTAGCGGTCCAGCTATCCTCACTATAAAGAGGTCCTGCTGTAACTTTATACAGTCGCTGACCGATTTTTCGGACTCCAAACATTCGGACTTTCCAATATTTAGGATAGAAGTTGTGGCTTTATCAGACACCCCATTAAGCCAATGTATTTTGATGTCCGAAAATTCGAACCGTTTTTCGCAGGTACGGTTCGATTTTTCGTACATATTCGCCTCGATTTTTTTCTTTCTTTCCCTTCGCCTTTGCTGACAACGCGCGCGGAGGCGGAGTTTACGCGCGTGCACCACTCATGAAGTTATGCACATGTGCCACAAGCACCCATAAACAAGCTATTGTTGGAGACAAGAAGTGAAACCACGAAATGATGTCCTCGCCTTCATATGATTCTGAGGGTGTCTCGTTCGACTTCGTGGATACTGACGAATGCGATGAAGATGCGAGCATGCCGGCGGCACAGACATCTGCCGAGACCGCGACTGATTCTTCAATGGTGACGGCACTACCGTCAACATCGTCTTCGGCGGCGACGATGTCAGAAGGATCCACAGGCAAGCGTTCGAGTGGCAAGTACTCGACCATGACTTTGCAGCAAAGAGTGAGAGCCATACGGATGGTTCCCGTACGCCTGGTCTCGCGTGTTGTGCTGTGCTACGAAAACGAAACTAACTATAACGTTATGCTTGTCGCCGCGCTTCATATTCTTGCCGACTCGTGGGAAGCAGTGAAAGGGAGTACTATAGCGAAAGGTTTTGGTCATGCTGGATTTTGCAAGGAAAGTACGGAGTACGAGCACCGTTGGTATCGCCATCGGCGACGACAATGGATCGGCAGACGGCCGGGCATTGGTAGAGGACCTCCGAAGCTCAGGTATGACAATACTTGCAAGTGTAACGTTTGAAACATACGCCGAAGTGGATGAATGTGCAGAATTTTGTGTTGAAATGACTGATGGGCAAATCGTTTCGCAAGTCCTCGACCTGCCAGCGCAAGGCTCCGATGATGACGACGACGATGACGCGAGTCCTATTGCTACTCCTTCAATGGCAACAATACTTGCGGCCGTCGATACGCTCAGAAATGTCTACCGTGACAACATGACTTCAGCGAAATACGTCGCAACGCCATTTCTCGCATACGCGCAGTAAAGCAGACGCACATTGACAGTTTTTTTTTGTGCCCCTTCGAGTTTTCTTTAATAAAATTCATTTTGGGAGAGGTTCTTGTTATTGATTGAAAATTCGGACTGCTCGATAATTCGGACCGATTTTGTGGCTTCTAGAAGTTCGAAAAATCGGTCGGCGACTGTACATATGTCGATAGAGGAACCGAGGGAAGCACATTATGTGGTGTCTGTACCTTCACTTGGTCCCAGATATCCTGCAATTCTTTTTGCTTCTTGATGACGTTGCCCTGTTCAGATGGGTAGGATGCTTTCACCCTGTAATTGTGAAAAATAGAAAGAATACAATTCCAGGAGTCAGTCAGTGTCAGATAACCTGGAATAGGAAACTTACGAATCTGCGAGAAGGTTGACACGATTGAACTTCTCCTCAACGGGAGCTAGCTCTCTTTCCAGATTCTATTAAAAAAAAACAAAGAAGTTTTCAATGAGTGACAGAGGGAAATGAATAAAAATCAGTTTAAAAAATTTCCAGGAATTTAATATACTAGTATTCTCATCATTTATACTGAACACTAACTGCGTCAGAACTCTCACTATTTTCTTGTGCCTGCTAATTTGATCCAGTTCACCTGATACATATTTTGAAGCACTGCTCAAAAACAATTATCATTAAATAAATAAAAAAGTTAATATCTGCACAGTTAAAAGAACAAAAACAAAAACACAAACAGAAAACTCCATTCACTCACATACTTTGCAGAATTAGTATAGAGCTGTGCCTGCATTGTAATACAAGGCACATCCAGAAAGTAAGTTCAATTTGCAAATATTGGTGCTGCCAACCTGCAGTCACCGTTGTGGTGATGCGTGCGGCATCATTTGTACACTGGTGAATCAGATGACACTTTGAGACAATATTGTGGCATTCATGCACCTTTCTTTTAAAATGGTAAAAAGGCAATAGAATGCAATAGGCAATAGAATAGGCAATGGTAGAATGGTCCTGCAAATCCTGCAGCGTATTTGCTGCACATGGTCAAAGGGACAGCTCTCAGGCAATTGTGAGAACAGACGACAAAAACGCTTTTGTTGTGGTCAGCATTTTTTCTTAGAGGAAAAAAAAGACGAAACCATGAAGACAATGTGCAGGATTTGATCTGATCTGATTTGATGAAAGAACAAATAAAATGCAGAAGGTGGCTCCACCAACGTGGAGATCAGCTAGTCCACACTGCATATGGATGCATAAAATTGACAAAATAAAAGGATCCAAAGTCACATCACAGTCATGAGGAGGGGGCAACACAATGGACAGTAGCCATCACCCACTGTCAGTCAGTCACTCATATCAAAATCTGTTATCTGCCCCTGTATCCTTCAGGAATTTTTTTTTTTTTTTTTTTTTTCAGGAAAGACACCAGGACGCGTTCAGCAAAGACACCTTCGGGAAAGACACCAGGGCCTGCAGCACCCGTTGTCTTTGATTAAGGGGGCAGGCTACTAGAACAGTGAATAAGTGAAGGAAGACGTGATATCGCACACTAGCCCACCACACTTCAGTTTATATCAAGTGCAGCATCATTGTACGATGCAGGGGATACAAAAACTGGTATTCCACTATGACAAGTGCCTCAATAATGGTGGAAACTGCATACAAATGCAGTTTAAGATATGTGAAACCTAGTAAAATAAAAACATTTTGGAAACAAGCTATTGCATTTTTTTCATAGCCAATCAAAACTTGCTTTCTAGGTACCCCTCATTACTATTCTGCTAACAACCAGGCTGTCAATACCTCGTGTCGCCTCTGAAGTGCTTGAACAGTTTTCATGTCTCTTCCGACTTCATCCATATCTATCTTCTGCAGCTTCTCCATCATCCAGTCTCGAGCATCATCACACGTCCGATGGAATAACTCGATGCTGGAACAATCAAAAGGAAAGTGCATGTCACACAGTACCGCAGCCACTAAGGGACTATGGAGTACTCAAGCTTCCTCTACAGGTCCCACCAATAACAACAAATTTGATGAAATATATTTATGGAAATATCGTGAACATCAGGCAGTTTTCAAGCTGCGGCATCCACTCACCATCACTGCTGACATCTATCTACACCGCTTTTGTGGAAACCCAGCAATATCAAATTCTACTACTTTCACTCCATCCTATCGCCAAGCAACAGTGACGGCCATAAAATGATGTATTTTGTAGAAAGCAGATGACTGCCTCACGAAAAAGTGTTCCACTACATTGTTGTTCAGAGTACTTCAAACGTATGGCACTAAAACAGCAGTCTAACTACTGCAGATAACAATATTATTAGTTGCTGACCTTGTAGCTCCCTCGAGACATTTTTCCTTCTCAGTCTTCAAACCGTTCAACCTGTTCCACCTGTTACAAACGAACAAAAGAGTTACTCCACAAATGCCAGCCATCGTGACTGTTACAAAACTACCAAACTTACGGTAATCAGGTCCGCAGCATTTGAGAAAGTCAGCACCAACTTACAGTTTAACACATAGCACTGCAAAGGTAACAGAAATGCAAACCTCTCGTGTATCTGTTTGCTGCGTCGACGTATGGCGTCCATCTGGCTGTGCTTGTTGGCCTCCAGTTCCACAACCATTCTGTCAATCTCATCTAACCGCACTTTACTAGCCGACAGATCCGTTACAAAGTTCTGAAATGCGTGTGCAAGAAAATTACGTATCACCGCTTGAGAAGTACAAGATCCCAAGTGTTTACGAAAGCATTCACAAAAGGGTCTACTAAATACCGTATTATAGTACGTTTCACTGGACAAACGGTGACTTTCACGCGACCACAACACAGGAATCAATCATGGTGACACAAAACAGTACAACAACCACACGAATGCCGTAAGATACGTACCACCAAAGGCTAGGGCATGACAGGTAACGCTTTGTGAGCGAAGTTAGCTTCTCCAGCAATTCTAATGTGCAATGTGACGCAAGTGTACCGTATTACGTTTTCGGAAATGCTATAGATAAGTGCTTGCGAATATCACTAGCTTGAGGGCAGTAAAATAATTCAATGCATGCATGTATGCAAATGTAATCAAAGACCTCAGAAGGTGCTAACCTCAAACTTCTTTTTACGCATTTCAACATTTTCAGCTGGATCTTCTACCGTAAGGAGCTTTCCCTGTAAAAAGGTTAAAATTGGATAACACTCCATTTACCATGACAGGACACAAGTACAGGGCAGCTGTAGAAAAGTCTTTCCAGTAATTTACGCAAAAAAGCTCTTGATAAGTGATGGTTAGGTAGCAAGCGAGCTGGTGATAAGTATCCATGATAGTAAAACCCACAAGACGAGGAACAAGGAGGGACATACACACACAACGTCTCAAACGTTAAGACGTTGTGTGCGTATGTCCCTTTGTTCCTCGCCTCAGTTTTTTTTTTCCTATCGCAGACTCTCGATAAGAACTGTATGTAGCAGCGGTAACACCTGAATAATATTTCCCATTTAAACAAACCAGCCTGGACAGATTTCTGCAGCTCTGCCCTGTACGTGAGATTACACACACAGTACAACACAGTACCACAACAGAACAAACAATGAAGCAGAATGGGCACAGGGATTACTGCACAACAGCAGATGCTCCGCAGTTTTCTTTAAAAAAAAATACCTTGTCCATCATCCACGTCTCAAAATCGTCACATTCCCTGAAGAACCCAAAGAGTCGTATCGCATCTTCTAAGTAGTTTCGACGCTCCTACGAGTAAGCAAATAAACGTGGGCAGTTCATTAGTGCTTATTACTAGTGCTATCACGTGAGCCAATAACGTACCTTAGATGCACTCAGCAAGTTGTTGTACGAAGCATTGATTGAGTCCTGCCTCTGACAAAACCCACGGCTGTCTTTTGGGATGCTGATGGTGTGGTTCGTTGCCTTCTCTGTAGATAAAATTCATGATTCGGTTTAAAGTCTGAATAAGAAGAGACAAGTGGTAACTTTTGTTAGGCTAGACAGATGCAATGTCTGTCTCGAAGGGAGAGCCCCCTACAATCCAAAGGTTTCGTGCTAACTGTAAAAACAGACCTGGTAAGCCTGCCAAAAGGTGGCTACAAACCTGGTTTTGCAGTCTGTTGTGTTGTTAGTTAGTTAGTTGTGTAAGTTAGTCCATTAGTTGTGTAAAAATGGAAGAAGAATAAAAGAGAGACTAAAGCTCGTGGGAATATTGTCTTCATTCTCCTTTGCCTCATGTGATATTTCATGCAGCCTGTATGCGACAAGAGCAGCGCTCTTGACGTAAGTGCAGTGTTGCTAGATCACGCTTCTGTGGAAGTGCACGAGAGTGCTCACAGAAAATGACTTTTCTTGCACTGCCTGTAAAACTCGGGGTTAAAACCTTTTACATCTCAAAGCATCATGTGATATATGTTAATGTAGCAGAGTATCTCGGGTGTACAACGTCCACATTAGGTTGTAAAAAGGGTCGCAAAGTGTCAGAGCGTGTTGTACAGAAAGTTTGCCCTAGAAGCGCTGTTTCTAAGAAGACGTCAAGCAGCCTTAAGCATCGCACCTTAGTCTAGTTGAGTGACACAGGCACATATCTTTGGGCAAATTAGAAGGGTGCAAGCGAGCTGGTGTACTGTAGAAAGAGGTAACATTTCCTTGAGTTTGAGGAACACACAAACGAAGAGGACAACACAAGTCTTGTGTTGTCGTTTTTGTGTTCCTCAAACTCAAGGAAATGTTTCCACTTTCTACATATCTTTGGTTTAAGTGGCATATTCTAGAAAAGTGCAAAACATAGCATTGTTGAGAAGGAATGTGTGGCAGAGAGCGGTGTGGAGATCAAAGCCTACTACGATACAGACTTTGCCTCCATGCTTTTGAGTAAGCATTGCATTCCTCACAAATGTAACAAAAAGTACTCATTAAAGGGGCACTGAAGTGCAAAAATTTATTCTGGCGTAACGAAAGATGCTGTTACCTTGACACTATGACGAAAGGAACGGGACTCATCAGTTGTGTCGTTCGTGATTTATGAGTGTAACAAGTCCGGTTTACACTTTCCCTCTTCCTCTCTTTCTCAAGAAGGCCGATAATGTGGGGCGGGCTCTCATTGGTCTACTCAAATCATTGCAGTAGATTGTTTGAAGAGACAAATTTGAGGCCTCTCCACATTGTCACGCTTCTTGAGAAAAAGAGGGAGAGGGAAGTGCACAGTTCTTTGCACTGTAGTGCCCCTTTAACATACACAGCCACCATAGGACAGTGTTTTTGTTCAACAGCTGCAGCAGCATTGGTAATAACATCACTAACACTTTTCAGCTGGTACACATAAAAAGGTATTCAAAACTGAATAATAATGGTTGGTGCCATTTCTTAAACTGCCATTATTCAATTGAAGCATGCAACGGGGTGTTGTGAGGCTTGTGTTGTGTTTGTCCTTCTGTGTTTAACTGCCTCATCTACTACTATGTTATACTCAAAATTATTTGGAGAATTACAAATTAGAAGAAATATACAAAATTATTCAAGAAATGCATGAACAGAAAGCCTATGGATTGAATGTGGTAAACCTTTCAAATTTTTGCAACACCAATGTAATCAGTTATAACTACAGTTCAAACACTAATGTCATCCATAAAAGAACCAGAACCAGAACCATCTGCCACGCTAACTTGGTTCATGGCCTCGCTGTCACATTCGATTCAAAATTATATACTTCAGTGAACGTGCTGCTGTTGTACGCTCCTCTGCATTGAACACTCTAGGATTCCTGACATACAAATGCAAGATATTCCCAAATCAAAATGTTTTTGTTTACCTATATAAGGTCTATGTTCAGCCTTGCCTCGCCTACGCATCCTCAATATGGAACTGTCTAAGTAACACTGACTCTCACCGCCTAGAAGCTGTCCAAAAGAGAGTGATTCACATTTTGCACTATCTATATTTCCGTCACACCCCGGGACTCCAGTCGTACAATTATGAACGAATTATGATCTAACTCAGACACGTTGGTCTCATTCCCCTTTCAACTCAGCATGACATTACCGATGACACTTTGTTGTACAACTGCATACATTCTCAAGATGACTGCTCACAGTTGCTAGGATCCTGCATTTTTCGATTACATGTGTGTCCTTACGGAAGCATCCTACATTTTTTACCCCAACGTATGTAAAGGAGACCCTATCTCATGAGGCAAGATCCTCATAAACTCGCTGGCATGTGGTATTTTTTCTGTATCCCTTCCTGTTCTACGCAAAGAGGATGTATCTAAAGTTTTCCATTTGTGAAGCTCACCCATATTACTTGTGCAAATTTTTTTTTCTCTCTCTCTCTTGAAACCCCGCAGTTCTTCTGATCAGTACTGCATATAATTGCTGCAATCTATTACTTATATATTTATTTAGTCCTATTACTTTCACATATCTGTAATGTGAAATATATTATTAGGATGTGCCTGTAATTTTAGATATAAGCAATCCACCAACATTATTGCACATATGTTCTGTGAACACTGTGCGCATTACGTAAGCTGTGCGTGTATCCTACATTTCCTGGATATGTGTAGTCTTCAGCATTATGTAGAACCTTGTGAGTGTGCGCCAACACCAAGGCCCTCGAGGCTGTTCTTGGGCACATAATAAAAAGCATTATTATTATTATTATTATTAATAAAGTTACGAAAATAACACAAACCAGGTCTAAAAAGAAAAATAAACATCTTTACAATATTAATTAAGTCACCTGCGATAGCCAATCACTGTAAAGCACTGTTACTAACTGCTTTTAATAACGACATATGCCACTTGCACAAAAATCATAAATGGAACCAAACTACACACAAAGAAGCTGCCTTACCTGGCTTTGGTTTACGAAGTACGGACTTTGTTGTTGTCTGAACAATTTTCTTCACGAGTCGTTTCTCAGGTACAGTGACTGGACGCTTGACAGTTTTCTTCACAATTCTTGGTTCAACTTCTTTCACGTAATTGGCAGGCACAAACCCTTCATGCCCTGATGTTTTTTTAACGTTCCACCAGTCATTGTTGGTTTTCTGCACCAGTGTCATCACCTGAATGGAAATTAGAAAAATGCAGTCAAACAGCTCCTCCTAAAACACAACATTAGGAGTGTCAATAGGTTAATGTGCCATCTGCCATGCCACAGGACAGCAGTTCTCAACTGATGTTATTCCTTCGAACCAGTGATCACACCAGTGTGACTTCGAGGAACCTTCTACCACACAATGGTAGACGCAACCCAGTAGAAGTGGGTCAGGCATGCTAGATATTGCATGAGTAGTGAATTACTTACTTATTTATTTATTTATTTATTTGAATCATTTATTTTGGGGTCAGATTGTCAATAGAGCCATCTGGTGATGACAATAGCTGCTGCTATACAGTCTACGACAAGCGTCAACTGTGACGTCAGCGGATTTTGGTGCCAGTCCCAATGTGAACAATGACTTGCTTGGCACGGTTGGACACCAACGCTGGCCGAAGGCAAACCTTAGTGCGCACTCAAGTTTCACTTGCAGGAGCAAGACAGCACCATGTTCCCGGAACCTCAGGTCTAGGTTCGCAGAACCCTGTTGAGAACCACTGCCTTAAGAGAACAGACAAGATTCATTGTGCGGTTCAGAGTGGGTGACCAAGCAAGCGACGTCGACAGGGAAAAAAGAATGAGAACTCAACTTATTTGTGACATGATGTAAAGGCAGCAGAGCAAACTGTTTTTACATTACTCACATCTCCCTTACTAAATGCGCAACAGTTAATGCCCTTGCTTTAATGCACTGGATTTCAATAAATGAGTGAGTATAAAGTGTTGTTGATGGTCTATCATATGACTATTACGGTCTGCTAATGATTCCTTTCACTATAAAGCCACTTGTCATTATACAAGCCATTTGTCAGTGATTATAAGCTTCAACTTGGCATAGCGTATCACAAACTGAGAATAATTTCACTAGAGTAAATTGTACTTTCTCTTTTTTTTAGTTTCTATTTGCTGATTCATTATTTTACCCACAATTTTTAATTGCAGCAATATTATGGTTCTGGTGGATAGGTTGTGATGTACAGCTACAACTCGCATTTTGGATTTGGAAACTGCGATGAGAATTAATCTGTCAGTTGCTTTAATGAGGTGCACAAATATAATACAAAGCACACATTGATGCACATATTATAGTCTTATTTATTAGAATGCGCCCATAAATATAATACAAAACTATATAAGCATTTATATATTTATTTTAATAGAATTATAGCAATAAGATCACCATAATTTTTGGCATACTAAAGCAAAGACACAAGCAAAGCCACTACTGAAACATGCTTCATTAAATCTCCTTTAGTGAGAACAGCCGTAGTCAGTGCAAGCAACAACTCATGAAGCGGCTTACAGGGGATTAGCCACAAGTATTGGAGCAAAGTTCGATTGAGCCCTGATAAAGCTGCCTCGCCAAAGCCTCACGCTCTCGTGTTCGAGGACGTGATGTTGAAACTCAACAGATGGGGTGCATGCAATTTGGCTGTTGCAGAACACTTGTATAAAATAAATGAATGACCTTGTTATCTTGGCCCATATGCCAGGAAAAGGTAAAACAATGGCTAAAAAAAGATGTGGGATCAAACTAATATTTGAATTGAAGAAGAAGTGTTCCCCTGCAATTTTTTCCATCCATATTTTT